>NC_030681.2:4038481-4410981 GCF_000004195.4 Xenopus tropicalis | reverse complement strand
TGAGTGTAATGTCTCTTTAAATATGTGCCTGTATAGTCAGTGTTTGAGCTCACATAAAAGAACCACAAAGAAGCAAAATGTTATTCTCCCAAATGCCTGGCCTTGTATTTGTCTGACCTTAAATGTATCAGCCTCTTACCAGGGAAATCTCTAAATCTCTCACTAGAACTTTATCCTCTTGTTCTGAGCGGATCGACCAGGATATCAAATACATAAGAGAATGTGGAGTAGAGAGAGAACAGAACCAGGAGGCGCTCCCTTTATCCTCTCTCTGTCTGTCTCCCTTGTTCCCTCTGTTTGTGCAGATACACACACATACAAACCCAAATAGCATTAATGTTAAATAAATAAAAATAAAACTATGGCACATAGGGATTCCCCTGTACTAAGCACAGTTCAGCAGGAACAGCCCCCTAAGTTTGCTCATAGCCTGTACAGAGAGATACCATAAAACTATGGCAGCATAGGGATTCCTCTGTACTAAGCACAATTCAGCAGGAACAGCCCCCAAAGTTTGCTCATAGCCTGTACAGAGAGATACCATAAAACTATGGCACATAGGGATTCCCCTGTACTAAGCACAATTCAGCAGGAACAGCCCCCTAAGTTTGCCCATAGCCTGTACAGAGAGATACCATAAAACTATGGCACATAGGGATTCCCCTGTACTAAGCACAATTCAGCAGGAACAGCCCCCTAAGTTTGCTCATAGCCTGTACAGAGAGATACCATAAAACTATGGCACATAGGGATTCCCCTGTACTAAGCACAATTCAGCAGGAACAGCCCCCTAAGTTTGCCCATAGCCTGTACAGAGAGATACCATAAAACTATGGCACATAGGGATTCCCCTGTACTAAGCACAATTCAGCAGGAACAGCCCCCTAAGTTTGCTCATAGCCTGTACAGAGAGATACCATAAAACTATGGCACATAGGGATTCCCCTGTACTAAGCACAATTCAGCAGGAACAGCCCCCTAAGTTTGCTCATAGCCTGTACAGAGAGATACCATAAAACTATGGCACATAGGGATTCCCCTGTACTAAGCACAATTCAGCAGGAACAGCCCCCTAAGTTTGCCCATAGCCTGTACAGAGAGATACCATAAAACTATAGCAGAATAGGGATTCCCCTGTACTAAGCACAATTCAGCAGGAACAGCCCCCTAAGTTTGCTCATAGCCTGTACAGAGAGATACCATAAAACTATGGTAGCAATGATTGGTGTTGGGTATGTAGTGCTATCTTTTATGGACTTTCTTGGGGCTTCAGATCCCTATTTGCTATTGAAGTTTAATTGGAAACCACCTTTATTCATAACAAGGTGATGTAAAGACACATGGGTGTTGAACACCAAGCTATATTTGAAGGGGTAACCATGGCAGCAAATGAGGACCCAACACAAATCCCCCCCTAACTGGCCTTCAGGCTGGGCCCCCTTAGCCCATAACAAGGTTACAGATATATAGAAACATTGGGGTAACAGTCACCCCGCTATAGTTCCAGGGGTACCCAGGGCACAAATAAGCACTCACCCCAAATCCCCCCCTAACTGGCCTTCAGGCTGGGCCCCCTTAGCCCATAACAAGGTTACAGATATATAGAAACATTGGGGTAACAGTCACCCTGCTATAGTTCCAGGGGTACCCAGGGCACAAATAAGCACTCACCCCAAATCCCCCCCTAACCGGCCTTCAGGCTGGGCCCCCTTAGCCCATAACAAGGTTACAGATATATAGAAACATTGGGGTAACAGTCACCCCGCTATAGTTCCAGGGGTACCCAGGGCACAAATAAGCACCCCAAATCCCCCCTAACTGGCCTTCAGGCTGGGCCCCCTTAGCCCATAACAAGGTTACAGATATATAGAAACATTGGGGTAACAGTCACCCTGCTATAGTTCCAGGGGTACCCAGGGCACAAATAAGCACTCACCCCAAATCCCCCCCTAACTGGCCTTCAGGCTGGGCCCCCTTAGCCCATAACAAGGTTACAGATATATAGAAACATTGGGGTAACAGTCGCCCCGCTATAGTTCCAGGGGTACCCAGGGCACAAATAAGCACTCACCCCAAATCCCCCCCTAACCGGCCTTCAGGCTGGGCCCCCTTAGAAGAAGATTGTCAAGATTGATGGAAGGGAAAGTCTAATAAAGTTAGTAAAGTTCAGTGTAATGAGATTAAACTCTTCGTTGAACACTTGCCCAGAACACAAAGTTCTCAGGAGATAAATGCATTACAGATAAATGAGGAGCAGAGAAAATCCACAGCCTTAAAAAGGAACCAGAGGAACCCAACTTGGCTGAATAACTCAACCCGTTTGTCTGGATCCGGGGCTGCTGATTAAATCACAGAGTAATTACTAATTGCACAGACTGGATCACTGAATGGGCTGAAATAAAGCCACAATATATTTATTCTCTTTTTTCTTTGGGGAAATTAGACTTAGACGACTGTAGGAAGACAGAGGAGCCCCAATAGCAGCCTATAGATTCTCCCCGTCAGGGAGCAGCTCTGGAGGGAATCTGTTGGACTCCAGCATTACCAGGATATATATATTTGTTTAAAGCAAGTAGGAACCTGTTAGAATACAATATTTCTGATTTCTCCACTAATGCTATGGTGCCGCATTCTATTGAGTGTAGAAACCCTGGAATTACATTCAAGATGGGGGAAACTAGAGGGTTCCTCTTGGTCAATAAATACAATACAATTCAGGAGAAGAGACAAGTTGGATCCAATGGCACTTGGGGCAACTATATGGCAGTACATGGGGCGTGTTTGGACCGTCAATAAGCGAAACATTTTAGTAGGACCACCCTAGCAGTTGTGTTCATGTATGACCCTTTGTTTATTTATGTAAGTGGGTATATGGTTATCAGGGATGCACCGAATCCAGGATTTGGCCAAGATTCGGCCTTTTCAAGCAGGAAAAATCCCTAACGGTAATTTATACAGCGTTACTGTGTAGGCCGTTGCTGGATTGACCAATATAAAATACATTAGGGCTGATTCACTAAAGTGTGATAAAATTTATTGCACGTTTTTTTGCGTTAAAATAGACGTGATAATTAGCACGCGGTTCACTATAGCAGCGTTTTTCAACCACTGTTCCGCGGCACACTAGTGTGCCGCGAGATGTTGCCTGGTGTGCCGTAGGCAGGGCACCAATGTACTAGGGGGGCACTGCTCTTGGCACCAATGTACTAGGGGGGCACTGCTGCTGGGCACCAATGTACTAGGGGGGCACTGCTGCTGGACACCAATGTACTAGGGGGCACTGCTCTTGGCACCAATGTACTAGGGGGGCACTGCTGCTGGGCACCAATGTACTAGGGGGGCACTGCTGCTGGGCACCAATGTACTAGGGGGGCACTGCTGCTGGGCACCAATGTACTAGGGGGGGCACTGCTCTTGGCACCAATGTACTAGGGGGGCACTGCTGCTGGGCACCAATGTACTAGGGGGGCACTGCTCTTGGCACCAATGTACTAGGGGGGCACTGCTGCTGGGCACAGAGTTAAATTTTTTAACATTTTCTAATGGTGGTGTGCCTCGTGATTTTTTTCATGAAACAAGTGTGCCTTTGCCCAAAAAAGGTTGAAAAACACTGCACTATAGTATTATCGCGTGCGTTAAGTCGCCATATTGCATGCCTTAATTTTCCCCGAGCCAGCAGAGGCCCCCGATGCCAGTTCTGCTCCCCTGGCCAAAGACTGGGAAGAGGCAAGTCCTCCGACCGAAGAAGTGGGGACCCAGACATCACCTTCCCGGATAGACCTCACTCTTCGGTCCATACAAGAGGACATTGCCTCCATGAAGGCCCAGTTGGCCAGAGTGGAGCAGAAAGTGGACACATTTTATTGTAAAAATAAAAGTTGTTTTATTTTTGGACTTTTGAACTGAGTAATGTGTTATTATTTACCCTTCCTTGATATGGTATTCTATACTTTCATGTAGTTTCCCCTACACCCTTACATTTATCAGTAACACATCAATATGCTATATGGGTTACATGTTTGCAAATATTCTGCCAACAATTTTGCCTTTAGCCCATTTTGCTGAATAGTAAAACTTGCGCTAATTAGTACGTAGTGTATTTTCCGGCGAGTGGGATAACTGCCAATCCAATGTTGTGTTGCCAGAATAATTGCAATATTATATTTGTCCCCGTTTAATAAAGTGCCCATAACATATTTGCCATTTATTCTGTGTCTAAAATCTCCCACTTAATTTAAGCCACTTTAGCAAACGGACCCCTAAGTATTTCGCTAAATATTCTTAATTGCCCCCCCCCCCCCCATTTTAATTATCTCTAGCACTTTTTTTTTTTCTTACTTATATTTTTATTGTTTTTTGGGGGAATTTTTTGCAAATAAACATTTATACAACACCTCTGTAGCACTCTGTGCTCTCCCAGGGCAAAATGTCGCCATTTTTATGCTGCCGATTGTCACGTTTGGTTGAGCCGCGCTGTGCAGCAGGGTTTAGTTCCCCTTAAATCAGACAAGCAGAACTCCAAGGAACCAAAATATAAAGGGTAAAAAAGAGATTGCTTTGATGTTGCGGCGCAGGGGGAGGAAATGTTTGTGCCAAGAACACCCGGCACCTGTTTCCCATGGGAGATGAGAGCGGGAGCGCGGGGCAATCACCCAGCAGATGTTTATTTCAAATGACGCCACGTTCACGACTTTGGGATTGCGGCTGAGAAGCTCGTGGTGCCAGCGAGTAGCAAATATCTCGGCACAAACACTCTGTAACGCTCTTAATGGGATTAGGTTTAAACACAGTTCAGGCATTAATGTTATAAAGATGTCTCTGTTCCGATTATATATACGGTGCGAGCCGGCGGCCGACTGGGACCAGCGGCGCATTAGGAACTCCGAGAGGCAGAATCCAATTGCTTGCAGTTCAGAGCGGGAGTAGAAAGCGCCAGATGCGCCTTCCGTAAGTGCCGCCCCGGGGGGGACAATGCCGCTCTCAAACTATCCGCCTATTAGAAGTTGGATCTGGGATAAAGGAAAAGCAAAATCCATAAATGTTTGTGGTTATAGAAATAGTTTTCTTTTAAGAGGTGGCTCACCTTCAAGTTACTGTTATAGAACGGCCAATTATGCAACTTTTCAATTGGTCTTCATTATTTATTTTTTATAGTTTTTGATCTATTTACCTTCTTCTTCTGACTCTTTTCAGCTTTCAATTGGGGGTCACTGACCCCGGCAGCTGTGTGAGGCTCCAGTTTTATTGCTATTGTCACTTTTTATAACTTACTATACTGTTTACTCCCTCTCATTCAAACCACTGCCTGGTTGCTAAGGTCACTTGAACCCTGGTTTGGATACTGGGGAGAGATACCTGAGTCCACATATCATACCACTGAATGCTGTTTGGAATAAATAAAGGAGTTTGTTTGGTTAACCAGCAACCTCAAGTCTTCTGGTCATTACTACCCAAGGCAACCGGGTAAGCACTCACCCAGGGGGCAGCAAGTAGGGATGTAGCGAACATCGCCAAAAATGTTCGCGAACCCGTTCGCCAAAACTCGGGAATATTCGCGAACTTTGCGAACCCCATAGACTTCAATGAGAAGGCGAACTTTAAAACCTAGAAAAGCCATTTCTGGCCAGAAAACTGATTTTAAAGTTGTTTAAAGGGTGCCACGACCTGGACAGGGGCATGCAGGAGGGGGTTCAAGGGCAAAAATTTCTCTGAAAAATACTTTGTAAAAAAAACGCCAAAAAAAAGCCCCAAAAAAACGTAAGCTATTCCTATGTATACGCAAAGGCGAAAAACCGAAGCGAAAAAACGCGGCGGAAAAAACCGAGGCAAAAAACCGAGGCAAAAAACCGCGGCGCAAAAAAACCGCGGCGAACCCAAAATAGCGAATATCGCCAAAAGTTCGCGAATTTGCGGACTTGCAAACACCCGATGTTCGCGCAAATTAGTTCGCCGGCGAACAGTTCGCTACATCTCTAGCAGCAAGGTCCAAGTTGCCCAAGTTGAGGCCTACACAAATCAACTCAGCTCAAATAGCACTCACGCTCAAGGATACTTATACTCTCTGCCCCACTCTCTGCCCCACTCTGCCCCACTCTCTGCCCCACTCTCTGCCCCACTCTCTGCCCCACTCTCTGCCCCACTCTCTTCCCCACTCTGCCCCACTCTCTGCCCCACTCTCTGCCCCACTCTGTCCCACTCTCTGCTCCACTCTCTGCCCCACTCTCTGCCCCACTCTGTCCCACTCTGCCCCACTCTGTCCCACTCTCTGCCCCACTCTGTCCCACTCTCTGCTCCACTCTCTGCCCCACTCTCTGCCCCACTCTCTGCCCCACTCTGTCCCACTCTCTGCTCCACTCTCTGCCCCACTCTCTACCCCACTCTCTGCCCCACTCTCTGCCTCACTCTGCCCCACTCTCTGCCCCACTCTGTCCCACTCTCTGCTCCACTCTCTGCCCCACTCTCTGCCCCACTCTCTGCCTCACTCTGCCCCACTCTCTGCCCCACTCTGTCCCACTCTCTGCTCCACTCTCTGCCCCACTCTCTGCCCCACTCTCTGCCTCACTCTGCCCCACTCTCTGCCCCACTCTGCCCCACTCTCTGCCCCACTCTCTACCCCACTCTGCCCCACTCTCTGCTCCACTCTCTGCCCCACTCTCTGCCCTTCTCTCTGCTCCACTCTCTACCCCACTCTCTACCCCACTCTCTGCCCCACTCTGCTCCACTCTCTGCCCCACTCTCTACCCCACTCTGCCTCACTCTCTGCCCCACTCTCTACCCCACTCTGCCTCACTCTCTGCCCCACTCTCTGCTCCACTCTCTGCCCCACTCTCTGCTCCACTCTCTGCCCCACTTTGCCCCACTCTCTGCCCCACTCTCTGCCCTTCTCTCTGCTCCACTCTCTGCCCCACTCTGCTCCACTCTCTGCCCCACTCTGTCCCACTCTCTGCCCCACTCTCTGCTCCACTCTCTGCCCCACTTTGCCCCACTCTGCCTTATCAGAAGTCTGGAATAAAGTCGGTTTTGGGTCAATGCCCATTGTTGTGGCTGTGGCTACGATTCTCCAGGCCTCCTCGTGCCTTTACATGGGGAAATCTGAGCTATTTCAGAACTCGTCTCATCAAGCAACAAAAAAATAAGGAAAAAACTTAATTCTAAGCACCAAACAGTTATGGGGATTTGAACACAACCCGGCGAGCTGTAAATATAACAGCAATCGGCTGCTTACAAGGAAAATAAATGGAACCGGGGAGAACAAATTTTTTACAAATAAAACAAAACTGAAATTAATGTTTAGGAGCTCATTCAGCCGACGAGGAATTCGTTGTTTGTGTTTCCATCTTTGTTTATCACTTAGTGGCGCTGAGCAGGAACGCGCATTTACGCCCTGTGATTACTGCAATAGAAAACATTAAAAAGGGGGTAATTATTATTATTATTATTATTATTATTATTTTCCATTTGCAAACTTGTTTTGTTATAATTTACTAGAGAAATATTTTCTATTTCTATTCTATTGTGCTTCCACCGACAGAACCTTCCAGTCTTAAACAGAAAAGCAACAGTACCAACCAATGAGAATGCTGCTCCCCAGCCATCGTCCTGTTATCCATAGGGAGATAATCCCACCAACAGGTTGAGATACACTTTAATGTGAGATAAATTTGAATAACTTTTTATAATATTCATTAAAGGGGATATAAACCCACCCATAACGCTGCCCCACGGCGCCCCCTAGTGTTGCTATAGAAGTTGTCAAAAACCGTAATTCTAGATGCAAGGAAATTCCCCAATGAGCCTTCTACTGAGCAACATGTGATTATAAGTGCAAGAGAAGTGACCAATGAGAATGCTGATTCCCAGCACTGTGTCAGGCCCCTTGCTGGTACCTTACATATAGAGATAATGATGGCATTTTCCCGTCATTATATGGCACAGGAATCAGACATGGGGATAAAGGGACAGACTTGTTCAGTGCTGGGAAACTGTGCTTATTGCTCCCAACTCCAATTGCAGGAACAGAGAACAGGGAGCCGGATTTACTCACATCAGCTGGGATTCTCATTGGGGGATTTCTTGCATTTTAATGCAGTTTTATTGGGCAATATTGCTTTAAGAATACAGCCCTGATGTTGCTGGACTACAGCTCCCAACATGCCTCACCCTTCATTATATGTTACATTATTCTGGGATTTGTAGTCCGGCAACAGCTGAGTAACGTTTGGTTGAGCCGCGCTGTGCCGCAGGGTTTAGTTCCCCTTTAATAATGCTATCTAAGCAAATGATTTCCAGTTTCACTGGCAGATTGGACCTGATTTGTGTCACCCCCACTCGTATCTACAGATGTCTCCGGCAAAATATGAGGCAATAAAGCCAGACCGGGAGTATATTTCAGGCTTGTTGCAAGCAATAAAATAATTCCGCAGTATATTTGGCTGTGATGAGTCCGGCGCTTGTCCAGGACCGTTCTGTTCTATCAGTAGCAGCTGGAACTCTTATTAAATCATGGGTTTCACAGATTCACTTACATGGTTTATAAACTAAAAAGTAAATAGTCCAAACCCTCCCCAGGAGCGCTGACCCAAATCCAATTTATAGAGGCAATAAAAACTATAATTAAAAAAACAAAAACATAAGTGAGTTTTTACATTTTCGTTCTCAGTCAAGAGATTCTAAACTAGACTCCTGTATTGGGTCGGGTACCGGCGGGGGGGGTAGGCTTTTCAGATGTGGGTCACGGGTTGGGTTGCGCATCTTATCCATATTTCTTATCTTTTATTATATTACCTATGTTATCTATATTTTACTCCCCGCCCACTTTTGATGATGTCACTTCCAGTTTACAGCAACCCCACTTTCTGTTTGATGGGGGTCAGCAGGTGGAGGATCGGGTCACGGATAAGGCAGTCAAAGCAAGTCAAAGGGGCACATTCACTAATCCACGAACGCCCGAAAGCGTCCGAATGCATTTTTTTCGTAATGATCGGTATTTTTGCGATTTTTTCGGTGCCGTTGCGTTTTTTTCGTATTTTGCGTAACTTTTTCTTCGCTGTTACGACTTTACTGTATATTTTCCGCTACTTTTTCGTCACCGTCGCAAAATATTTGGATTGGTTTTTCCGCCGTTTACAATTGCTCAATACGGAAAAATCGCGACGGTGACGAGAAAAATTGCGCAAAATACAATAAAGTGGTGACGGGGACGAAAAAGTCGCGCAAAATACGAAACAATCACGACGGCGACGAAAAAAAATCGCAAAATTTTCATTTCAAATCCGATTTTTTCCCATTCGGGATTCGGATTCGAGGATTAGTAAATGTGCCCCAAAGTGAGTAAAAACGCAGTTTGAGGGGCTGGGTGACAGTTTACAGGTCTGTGTTGGGTCCGGGTCTCAAAAATGAGTTCTGTGCAGGACTTCAGTCCAAATAACTGGGCTCTGGAAAGCCATGTACCCCCGACACCCCTTACTTGCAGCAAAGTTTGGTTGAGCAGTGCTGTGCAGCAAGGTTTAGTGCCCCTCAACCCAACGTTACTCAGCTGTCGCCGGACTACAAATCCCAGAATAAAGTAACATATAATGAAGGGTGAGGCATTCTGGGAGCTGTAGTCCAGCAACATCAGGGCTGTATTCTTAAAGCAATATTGCCCAATAAAACTGCATTAAAATGCAAGAAATCCCCCAATGAGAATCCCAGCTGATGTGAGTAAATCCGGCTCCCTGTTCTCTGTTCCTGCAATTGGAGTTGGGAGCAATAAGCACAGTTTCCCAGCACTGAACAAGTCTGTCCCTTTATCCCCATGTCTGATTCCTGTGCCATATAATGACGGGAAAATGCCATCATTATCTCTATATGTAAGGTACCAGCAAGGGGCCTGACACAGTGCTGGGAATCAGCATTCTCATTGGTCACTTCTCTTGCACTTATAATCACATGTTGCTCAGTAGAAGGCTCATTGGAGAATTTCCTTGCATCTAGAATTACGTTTTTTGACAACTTCTATAGCAAAACTAGGGGGCGCCGTGGGGCAGCGTTATGGCTAGGATTACAAGGGGGAATCATCCCAAAAATATATTATGAATGATTTAGAGCCTCTTAAAAAAAAATTATAATGAAACTTTAATAGGTTTCTCTCTCCAGGCGTACTGGGGGCGCATTTTCTCGTGCCCCATTTGGAGCAGCACCGTTACTCAGAACACATTAATGGAGAGGAGGGAGCCGGGGGTATCTCGCTTTTTGAATAAATACTTATTATCTAGAAGTGATGCTTTCTCGCTGCATGAAGAATCATCCTAAAAACGTATCCGAGGCAGAAGCGTATTCATCCCCGCGCCGCCGCTAGATCAATCCCATCCGCTGTCAGATAAAATCACTCAATTCAGCCACTTTGCCTGCCTGGAAATCTCAGCGCTTTGCCGCCTTATGAATAAAAAAAAAAGGCGCCTGTATTTCCCATAGGAACCAGAGGAGCGTGAAGGAATCTTTCAGAAGAGCAATTCACAACTAAATGTCATTATTTACATAACCCTGTAAACACACTCCGGCTGCAGTTGTACATCACCCTGTACAGCCCCATACAGCAATGTCAGCGAGGAGTCTGCGTGTAGGCGTATTCACCAGCGCGGCGACCTTTATTCACTTATAGAGGAGCTGCTATCACTAGTAATATGTATGAATTCACTATGAAGTTTAGCATTTTTCCATTGGCGATTTTTTTCGCAAAACTGATGCAAAAAAATTCGCCGCAACAAAAATTTACCGAATGGGTAAAAATTTGAAGTCACCTCAAAAATGTCATGGTCGCATTTGTATAGCGGCGGAATCAAAAAAAAGTTGTATGGAAGAAACAATTGCATAAAATTTTGTAAACAAATCATTAAGGTTGAGGAGACGGCCTCATACAGATACAAATAAACAAAAGGGATTCTGGGAATGAATTCCAAACTCCTAAAAAAAAATCCCATTTACCCGGGTTTATCCTATAGGCTAAAGCTCACCCACTGGGTTACCCAGTGGGTGAGCTTTAGCCTATAGGATAAACCCGGGTAAATGGGATTTTTTTTTAAATTAACAAAAAAATCATTAAGGTTGAGGAGACGGCCTCATACAGATACAAATAAACAAAAGGGATTCTGGGAATGAATTCCAAACTCCTAAAAAAAAAATCCCATTTACATGGGTTTATCCTATAGGCTAAAGCTCACCCACTGGGTAACCCAGTGGGTGAGCTTTAGCCTATAGGATAAACCCGGGTAAATGGGATTTTTTTTTAAATTAACAAAAAAATCATTAAGGTTGAGGAGACGGCCTCATACAGATACAAATAAACAAAAGGGATTCTGGGAATGAATTCCAAACTCCTAAAAAAAAAAATCCCATTTACATGGGTTTATCCTATAGGCTAAAGCTCACCCACTGGGTTACCCAGTGGGTGAGCTTTAGCCTATAGGATAAACCCGGGTAAATGGGATTTTTTTTTAAATTAACAAAAAAATCATTAAGGTTGAGGAGACGGCCTCATACAGATACAAATAAACAAAAGGGATTCTGGGAATGAATTCCAAACTCCTAAAAAAAAAAATCCCATTTACATGGGTTTATCCTATAGGCTAAAGCTCACCCACTGGGTTACCCAGTGGGTGAGCTTTAGCCTATAGGATAAACCCGGGTAAATGGGATTTTTTTTTAAATTAACAAAAAAATCATTAAGGTTGAGGAGACGGCCTCATACAGATACAAATAAACAAAAGGGATTCTGGGAATGAATTCCAAACTCCTAAAAAAAAAATCCCATTTACATGGGTTTATCCTATAGGCTAAACCCGGGTAAATGGGATTTTTTTTTAAATTAACAAAAAAATCATTAAGGTTGAGGAGACGGCCTCATACAGATACAAATAAACAAAAGGGATTCTGGGAATGAATTCCAAACTCCTAAAAAAAATCCCATTTACACGGGTTTATGCTAAAGCTCACCCACTGGGTTTTAAAGCAGAAACCAGGTATTAGCTGATCAGATTCCCAACTACAGCCCAGTGGGTGAGCTTTAGCCTATAGGATAAACCCGTGTAAATGGGATTTTTTTTAGGAGTTTGGAATTCATTCCCAGAATTCCCCTTGTTTATTTGTAGCTGTATGAGGCCGTCTCCTCAACCTTAATGATTTTTTTGTTAATTTGATTTTCAAAATCGAATAAACACACATATCCCAGTGGGTGAGCTTTAGCCTATAGGATAAACCCGTGTAAATGGGATTTTTTTTTTTATTAGTTTAGAATTCATTCCCAGAATTCCTTTTGTTCATAAAGTTTTGTGAAACTGTGAGTATCCTGCATTTTGCCAGTGGTGATTTTTTTTTTACTCCTGCAAAAACTTGTTGCTTCAAAAAAGTCACCGTTTCGCTTCACATGCAATGAAACAAAACAGTGAAAATTCTGCATTGTGCCATTTTTTCCCCTTCAACTGCCACAAAAATTTGCCACAACAAAAACATGCAGAGTGAAGATAAATTTGCAGCCATGTCAAAAAAGTCAGGGTTGCATCAAACAAAAGTCAAATAAATCACTGTCACATACCAAAAAGTTGCTAGCGCATCAAAAAAGTTGCATAGTAGACACATTTCACTAAATTTTCACCATTCTACTTCACCAACATTTCCGCAAATCTGCATAGAATTTATCAAAATGGTGAAAATTCTGCATTTTCCCATTGGTGATTTCCCATTTAGTGATGGGCTGTGTGCTCCCTCAGAGATCAGCTGACAGGAAGTGATCGTCCTTGAAGAGTGAAATAACACTCAAAACTCAGCGCTTATTGGTAATAGTCAATTAAATAAAGTCTCCAATGCGATGAAAAATGTGAACTTGTGCTGCTTCCTCTTGATAAAGAGCTCCCCTTCGGATGAGCCTCAAAATATGTGTACAGAATGTTGATAGAAGCGCATGTAAAAATAAAAACAATATATAGTGCAAACGAGTAAAAACAGAAAGTATCGATAAATCGGGTGAGAGCTTTAGTTGAACACCACCTTAAATGTGACCCAAGCTCTATAACCTGTGTAGTGGCTTGTACCAGAGCTCGTAAGGTGGGGTACAGCCCAGTGGGGGTTTTGTTTACATGCGTTCTGATACGTTATTCTGGTGAGCAGTTTGTACATATATAGAGCTTGGGTCACATTTAAGGTGGTGTTCAACTAAAGCTCTCACCCGATTTATCGATACTTTCTGTTTTTACTCGTTTGCACTATATATTGTTTTTATTTTTACATGCGCTTCTATCAACATTCTGTACACATGACAGGAAGTGATGCAGCTCTAACTGTAACAGGAACATACCTCCCAACTGTCCCGCTTTACGCGGGACAGTCCCGCTTTTGCCACCCTGTCCCGCTGTCCCGGATAGGCCCCGATCTGTCCCGCTTTTAAAGGGCTCCGCTCCCGTGACGTCACACGCACGTCTCCCCTTAGCGCCGCAGCTTCTGCACCGCTCACTTCAGTTTTAACCAAAAGCCATTCACAGTGCAGAAGCTGTGGCGCTAAGGGGAGACGTGCGTGTGACATCACGAGGATGAGAAGAAGAGCCCTGGGGCGCAGCCGAGGAAGCTGGTGGTGGTAGGAGCAGGGGGACGCTGGGGAGGACACTGGAGGAAGGTAAGGGCAGCTGGAGGATGTTGGGGAGGATGTTGGGGGGAGCTGAAGGATATTGGAGAGGATGTTGGGGGAAGCTGGAGGATGTTGGGGGGGCTGAAGTATGTTGGGGAGGATGTTGGGGGAGCTGGAGGATGTTGGGGGGAACTGAAGGATGTTGGGGAGGATGTTGGGGGAGCTGAAGGATGTTGGGGAAGCTGAAGGATGTTGGGGGAAACTGAAGGATGTTGGGGGAGCTGGAGGATGTTGGGGAGGATGTTGGGGGAGCTGAAGGATGTTGGGGGGAGCTGAAGGATATTGGGGAGGATGTTGGGGGGGGCTGGAGGATGTTGGGGAAACTGAAGGATGTTGGTGAGGATGTTGGGGGAGCTGAAGGATGTTGGGGGGAGCTGAAGGATATTGGGGAGGATGTTGGGGGGGGCTGGAGGATGTTGGGGGGGCTGAAGGATGTTGGGGGGGGCTGAAGGATGTTGGGGGGGCTGAAGGATGTTGGGGGGAGCTGAAGGATGTTGGGGGGAGCTGAAGGATGTTGGGGGGAGCTGGAGGATGTTGGGTGGATGCTGCAGTGGGGAGCAGCCCATACTAGGGGGACACTGGGGGAGGACCAGCAATGTTTTAGGGGGTCCCTGCTCTAGCACCAATGCAAAACATAACACCTGGCTACCAGTATTTTAGGGGGCCCTGGCTACCAATGTCTGTCATGAGTCTGTCATTAAATACAGGTGCCACAGTGCATAATGAAATCCTTAGGGCCCAATATGTCATAAAATGATTGGGGCCACCGTGTCTGTCTTCTGGTGCACTTTGTGTATGTTATGCTTTTCAGGTGTGGTTTTGTAAAATGGGCCTGTTTGGGGGGGGGGGCGTGGCCATAAAGTGGGCGTGACCTAAAAAATTTTTGCCGCGCTACGCACGGCAGACATTTTTGTCCCTCCTTCTGATTTTAAAATGTTGGGAGGTATGCAGGAAGTAGTGTGGGAGCAAAAGGCAGAACTCTGCCCATTCATTGGCTGATGGGGCCTAGCATGTATGTGTGCCTTGGCTTGTTTGTGTGCACTGTGACTCCTATGATCCCAGGGGGCGGCCCTTAGTACATAAAATGGCAGTTTCCTATTTAGGATTACCCAATGGCACATACTGCTAAATAAGTATATTTGAAATATAGAGACCGACAGTGTTTGGGGGGATAGTTTCCTGTAAATGTTCAATATCACTGAGCCGGCGAATGAGATATCACTCTGACATTATTCAAACGAGCACATTTCCCATTAAATAATCAACATATTTGCATACGGCTCGTTTATACAAATCATTTTTGCAGTTGAGTCGTTCCGTGTGGAACTGAAGCCTCGTTATCTCGTTGCCTCATTAGTTCTGACATGAGAACATAATGGGGATTAGTGTTCCATATATGCTTTTATGATGGCTGACATGTTTTCATTTAATGGCTGACTCGTTGCTTTAATATTAATTACTGGCGCGTTTAGAGGCTAATCATGTCGCCGCATTGGCAGGAGAATAACAAACGTCAGGTGGAAACGTGGGACTTTTGCCCTTTAATATAAACGCTATGAAGGTTCCATGAAAAGTCTTGAGTTTCCAGGATTTAGTAAAAATGTCATTAATTACAATTTTCTGCGGATGTTTCCCCGAACCTTTAATGTTTTGTTAAATATTGGGCTTGTAATAAATGAAATACTTCTTCATCGTTTCCATTCAGGCCATAATGAATATTTCTAAGAACTATGCACTTTATTTGTATACAGTCACTGTGTTACATACAGAAAAGCCTTCTGCCTCTGTTTCCAACCTCTGTAACTTATATTTGTAACTCAGCTCAGTATTTGGGATCATTACAAGGGGGAAAGAGAAGCCCCACTAAGGATTCGGCTAAAGTCTCGCCCCAAGCTCAAAGTGCCAGAGCAGGACTTCAGTTTTATAGGGAGCAGCCAGACAGGACTGTGATTGGTTGGCCTGTATGCATGTTTAATAGTGACCAGGCAGTGACTAGAGCAAGCAGGCAGGGGAAAGAAGAATATTGTGAGTGGATCCCTAAGCTCAGTGACATCAGCCAAGAGCAGACTGAGCATGTGCAGTAGTTGGGCAAAAGATGGAGAGCTACTGTGGGCATCTTCAGGGGCATGGGGCTTTATTTCTATAGAGCTTTGGTGGCTTTGGGCTGGTACAGGGGCTCAAACACACAGATAAACATTTCTACCCATAGTCTTTTTTAGGCTTTAGTTCTCTTTAAAATGCATACCCAGTGGTTGAGCTTTATATATAGATATAAATATATACTGTGTCAAATCAGGCAGCAGAATCTGAGTTCATATATCGAATTAAAAAGTAATTAGCTTTAAAGTCAGTTTTGCTCATAAAATGTAATCAGTAAAAGCAAGCGGAGATGATTAATGGAGGCATAGACCATAAACAGCATCAGACGCAGCCACAATAAATAAATGTTAAAAGAACACTAAACCCAACCGTAACGCTGTCCCAATAGTTCTCTAGTTCTTCATGAAAAAATGTAATTACACATAAAAAACAATTAACCAATGAGAATTCTAATAACTTAATTATGGATGCAAAGATGTGACCAATGGGAAGCAAGGGAGGGAGTGAGGGAGGAAGGAAGGAAGGAAGGGAGGGAGGAAGGAAGGAAGGAAGAAAGAAAGAAAGAAAGAAAGAAAGAAAGAAGGAAAGAAAGAAAGAAAGAAAGAAAGGAAAGAAAGAAAGAAAGAAAGAAAGAAAGAAAGAAAGAAAGAAAGAAAGAAAGAAAGAAAGAAAGAAAGGAAAGAAAGAAAGGAAGGAAGGAAGAAAGGGAGGGAGGGAGGGAGGGAGGAAGGAAGGAAGGAAGGAAGGACATACCTAGATGTCCCCTAGTTTTCTATAGAAGTTGATGAAAAATGTAATTACACATAAAAAAACAATTCACCAATGAGAGTTCTAATAGCTTCATTATGGATGCAAAGATGTGACCAATGGGAAGGAAGGGAGGGAGTGAGGAAGTAAGGAAGGAAGAAGGGAGAGAGGGAGAGAGGGAGGGAGGGAGGGAGGGAGGGAGGGAGGAAGGAAGGAAGGAAGGAAGGAAGGAAGGAAGGAAGGAAGGAAGGAAGGAAGGAAGGAAGGAAGGAAGGAAGGAAGGAAGGACATACCTAAATGCAACCTATGATAAAATATCACATATAAACTCATTCTTCTTGTCTGAAGTCTTTGGGTTTGTCTAAATGGCTTTTTGCAACAGGTGCGGGTCAGAGGTGGGGTACAAGATTCAGGCTGCTCTGTCCAAATAAAAATGCTTCCTCTATGCTACTATTAACCCATTAAAAAGTTATGTGCCTCCATATACAATGCCTCACCACTCGAGTAAAAAAAAATATTTAGAGCTTTCCCTCCAAGTTTTGCAGCTTGTTGGCTTGTCTGGTGCTAAAGAAATAGCCTTGGATTAGCTAAAAGTTCCATCACACATGACTGTGCCAGGAGAAAATGAAATATTTGTATATTTGTACATTAGGCAAAGCAGGAGGCAATCACCCAGCCAAAACAGAGAACTCCGGAAGGAAGGAGGAAGGGAGGAAAGAAGGAAGGAAGGAGGAAGGGAGGAAGGAAGGAAGGAGGGAGGGAGGCAGGGAGGGAGGGAGGGAGGGAGGAAGCAAGGAAGGAAGGAAGGAGGGAGGGAGGGAGGGAGGGAGGGAGGAAGGAAGGGAATGGGGAAGGAAGGAAGGAAGGAAGGGAGGGAGGGGGAAGGAAGGAAGGAAGGAAGGAAGGAGGGAGGGAGGGGGGGAAGGAAGGAAGCAAGGAAGGAAGGAGGGAGGGAGGAAAGAAGGAAGGAAGGAGGAAGGGAGGAAGGAAGGAAGGAAGGAAGGAAGGAGGAAGGGAGGAAGGAAGGAGGGAGGGAGGGAGGGAGGCAGGGAGGGAGGGAGGGAGGGAGGAAGCAAGGAAGGAAGGAAGGAAGGAAGGAGGGAGGGAGGGAGGGAGGGAGGAAGGAAGGGAATGGGGAAGGAAGGAAGGAAGGAAGGAAGGAAGGGAGGGAGGGGGAAGGAAGGAAGGAAGGAAGGAGGGAGGGAGGGGGGAAGGAAGGAAGCAAGGAAGGAAGGAGGGAGGGAGGAAAGAAGGAAGGAAGGAGGAAGGGAGGAAGGAAGGAAGGAAGGAAGGAAGGAGGGAGGGAGGGAGGGAGGGAGGGAGGAAGCAAGGAAGGAAGGAAGGAAGGAAGGAAGGAAGGAGGGAGGGAGGAAGGAAGGGAATGGGGAAGGAAGGAAGGAAGGAAGGAAGTAAGGGAGGGGGAAGGAAGGAAGGAAGGAAGGAGGGAGGGAGGGAGGGGGGGAAGGAAGGAAGCAAGGAAGGAAGGAGGGAGGGAGGGAGGGAGGAAGCAAGGAAGGAAGGAAGGAAGGAAGGAGGGAGGGAGGAAGGAAGGAAGGGAATGGGGAAGGAAGGAAGGAAGGAAGTAAGGGAGGGGGAAGGAAGGAAGGAAGGAAGGAGGGAGGGAGGGAGGGAGGGGGGGAAGGAAGGAAGCAAGGAAGGAAGGAGGGAGGGAGGAGGGAGGGAGGGGGGGAGGCAGGCAGGAAGGAGGGAGGGAGGGAGGCATGGAGGGAGGGAGGCAGGCAGGAAGGAGGGAGGGAGGGAGGAAGGAGGCAGGGAGGGAGGCAGGAAGGAAGGAAGGAAGGAGGGAGGGAGGGAGGAAGGAGGCAGGGAGGGAGGCAGGAAGGAAGGAAGGAGGGAGGGAGGGAGGGAGGGGGGAAGGAAGGAAGGAAGGAAGGAGGGAGGGAGGGAGGGAGGGAGGGAGGGAGGGAGGGAGGGAGGGAGGGAGGAAGGAAGGAAGGAAGGAATATATATAAAAAGTCTCACCACTCATGTAAAAAGAAATATTTAGAGCATTCTGTCCAAGTTTTGCAGCTTGTTGGCTTGTCTGGTGCTAAAGAAATAGCCTTGGATTAGCTAAAAGTTCCATCACACATGACTGTGCCAGGAGAAAATGAAATATTTGTATATTTGTACATTAGGCAAAGCAGGAGGCAATCACCCAGCCAAAACAGAGAACTCCGGAATTATACTCATTCATCAAAATAATTTCATGGCAGACACATATTTCACTTTTTTGCAACATTCAGGTTATTTTGTCTCATCATTTTATACTTTCACGGGTGAGCGTCCGCATCTATAAGAAATGTTATTTATATTTGTAGTGCAGATCAGGTATAAAAAGTCAGTCTAAAGGGAATCTAATCCCCCGGATATTGAAAGGAATATTTAATATGTACATTTAAAGTAATTCTTTGTGCGCCGGGAAATGAGTCCTGTTAGAGAAATACGGTTTGTGTGTAAATGGCTCCTCGGCTGCCCGAGAGAAGGAAAGTGCCATAGGGAAAACACTGTGTGACCCAACGGAACCAAGCCCGGCCCAGTCTGATGTTATAGAGCAGTGACCCCCAACCAGCGGCTATGGGGCAACATGTTGCTCCCCAACCCCTTGGATGTTGCTCTCAGTGCCCCCAAACCAGGGAGTTATTTTTGAATTCCTGACTTGAGGCCCCTAATAGCCAATCACAGCCCTTATTTGGCTCCTCCATGAACTTTTATGGTGCTTGTGTTGCTCCCCAAGTCTTTTTACATTTGACTGTGGCTCATGAGTAAGAAAGGTTGGGGGGCCCTGTTATAGGGCATGTAAACCCAACCATAACGCTGCCCCACGGCGCCCCCTAGTTTTGCTATAGAAGTTGTCAAAAAATGTAATTCTAGATGCAAGGAAATTCCCCAATGAGCCTTCTACTGAGCAACATGTGATTATAAGTGCAAGAGAAGTGACCAATGAGAATGCTGATTCCCAGCACTGTGTCAGGCCCCTTGCTGGTACCTTACATATAGAGATAATGATGGCATTTTTCCCGTCATTATATGGCACAGGAATCAGACATGGGGATAAAGGGACAGACTTGTTCAGTGCAAGGGAATCCTTGTGCAATATTGCCCAATAAAACTTTCACCATTAAAATGCAAGAAATCCCCCAATGAGAATCCCAGCTGATGTGAGTAAATCCGGCTCCCTGTTCTCTGTTCCTGCAATTGGAGTTGGGAGCAATAAGCACAGTTTCCCAGCACTGAACAAGTCTGTCCCTTTATCCCCATGTCTGATTCCTGTGCCATATAATGACGGGAAAATGCCATCATTATCTCTATATGTAAGGTACCAGCAAGGGGCCTGACACAGTGCTGGGAATCAGCATTCTCATTGGTCACTTCTCTTGCACTTATAATCACATGTTGCTCAGTAGAAGGCTCATTGGGGAATTTCCTTGCATCTAGAATTACGGTTTTCGACAACTTCTATAGCAAAACTAGGGGGCGCCGTGGGGCAGCGTTATGGTTGGGTTTATATCCCCTTTATTCCCTTTATTGAACCCCCCTAATCTGTTTTACTTATAAATAAATGACAATTTTTATGAACTAGAACACTAATGCTTTTACAATGCGGAGATAATGATGGGGACTGAGAGACTGAGAGACTTATATGCGCATTAACACGGGAAACCAGCCATTACTTTTGTAATGATTTTGTAATGGGAAGCCCAAGCGGTATTGTTGTAAATGTGACTATTTTACCTTTTCTGTTGCAAAGGCCGTTGCACTACTTGCTCTATTTAATTGTTTCCATTGTATCTTGGCACTTTATCAATAAAATGTATCAAGGGGGGAAATTTACTATACACTTTTCTCATTAAATTCCTTTACAAAGACAATATAGATTTCCACATGATACAGAAGAAAATAAACACAAATAACTATATTTGTACCCCTGGGTGTTAGTGATCAGCGAGTATTAAATAAGACTGTGTTTGTTTTCCAGTAGGAGCTCAGTGTAAAGGAATTATAAATAAAGCAAAGGGGGTGAATTAGATTCATATAATATGTATTTATCAAAATTAGTGATGAGTGAATGGCATTGGCGAATTGTTTCGCGAAACTTCCGTGAAAATTCGGCGTACAGATTTTTTTTGTCGCCCATCTAATTGGGCACGGCGCGTCAAAAAGGGTGCAGTCACATCAAAAAGGGCATGGTCACGTCAAAAAAGGGCATGGTTGCGTCAAAAAAAGGCGGGGTCGCATCAAAATTGGGCGACAAAAAAAATAAACGTGGGCGACAAAAAATAGCCACGTGCGACAAAAAAAAAGACGTGGGTAACAAAAAAATAGACGCGGGCGACAAAAAATAGCCACATGCAACAAAAAAAAAGACGTGGGTAACAAAAAAATAGACGCGGGCGACAAAAAATAGAAGCGCGCAACGAAAAAAGACGCAGGCGACAAAAAAAAAGTGTTTTGCGTATTTTTCGCCGTTTCACGAATTTTCTTGCTGTTTCACTAATTTAATGGTGATTCGCTCGTCACTAATCAAAATTCTAAACTATTTGTAATTTTTTGTAATATCCATTAGTGATGAGTAGTAATGGGAGAAATAATTTGTCAGGCATGGATTCATGGCGAATTTCCGTATTTTGCCATTGGCTGATTTTTTTCACAAAACGGGCTACAAAAACCGCCATGGAAAAATTTGCCCTCATCAAAAAAAATTGTTGTGTGAGTAAAAAAATTATGCGTGTCAAAAAAATTGCAGCGTGCATCCTTTTTTTTACATGTGCAACAATATTTTTTTACGTGCTACATTTTCACCATTTCGCAAATTTTTCGCCATTTTACAAATCTTTTGCAAGATTTGCACATTTTTTGCGGAAGCGAAACGGAACAGATTCACTCATCACTAGTGATGAGCATTTTTTTTCGCCAGGCATGCATTCGCACCAAAATTTCCCATTTCACCGTCAACAATTTTTTTCACAAAACTGCAGCAAAAATTTGTAGAGAAAAAAATTTTGCAGAGACAAAAAAGTCACTGAAATAAAAAATGTTTCTGCAAAAAACATGCCCCATTGACTTTAATGCATTTGTAGTAAGAAAAAAGTTGTACGTAAAAAAGTTGCCTATTGACTTCAATGCATTTAGCTAATTTTTTGCCGTTTCATGGGTTTCAAGGGAAACATGACAAATTTGCTCATCAATAATACTCATAAATATTCTTAGTTTCTCAATTCTCATTAGTGATGAGCGTCTGTCCTATTTTGCTTTGCCCAAAACTTTGCGAAACCACCGAAAAATTTGCAAAACGTGGGTGCCTCACGACCATTTTGTTGCGCACAACTTTTTTTTTATGCGACCGCACCCATTTTGAAGCGACTGTGACTTCTTTTGACGCACGGTGAATTTTTTCGCAGTGAATTCTCGTTAATTTTCACTAATTCTCATAAATTTTTTTATTTTTCAATTCCCGTACATTTTTCCTTTTTTTGGTTGCCATACATTTTTTTATTTCTTTTATTCCCCTATAATTTTTTGAATCCACAAAAATATTTTAATTATTTTTTAATCCCATAAATGTTTTTATTTTTATTCCAGTAAATTAGAAAACAAAAACAACCCCCTCCCCCCACAATTTAAACATGTCTAACAGGTAATGAAGCAAAACCATACACAGCAACTTGTGCCGCGGGTCATCGGGTTCTTGCTCAGATCTAACTTGAGCTTTAGATTTACCCTTTACTTAGAGCAACTGACTGAGTCCATCCTTAAAGTAACATTAACACTTGAAAAAGTTGATTATTGCATCCCTAGGACCAAATTTTTCTGGGGCAATTAAATGAATTTTTTTTGTTCACAATGGTGGATTTGTTAAAAATTCTTGAATGACGGTAAATTCTAAAACTCCTAAGCAGATTGGGCCAGAAATTCCATGTGGGCGTGCATCTAAATCCACCATTT
The DNA here is from genome assembly GCF_000004195.4 of Xenopus tropicalis. Classification (NCBI taxonomy): domain Eukaryota; kingdom Metazoa; phylum Chordata; class Amphibia; order Anura; family Pipidae; genus Xenopus; species Xenopus tropicalis. The sequence goes on along the minus strand of NC_030681.2, from coordinate 4,388,531 downwards.
TGAACCAAGATATGTCATTAATGGAGAAATGGTTCCTACAATACCTTTAATTACTGTTGACAGAAGATTAGAATTCTCATAGTTTTTTGTGAAGTTCCGTGCTATTATAGTGATGGGCAGTGGATTTTAAACTTGATCATAGTTGTATTTATAAAATGTCACAATAATGCTTGATTCGTTTGTACAAAAATTTCGAGTTTACATTCGAAAATCCAGAATTTTTCAAGTATTGTAAAAAAAACTGTTGAAAAAGAGTTTAAACAGACATTCGTTTTCACGAATCCTCTTTATTTTTCCCAAACAGGAAGTGCTCCAGTGGCCATTTTAGGAGCATTGGCGCTCATTCATGGAAAACATGTGTTTAAGTTTCACTTGAAACTGGGTGAAACAGAAAACAATGAGGGAATTAACTTCCCTTTGAAACTGGGTGAAATAGAAAACAATGATGGGATTAACTTCCCCTTGAAACTGGGTGAAATAGAAAACAATGAGGGAATTAACTTCCCCTTGAAACTGAGTGAAATAGAAAACAATGAGGGGATTAACTTCCCCTTGAAACTGGGCGAAATAGAAAACAATGAGGGAATTAACTTCCCCTTGAAACTGGGTGAAATAGAAAACAATGAGGGGATTAACTTCTCCTTGAAACTGGGTGAAATAGAAAACAATGAGGGAATTAACTTCCCCTTGAAACTGGGTGAAATAGAAAACAATGAGGGGATTAACTTCCCCTTGAAACTGGGTGAAACAGACAACAATGAGAGGATTAACTTCCCCTTGAAACTGGGTGAAACTGAAAACAATTATGGGATTAATTTCTCATTGAAAGTTCAAGGACAGGCTGTCACTGACTATTCTATTCCTCTACTATTCTATGGGGCCCATTCATTAAAGTACGAATCTGAATCACGAAACACGATTCTTTTCATTTCAATGAAATTTCATTTCAACTTTCGTAGTCGAAGCAACAAATACGATTTTCTCGCACAAATTGTTCTGGCAAAAACACATTTGTAAATCTCGAAAATTATCTAGAAGTAAGGAAAAAAATCCGACTTTATCTCGGAATTGCTTAGTAAATGAGTTCCCTTAGAACTTTTGTTGAGTGGCTGAAACATCTATGGTTCATATATCTGTAACTGCTATGCGATGGGGGGGATGAGGGAAAATGTTCTACGTCAGCGGTTCTCAACCTGTGGGTCGGGACCCCTTTGGGGGTTGAACGACCCTTTCATAGGAGTCGCGTAAGAGCATTGGAAAAGACATTTCCGATGGTCTTGGTTGGGGGTCACCACAACATGAGGAACTGTATTAAAGGGTCACGGCATTAGGGAGGTTGGGAACCACTGAGATACATCAAAACAGAGCTTGAACCAAAAGTTTTCAAACCACCTCAGTAAAGCAAAGATTCTCTTCTAGTGGCGCCACCTGCAGGAAGAGAGGAAAAGACCAGATATTCATACATTTTATTACATATTTACTGAGAAGGAAGAGAAGAAATGACTTGTTTCGTCCACTGCAGCCATTTGTAAGTTTTTGTAAATATTTTTAGACTTTATCATAAAAATAATAAAATAGTGTCAGGAGAAAAAGGACAACAAGAGTGATTAATAGGTTCCCGGGGGAGGACCAAGAGCCAACCCCGATGGAGGCAGGATTAGATATTGGGAAGGGGCTGTGTCAGCTCCGATAGCGCAGGGAGAAAATGAATGTTTCGCTTGAAGTGTTCCCGACTGACACGTTGATCTATGGGTTACATTCGTCTGTAATGATACATAGCCAAAACCGTAATGTTCCTCTCGTTCCGACAGAGCCCGGCGCCAGAAATGCTCCACTTTCCCAGCCCATTCTCAACTTTATTAGAGTTTTTACTCAGAATGAGGGGTTGAATGAAGGGTTAAAATGAGCCTCGAAGCATCAGAAGAGCAGAATGTTATTATTCATTTTATTTTTAAAAGAGATCAGGGGAATTATTTCTCACATTTCGGAATTTACCTTAGATTTGGAAACTTGTATTAAAGGACAACTAAAGCCTAAAAAAGACTATGGGTAGAAATGTTTAGCTGTGTGTTTGAGCCCCTGTACCAGCCCAAAGCCACCAAAGCTCTATAGAAATAAAGCCCCATGCCCCTGAAGATGCCCACAGTAGCTCTCCATCTTTTGCCCAACTACTGCACATGCTCAGTCTGCTCTTGGCTGATGTCACTGAGCTTAGGGACCGACTCACAATATTCTTCTTTCCCCTGCCTGCTTGCTCTAGTCACTGCCTGGTCACTATTAAACATGCATACAGGCCAACCAATCACAGTCCTGTCTGGCTGCTCTCTTAAAAGCTAAAGGCCTTTTGAGCTTGGGGCGAGACTTTAGCCGAATCCTTAGTGGGGCTTCTCTTTCCCCCGTGTAATGATCCCAAATACTGAGCTGAGTTACAAATATAAGTTACAGAGGTTGGAAACAGAGGCAGAAGCTGTGACAAAAGTTCCAGTCACTTTGCTGTTACAAACAGCCCCTCTGGGAATAAACTGCCCCATTGTAACGGTTTCTGTGTATGTAACACAGTGACTGTATCTGCCCCTTACACTCCCCCCCAGGGCTAAGGTACAGAATATTACTAGCTTTAGCACTGGGGCTTGCTTTGTTTTGTATTGTATTGTATTGTTTGGTTGTTCTTTTTTTTTTTTTTTTTTTTTTTTATATATATATATATATACAACCACACAACAGACCAATAACTTCTCTCAAAGTGCTTATGAAGCCAGTTGCATGGGGGTGTGTGTGCATTACACACGGGGAGAGGCCAAACTGGGACCCTCTGCACAAACACTATGTTCCTTCCCAGACATGCTGATTTGCATATGCAAAGTGACTGACACTGAGCTCAGAGTTTGTGTCTCACTATTATAAACAGGCTGTGTATGGAACCCCCAGGCTGCTCAGCAACCCTTTGCTTTGGGCAGTGTAATGCAAGTGTCAGAGAGAGTTGTTTGTAGGAGGAGAGAATTCAGAATGTGTTTTGGTTGGAAAAAGCCCCAATTATCTCCTGAGCTGATGTTTTCGGGGGTGGAGATATGATAATATTTGGGAGTCTGTTGGAAACAAGTTATGTGTAAATACTGAGCTAAAGCTTGTTTGTATTGATATCCTGTAATAAACTGTGTGTAATAGGGCAGCACTAGTTTATATGTACCTGTACCCATGATGCACTCCAACTTGCAGCGCAGCAGTAAAGTGTGCCTGAGTCTGAGCTTTCAGCCAGCGCTACACATTAGAACTGCTTTCAGCTAACCTATTGTTTCTCCTACTCCCATGTAACTGGAGGAGTCCCAAGCCGGACTTGGATTTCTTACTATTGAGTGTTATTCTGATACCTACTGGGAGCTGCTATCTTGCTCCCTTCCCATTGTTCTGCTGATCGGCTGCTGGCGGTGAGGGGGGGGGTATCACTGAGAATTCATTTTTTCTATCCATATGTCACACTGTATTTGCAATTACATTATACAAAGGGAAGAGCCACATCTGTCCGTCACGCTCCCAGTTCTGTGCTAAATAATGTGCAAAGTCAATGCACATGTGCAAAACAGATTTACCTACGGTTTCCGTCACCCTAATAAGATTTCGCTGCGGATTCCTGTAACTTTATAGGCTGAAGTTAATGACAAGACTTCAATGGAAGGTGCATCTTGGGAAAGCCCCTATTTGCAGCTGACGCTTATGACTTGCCGGCCCTATGGCAACCAGAAGGAAACGCTGATCCAGATGAGCCCTAATTTATAAATTGGAAGCAACACAAGGTTTAGGTTTCCAGCCGCAGCTTCGCCTCTTACTGATTCCCTTCCACCAAACAGCGGCACATCATTCTGTCATATGCGCCCGTCCTGCGATCATTCGGCCCATAGAGCCCCCCGACGGCTCCGCGCAACACAAAAATCTCATTCTTCAGATGCTTCACTGGAGACAAAAGTCAACAAGGCTCAGCGGGGCTTTTAGCTCTGAGCTTTTCCCCGTGCTATGAACTGTTCCTCACAGTCTGGGGATTATTCCGCCTATTGGTATGTGTAGCACATCCGCTCATCCTTGTCTCAACAATGGCGCTCCGGCTGCTGTCGGAGATCTATATCTGAATGACATAGAAGCGCCCTTTTATTCCATCCGCCGGCAAACAGAACATCCACGGTGTTAACCGGATCCTTAACTAGAACATCAATTTGAAAATATATATATTATATTTATATATATATATATACAGGTATGGGATCCCTTATCCGGAAACCCGTTATCCAGAAAGCCTGTCTCCCATAGACTCCATTTTAATGAAATAATTCAGAATTTTAAAACTGATTTCCTTTCTCTCTGTAATAATAAAACAGTACCTGTACTTGATCCAAACTAAGATATAATTACCCCTTATTGGGGGCAGAACAGCCCTATTGGGTTTATTTAATGGTTAAATGATTCCCTTTTCTCTGTAATAATAAAACAGTACCTGTACTTGATCCCAACTAAGATATAATTACCCCTTATTGGGGGCAGAACAGCCCTATTGGGTTTATTTCATGGTTAAATGATTCCCTTTTCTCTGTAATAATAAAACAGTACCTGTACTTGATCCCAACTAAGATATAATTACCCCTTATTGGATGCAAAACAATCCTGTTTGTTTTAATTAATGTTTTATTGATTTTTTAGTAGACTTAAAGGACAACTAAAGCCTAAAAAAGAATATGGGTAGAAATGTTTAGCCGTGTGTTTGAGCCCCTGTACCAGCCCAAAGCCACCAAAGCTCTATAGAAATAAAGCCCCATGCCCCTGAAGATGCCCACAGTAGCTCTCCATCTTTTGCCCAACTACTGCACATGCTCAGTCTGCTCTTGGCTGATGTCACTGAGCTTAGGGAGCGACTCACAATATTTTTCTTTCCCCTGCCTGCTTAGTCTGGTCACTATTAAACATGCATACTAGCCAACCAATCACAGTCCTGTCTGGCTGCTCTCTTAAAAACTAAAGGCCTTTTGAGCTTGGGGCGAGACTTTAGCCGAATCCTTAGTGGGGCTTCTCTTTCCCCCGTGTAATGATCCCAAATACTGAGCTGAGTTACAAATATAAGTTACAGAGGTTGGAAACAGAGGCAGAAGCTGTGACAAAAGTTCCAGTCACTTTGCTGTTACAAACAGCCCCTCTGGGAATAAACTGCCCCATTGTAACGGTTTCTCTGTATGTAACACAGTGACTGTATATGCACCATCAGACATGGGGATAAAGGGACAGACTTGTTCAGTGCTGGGAAACTGTGCTTATTGCTCCCAACTCCAATTGCAGGAACAGAGAACAGGGAGCCGGATTTACTCACATCAGCTGGGATTCTCATTGGGGGATTTCTTGCATTTTAATGGGGGAAAGTTTTATTGGGCAATATTGCTTTAAGAATATAAACCTGATGTTGCTGGACTACAACTCCCAGCATACCTCACCCTTTATTAGTGCTCTTTAACCCTATAGATCCCTACACTTATTTTTATTTTGTTGGAACCTTTGCTCAGTCCAAACAAGCTTTAGTCGGACAACCCCGTTCATTTCAGAGAAGTATTATAGTTTATAGTTTATGTATGTGAGTGTATAGATAGGTAAGTATAGGTGTGTGGGTGCTGGGTTTACTTGGATGGGTTGAACTTGATGGACTCTGGTCTTTTTTCAACCCTATGTAACTATGTAACTATGTATTTTTAGCAAAATGCTAAATCTCTCTGTTTTTTGTACATTAATTACTTTTCTCTTCTGTGAAAAACCAGCTTCATTTCTCGCATATGAATTCTTGAAAATGGTTTGAACGAAACGATCCAAATTGCTTCTAAATTGCACTGATTTGGTCGTCGTTCCTGCCTGACCCGGAGCTCGCGGACAGGAAATTAGACCATAAATGACGTTAATAAAATGGCAGAATTTCTCAGGTCTGCGCATTAAGCAGCCAAAATACAAATCCAAAGGCAATTTTTCTATTTATGCCGCTCCCTGCCAACACAATTCTCAGAACCCGAGGCGGATACGGGCACATTGCCTCCGCCAGTTCCTAAAACTGATTCTGTTATTCTATGGAACATTCTACGTCCATGTTATCAGCCTATGTGGCAAACACTTTCATGTCTATTAAAGGAGAACTAAACCCTAAAATAGAAAATCATTAGAAATGCTGTATTTTATATACTGAACATAAACATAAACATTATGAACTTACTGCACAAGCCCAGAGGCTGAGAAGCCTAATTACAGTGATGATTTATGCTTTCAAAGTTGTCCACAGGGGGCCGCCATCTTGTTACTTTGTTAGACCATCTTCTATAAGATCTGGCTCCTGCTCATGCTCAGTTTGCTCTGGGCTGCTGTTGGGAGGCGGGGCTTAGGGAACGTAGTAAATTATCAGAACAGCAGCACAAAGCCAGTGCAGAATATGCAGAATAATCCTCCAATGAGAATCCCAGCTGATGTGAGTAAATCCGGCTCCCTGTTCTCTGTTCCTGCAATTGGAGTTGGGAGCAATAAGCACAGTTTCCCAGCACTGAACAAGTCTGTCCCTTTATCCCCATGTCTGATTCCTGTGCCATATAATGAGGGGAAAATGCCATCATTATCTCTATATGTAAGATAATATCAAAATGGCTGATATAGTGCTGGGAATCTAATCAGCATTCTCATTGGTCAATGCTTTTGTGTATATATTTTTTTCCTCCATAGAGAACTAGGTGGAACCTACAAATGATCCCATTGGCACAGAGACACAGGTGCATCATGGGTACAGGTACATATAAACTAGTGCTGCCCTATTACACACAGTTTATTACAGGATATCAATACAAACAAGCTTTAGCTCAGTATTTACACATAACTTGTTTACAACAGACTCCCAAATATTATCATATCTCCACCCCCCAAAATATCAGCTCAGGAGATAATTGGGGCTTTTTCCAACCAAAACACATTCTGAATTCTCTCCTCCTACAAACAACTCTCTCTGACACTTGCATTACACTGCCCAAAGCAAAGGGTTGCTGAGCAGCCTGGGGGTTCCATACACAGCCTGTTTATAATAGTGAGACACAAACTCTGAGCTCAGTGTCAGTCACTTTGCATATGCAAATCAGCATGTCTGGGAAGGAACATAGTGTTTGTGCAGAGGGTCCCAGTTTGGCCTCTCCCCGTGTGTAATGCACACACACCCCCATGCAACTGGCTTCATAAGCACTTTGGGAGAAGTTATTGGTTTGTTGTGTGGGTGTATATAAAAGCATAAAAATAAATTAAAATTAAATTAAAATTAAATTAAAACAAAGCAAGCCCCAGTGCTAAAGCTAGTAATATTCTGTACCTTAGCCCTGGGGGGGGGAGTGTAAGGTGCATATACAGTCACTGTGTTACATACAGAGAAACCGTTACACTGGGGCAGTTTATTCCCAGAGGGGCTGTTTGTAACAGCAAAGTGACTGGAACTTTTGTCACAGCTTCTGCCTCTGTTTCCAACCTCTGTAACTTATATTTGTAACTCAGCTCAGTATTTGGGATCATTACACGGGGGAAAGAGAAGCCCCACTAAGGATTCGGCTAAAGTCTCGCCCCAAGCTCAAAAGGCCTTTAGCTTTTAAGAGAGCAGCCAGACAGGACTGTGATTGGTTGGCTAGTATGCATGTTTAATAGTGACCAGACTAAGCAGGCAGGGGAAAGAAAAATATTGTGAGTGGATCCCTAAGCTCAGTGACATCAGCCAAGAGCAGACTGAGCATGTGCAGTAGTTGGGCAAAAGATGGAGAGCTACTGTGGGCATCTTCAGGGGCATGGGGCTTTATTTCTATAGAGCTTTGGTGGCTTTGGGCTGGTACAGGGGCCCAAAACACACAGCTAAACATTTCTAGCCATATTCTTTTTTAGGCTTTAGTTGTCCTTTAATGACAGGAAATAAAGAATTTTAAATCAAACACAAAATAGACATAAATACTAGTGATACTCTGGCTAGAAATGTTTAGCTGTGTGTTTGAGCCCCTGTATCAGCCCAAAGCCACCAAAGCTCTATAGAAATAAAGCCCCATGCCCCTGAAGATGCCCACAGTAGCTCTCCATCTTTTGCCCAACTACTGCACATGCTCAGTCTGCTCTTGGCTGATGTCACTGAGCTTAGGGATCCACTCACAATATTCTTCTTTCCCCTGCCTGCTTGCTCTAGTCACTGCCTGGTCACTATTAAACATGCATACAGGCCAACCAATCACATTCCTGTCTGGCTGCTCCCTATAAAACTGAAGTCCTGCTCTGGCACTTTGAGCTTGGGGCGAGACTTTAGCTGAATCCTTATTGTGTGACTTTTCTTTCCACCTTGTTACAAAGGATGGGAACATTGAGAGAACTGAACGTAGCGCAGTTATATAAAAACATTATATTCTTAATTAAACATAAACATAGGTTGATTCTATCACTTATATACCATATGCAAAGTGACTGACACTGAGCTCAGAGTTTGTGTCTCACTATTATAAACAGGCTGTGTATGGAACCCCCAGGCTGCTCAGCAACCCTTTGCTTTGGGCAGTGTAATGTAAGTGTCAGAGAGAGTTGTTTGTAGGAGGAGAGAATTCAGTATGTGTTTTGGTTGGAAAAAGCCCCAATTATCTCCTGAGCTGATATTTTGGGGGGTGGAGATTTGATAATATTTGGGAGTCTATTGTAAACAAGTTATGTGTAAATACTGAGCTAAATCTTGTTTGTATTGATATCCTGTAATAAACTGTGTGTAATAGGGCAGCACTAGTTTATATGTACCTGTACCCATGATGCACCTGTGTCTCTGTGCCAATGGGATCATTTGGCCTGTACCATTTATGGGAATCTCTCCAGGATTAATTTTTAGATCCCCCTAGTTCTCTATAGCGGTAGAAGAAGAATTTATAGATGCATGGAAATTGACCAGATTCCTACCACTATATGACAGCCATTTAGATATTATCTTGCATAAAGAGATAATAACATATTTGTTTCCCTTCATTATCAGACTGAAATCAGACATGGGGATAAAGGGACAGACTTGTTCAGTGCTGGGAAACTGTGCTTATTGCTCCCAACTCCAATTGCAGGAACAGAGAACAGGGAGCCGGATTTACTCACACCAGCTGGGATTCTCATTGGAGGATTATTCTGCATATTAATGCAGCCACTGGCTCTGGGGAGCTGGGAAATGTTTATTAAACAATGCAAAAACTCTAAACCCCACATTACATTACAGGGCAACACAGGAACCAGTGCAGGCTGCATATTATGATTCTAATTATTAGTCAGCTTCTATGGCGGATGGTATGTGACTTGTGTAATTTGTTGTAATAATTTTCTACATTCCCTAAGCTCCGCCTCCTGACAGCAGCCCAGAGCTCACTGAGCATGTGCAAGCCCTTGGTTTCCAAAAGATGGTCTAACAAAGTATTTCTCAACCTCTGGGCTGGTGCAGTAAGTTCAGAATGTTTATGTTTATATTTAGGTTTATGATTATGTTCATGTTCATGTTCTGTATACAAAATACAGCATTTCTAACGATATTCTATTTTAGACTTTAGTTCTCCTTTACACAAACATTTCTCAGCTGTTGCCTGACTACAAATCCCAGAATAATGTAACATATAATGAAGGGTGAGGCATGCTGGGAGCTGTAGTCCAGCAACATCAGGGTTGTATTCTTAAAGCAATATTGCCCAATAAAACTTTCCCCCATTAAAATGCAAGAAATCCCCCAATGAGAATCCCAGCTGATGTGAGTAAATCCGGCTCCCTGTTCTCTGTTCCTGCAATTGGAGTTGGGAGCAATAAGCACAGTTTCCCAGCACTGAACAAGTCTGTCCCTTTATCCCCATGTCTGATTCCTGTGCCATATAATGACGGGAAAATGCCATCATTATCTCTATATGTAAGGTACCAGCAAGGGGCCTGACACAGTGCTGGGAATCAGCATTCTCATTGGTCACTTCTCTTGCACTTGGAGGGCTAGCCCTAGCTGTTACGTGAAGGTTCCCATTGACCCGTGCACCCAAGTGCCTTTTGGCCTGGGGGTCGTGGGTGAAGGGGCTCGCCCTAGCTGTTACGTGAAGGTTCCCATTGACCCGTGCACCCAAGTGCCTTTTGGCCTGGGGGTCGTGGGTAAAGGGGCTCGCCCTAGCCGTTACGTGAAGGTTCCCATTGACCCTTGCACCCAAGTGCCTTTTGGCTTGGGGGTTGTGGGTAAAGGGGCTCGCCCTAGCCGTTACGTGAAGGTTCCCATTGACCCTTGCACCCAAGTGCCTTTTGGCCTGGGGGTCGTGGGTGTAAGAGCTCGCCCTAGCCGTTACGTGAAGGTTCCCATTGACCCTTGCACCCAAGTGCCTTTTGGCCTGGGGGTCGTGGGTGTAGGAGCTCGCCTTAGCCGTTACGTGAAGATTCCCATTGACCCTTGCACCCAAGTGCCTTTTGGCCTGGGGGTCGTGGGTGTAGGAGCTCGCCCTAGCCATTACGTGAAGGTTCCCATTGACCCTTGCACCCAAGTGCCTTTTGGCCTGGGGGTTGTGGGTAAAGGGGTTCGTTCTAGCCGTTACGTGAAGGTTCCCATTGACCCTTGCACCCAAGTGCCTTTTGGCCTGGGGGTTGTGGGTAAAGGGGTTCGTTCTAGCAGTTACGTGAAGGTTCCCATTGACCCTTGCACCCAAGTGCCTTTTGGCCTGGGGGTTGTGGGTAAAGGGGCTCGCCCTAGCCGTTACGTGAAGGTTCCCATTGACCCTTGCACCCAAGTGCCTTTTGGCCTGGGGGTTGTGGGTAAAGGGGCTCGCCCTGGGGGTTGTGGGTAAAGGGGCTCGCCCTAGCCGTTACGTGAAGGTTCCCATTGACCCTTGCACCCAAGTGCCTTTTGGCCTGGGGGTCGTGGGTAAAGGGGCTCGCCCTAGCCGTTACGTGAAGGTTCCCATTGACCCTTGCACCCAAGTGCCTTTTGGCCTGGGGGTCGTGGGTAAAGGGGCTCGCCCTAGCCGTTACGTGAAGGTTCCCATTGACCCTTGCACTCAAGTGCCTTTTGGCCTGGGGGTCGTGGGTGTAGGAGCTCGCCCTAGCCGTTACGTGAAGGTTCCCATTGACCCTTGCACCTAAGTGCCTTTTTGCCTGGGGGTCGTGGGTAAAGGGGCTCGCCCTAGCCGTTACGTGAATGATCCCATTGACCCTTGCACCAAAGTGCCTTTTGGCCTGGGGGTCGTGGGTGTAGGAGCTCGCCCTAGCCGTTACGTGAAGGTTCCCATTGACCCTTGCACCCAAGTGACTTTTGGCCTGGGGGTCGTGGGTAAAGGGGCTCGCCCTAGCCGTTACGTGAAGGTTCCCATTGACCCTTGCACCCAAGTGCCTTTTGGCCTGGGGGTCGTGGGTGTAGGGGCTCGCCCTAGCCATTACGTGAAGGTTCCCATTGACCCTTGCACCCAAGTGCCTTTTGGCATGGGGGTCGTGGGTGTAGGAGCTCACCCTAGCCGTTACGTCAAGGTTCCCATTGACCCTTGTACCCAAGTCCCTTTTGGCCTGGGGGTCGTGGGTGTAGGAGCTCGCCCTAGCCGTTACGTGAAGGTTCCCATTGACCCTTGCACCCAAGTGCCTTTTGGCCTGGGGGTCGTGGGTGTAGGAGCTCGCCCTAGCCGTTACGTGAAGGTTCCCATTGACCCTTGCACCCAAGTGCCTTTTGGCCTGGGGGTCGTGGGTAAAGGGGCTCGCCCTAGCCGTTACGTGAAGGTTCCCATTGACCCTTGCACCCAAGTGCCTTTTGGCCTGGGGGTCGTGGGTAAAGGGGCTCGCCCTAGCCGTTACGTGAAGGTTCCCATTGACCCTTGCACCCAAGTGCCTTTTGGCCTGGGGGTCGTGGGTAAAGGGGCTCGCCCTAGCCGTTACGTGAAGGTTCCCATTGACCCTTGCATCCAAGTGCCTTTTGGCCTGGGGGTCATGGGTAAAGGGGCTCACCCTAGCCGTTACGTGAAGGTTCCCATTGACCCTTGCACCCAAGTGCCTTTTGGCCTGGGGGTCGTGGGTAAAGGGGCTCGCCCTAGCCGTTACGTGAAGGTTCCCATTGACCCTTGCACCCAAGTGCCTTTTGGCCTGGGGGTCGTGGGTAAAGGGGCTCGCCCTAGCCGTTACGTGAAGGTTCCCATTGACCCTTGCACCCAAGTGCCTTTTGGCCTGGGGGTCGTGGGTGTAGGAGCTCGCCCTAGCCGTTACGTGAAGGTTCCCATTGACCCTTGCACCCAAGTGCCTTTTGGCCTGGGGGTCGTGGGTGTAGGAGCTCGCCCTAGCCGTTACGTGAAGGTTCCCATTGACCCTTGCACCCAAGTGCCTTTTGGCCTGGGGGTCGTGGGTAAAGGGGCTCGCCCTAGCCGTTACGTGAAGGTTCCCATTGACCCTTGCACCCAAGTGCCTTTTGGCCTGGGGGTCGTGGGTAAAGGGGCTCGCCCTAGCCGTTACGTGAAGGTTCCCATTGACCCTTGCACCCAAGTGCCTTTTGGCCTGGGGGTCGTGGGTAAAGGGGCTCGCCCTAGCCGTTACGTGAAGGTTCCCATTGACCCTTGCACCCAAGTGCCTTTTGGCCTGGGGGTCGTGGGTAAAGGGGCTCACCCTAGCCGTTACGTGAAGGTTCCCATTGACCCTTGCACCCAAGTGCCTTTTGGCCTGGGGGTCGTGGGTAAAGGGGCTCGCCCTAGCCGTTACGTGAAGGTTCCCATTGACCCTTGCACCCAAGTGCCTTTTGGCCTGGGGGTCGTGGGTAAAGGGGCTCGCCCTAGCCGTTACGTGAAGGTTCCCATTGACCCTTGCACCCAAGTGCCTTTTGGCCTGGGGGTCGTGGGTGTAGGAGCTCGCCCTAGCCATTATGTGAAGGTTCCCATTGACCCTTGCACCCAAGTGCCGTTTGGCCTGGGGGTCGTGGGTGTAGGAGCTCGCCCTAGCCGTTACGTGAAGGTTCCCATTGACCCTTGCACCCAAGTGCCTTTTGGCCTGGGGGTCGTGGGTGTAGGAGCTCGCCCTAGCCGTTACGTGAAGGTTCCCATTGACCCTTGCACCCAAGTGCCTTTTGGCCTGGGGGTCGTGGGTAAAGGGGTTCGCCCTAGCTGTTACGTGAAGGTTCCCATTGACCCTTGCACCCAAGTGCCTTTTGGCCTGGGGGTCGTGGGTAAAGGGGCTCGCCCTAGCCGTTACGTGAAGGTTCCCATTGACCCTTGCACCCAAGTGCCTTTTGGCCTGGGGGTCGTGGGTAAAGGGGCTCGCCCTAGCCGTTACGTGAAGGTTCCCATTGACCCTTGCACCCAAGTGCCTTTTGGCCTGGGGGTCGTGGGTGTAGGAGCTCGCCCTAGCCGTTACGTGAAGGTTCCCATTGACCCTTGCACCCAAGTGCCTTTTGGCCTGGGGGTCGTGGGTAAAGGGGCTCGCCCTAGCCGTTACGTGAAGGTTCCCATTGACCCTTGCACCCAAGTGCCTTTTGGCCTGGGGGTCGTGGGTGTAGGAGCTCGCCCTAGCCGTTACGTGAAGGTTCCCATTGACCCTTGCACCCAAGTGCCTTTTGGCCTGCTGGTTGTGGGTAAAGGGGCTCGCCCTAGCCGTTACGTGAAGGTTCCCATTGACCCTTGCACCTAAGTGCCTTTTGGCCTGGGGGTCGTAGGTAAAGGGGTTCGCCCTAGCCTTTACGTGAAGGTTCCCATTGACCCTTGCACCCAAGCCCCTTTTGGCCTAGGGGTTGTGGGTAAAGGGGCTCGCCCTAGCCTTTACGTGAAGGTTCCCATTGACCCTTGCACCCAAGTGCCTTTTGGCCTGGGGGTCGTGGGTAAAGGGCCTCGCCCTAGCCGTTACATGAAGGTTCCCATTGACCCTTGCACCCAAGTGCCTTTTGGCCTGGGGGTCGTGGGTGTAGGGGCTCGCCCTAGCCGTTGCGTGAAGGTTCCCATTGACCCTTGCACCCAAGTGCCTTTTGGCCTGGGGGTCGTGGGTGTAGGGGCTCGCCCTAGCCGTTGCGTGAAGGTTCCCATTGACCCTTGCACCCAAGTGCCTTTTGGCCTGGGGGTCGTAGGTGTAGGGGCTCGCCCTAGCCGTTACGTGAAGGTTCCCATTGACCCTTGCACCCAAGTGCCTTTTGGCCTGGGGGTCGTGGGTGTAGGAGCTCGCCCTAGCCGTTACGTGAAGGTTCCCATTGACCCTTGCACCCAAGTGCCTTTTGGCCTGGGGGTCGTGGGTGTAGGAGCTCGCCCTAGCCGTTACGTGAAGGTTCCCATTGACCCTTGCACCCAAGTGCCTTTTGGCCTGGGGGTCGTGGGTGTAGGAGCTCGCCCTAGCCGTTACGTGAAGGTTCCCATTGACCCTTGCACCCAAGTGCCTTTTGGCCTGGGGGTCGTGGGTGTAGGAGCTCGCCCTAGCCGTTACGTGAAGGTTCCCATTGACCCTTGCACCCAAGTGCCTTTTGGCCTGGGGGTCGTGGGTGTAGGAGCTCGCCCTAGCCGTTACGTGAAGGTTCCCATTGACCCTTGCACCCAAGTGCCTTTTGGCCTGGGGGTCGTGGGTGTAGGAGCTCGCCCTAGCCGTTACGTGAAGGTTCCCATTGACCCTTGCACCCAAGTGCCTTTTGGCCTGCTGGTTGTGGGTAAAGGGGCTCGCCCTAGCCGTTACGTGAAGGTTCCCATTGACCCTTGCACCTAAGTGCCTTTTGGCCTGGGGGTCGTAGGTAAAGGGGTTCGCCCTAGCCTTTACGTGAAGGTTCCCATTGACCCTTGCACCCAAGCCCCTTTTGGCCTAGGGGTTGTGGGTAAAGGGGCTCGCCCTAGCCTTTACGTGAAGGTTCCCATTGACCCTTGCACCCAAGTGCCTTTTGGCCTGGGGTCGTGGGTAAAGGGCCTCGCCCTAGCCGTTACATGAAGGTTCCCATTGACCCTTGCACCCAAGTGCCTTTTGGCCTGGGGGTCGTGGGTGTAGGGGCTCGCCCTAGCCGTTACGTGAAGGTTCCCATTGACCCTTGCACCCAAGTGCCTTTTGGCCTGGGGGTCGTGGGTAAAGGGCCTCGCCCTAGCCGTTACGTGAAGGTTCCCATTGACCCTTGCACCCAAGTGCCTTTTGGCCTGGGGGTCGTGGGTGTAGGGGCTCGCCCTAGCCGTTGCGTGAAGGTTCCCATTGACCCTTGCACCCAAGTGCCTTTTGGCCAGGGTGTCGTGGGTGTAGGGGCTCGCCCTAGCCGTTGCGTGAAGGTTCCCATTGACCCTTGCACCCAAGTGCCTTTTGGCCTGGGGGTCGTAGGTGTAGGGGCTCGCCCTAGCCGTTACGTGATGGTTCCAATTGACCCTTGCACCTAAGTGCCTTTTGGCCCTGGGGTCGTGGGTGAAGGGGCTCGCCCTAGCCGTTACATGAAGGTTCCCATTGACCCTTGCACCTAAGTGCCTTTTGGTCTGGGGGTCGTGGGTGAAGGGGCTCGTCCTAGCCGTTACGTGAAGGTTCCCATTGACCCTTGCACCTAAGTGCCTTTTGGCCTGGGGGTCGTGGGTGAAGGGGCTCGCCCTAGCCGTTACGTCAAGGTTCCCATTGACCCTTGCACCCAAGTGCCTTTTGGCCTGGGGTTCGTGGGTGTAGGGGCTCGCCCTAGCCGTTACGTGAAGGTTCCCATTGACCCTTGCACCCAAGTGCCTTTTGGCCTGGGGGTTGTGGGTAAAGGGGCTAGCCCTAGCTGTTACGTGAAGGTTCCCATTGACCCTTGCACCCAAGTGCCTTTTGGCCTGGGGGTCGTGGGTGAAGGGGCTCACCCTTGCCGTTACGTGAAGGTTCCCATTGACCCTTGCACCCAAGTGCCTTTTGGCCTGGGGGTCGTGGGTAAAGGGGCTCGCCCTAGCCGTTACGTGAAGGTTCCCATTGACCCTTGCACCCAAGTGCCTTTTGGCCTGGGGGTCGTGGGTGTAGGAGCTCGCCCTAGCCGTTACGTGAAGGTTCCTATTGACCCTTGCACCCAAGTGCCTTTTGGCCTGGGGGTCGTGGGTGTAGGAGCTCGCCCTAGCCGTTACGTGAAGGTTCCCATTGACCCTTGCACCCAAGTGCCTTTTTGTCTGGGGGTCGTGGGTGTAGGAGCTCGCCCTAGCCGTTACGTGAAGGTTCCCATTGACCCTTGCACCCAAGTGCCTTTTTGCCTGGGGGTCGTGGGTAAAGGGGCTCGCCCTAGCCGTTACGTGAAGGTTCCCATTGACCCTTGCACCAAGTGCCTTTTGGCCTGGGGGTCGTGGGTAAAGGGGCTCGCCCTAGCCGTTACGTGAAGGTTCCCATTGACCCTTGCACCCAAGTGCCTTTTGGCCTGGGGGTTGTTGGTAAAGGGGCTCGCCCTAGCCGTTACGTGAAGGTTCCCATTGACCCTTGCACCCAAGTGCCTTTTGGCCTGGGGGTCGTGAGTAAAGGGGCTCGCCCTAGCCGTTACGTGAAGGTTCCATTGACCCTTGCACCCAAGTGCCTTTTGGCCTGGGGGTCGTGGGTGTAGGGGCTCGCCCTAGCCGTTGCGTGAAGGTTCCCATTGACCCTTGCACCCAAGTGCCTTTTGGCCTGGGGGTCGTGGGTGTAGGGGCTCGCCCTAGCCGTTGCGTGAAGGTTCCCATTGACCCTTGCACCCAAGTGCCTTTTGGCCTGGGGGTCGTAGGTGTAGGGGCTCGCCCTAGCCGTTACGTGAAGGTTCCCATTGACCCTTGCACCCAAGTGCCTTTTGGCCTGGGGGTCGTGGGTGTAGGAGCTCGCCCTAGCCGTTACGTGAAGGTTCCCATTGACCCTTGCACCCAAGTGCCTTTTGGCCTGGGGGTCGTGGGTGTAGGAGCTCGCCCTAGCCGTTACGTGAAGGTTCCCATTGACCCTTGCACCCAAGTGCCTTTTGGCCTGGGGGTCGTGGGTGTAGGAGCTCGCCCTAGCCGTTACGTGAAGGTTCCCATTGACCCTTGCACCCAAGTGCCTTTTGGCCTGGGGGTCGTGGGTGTAGGAGCTCGCCCTAGCCGTTACGTGAAGGTTCCCATTGACCCTTGCACCCAAGTGCCTTTTGGCCTGGGGGTCGTGGGTGTAGGAGCTCGCCCTAGCCGTTACGTGAAGGTTCCCATTGACCCTTGCACCCAAGTGCCTTTTGGCCTGGGGGTCGTGGGTGTAGGAGCTCGCCCTAGCCGTTACGTGAAGGTTCCCATTGACCCTTGCACCCAAGTGCCTTTTGGCCTGCTGGTTGTGGGTAAAGGGGCTCGCCCTAGCCGTTACGTGAAGGTTCCCATTGACCCTTGCACCTAAGTGCCTTTTGGCCTGGGGGTCGTAGGTAAAGGGGTTCGCCCTAGCCTTTACGTGAAGGTTCCCATTGACCCTTGCACCCAAGCCCCTTTTGGCCTAGGGGTTGTGGGTAAAGGGGCTCGCCCTAGCCTTTACGTGAAGGTTCCCATTGACCCTTGCACCCAAGTGCCTTTTGGCCTGGGGTCGTGGGTAAAGGGCCTCGCCCTAGCCGTTACATGAAGGTTCCCATTGACCCTTGCACCCAAGTGCCTTTTGGCCTGGGGGTCGTGGGTGTAGGGGCTCGCCCTAGCCGTTACGTGAAGGTTCCCATTGACCCTTGCACCCAAGTGCCTTTTGGCCTGGGGGTCGTGGGTAAAGGGCCTCGCCCTAGCCGTTACGTGAAGGTTCCCATTGACCCTTGCACCCAAGTGCCTTTTGGCCTGGGGGTCGTGGGTGTAGGGGCTCGCCCTAGCCGTTGCGTGAAGGTTCCCATTGACCCTTGCACCCAAGTGCCTTTTGGCCAGGGTGTCGTGGGTGTAGGGGCTCGCCCTAGCCGTTGCGTGAAGGTTCCCATTGACCCTTGCACCTAAGTGCCTTTTGGCCCTGGGGTCGTGGGTGAAGGGGCTCGCCCTAGCCGTTACATGAAGGTTCCCATTGACCCTTGCACCTAAGTGCCTTTTGGTCTGGGGGTCGTGGGTGAAGGGGCTCGTCCTAGCCGTTACGTGAAGGTTCCCATTGACCCTTGCACCTAAGTGCCTTTTGGCCTGGGGGTCGTGGGTGAAGGGGCTCGCCCTAGCCGTTACGTCAAGGTTCCCATTGACCCTTGCACCCAAGTGCCTTTTGGCCTGGGGTTCGTGGGTGTAGGGGCTCGCCCTAGCCGTTACGTGAAGGTTCCCATTGACCCTTGCACCCAAGTGCCTTTTGGCCTGGGGGTTGTGGGTAAAGGGGCTAGCCCTAGCTGTTACGTGAAGGTTCCCATTGACCCTTGCACCCAAGTGCCTTTTGGCCTGGGGGTCGTGGGTGAAGGGGCTCACCCTTGCCGTTACGTGAAGGTTCCCATTGACCCTTGCACCCAAGTGCCTTTTGGCCTGGGGGTCGTGGGTAAAGGGGCTCGCCCTAGCCGTTACGTGAAGGTTCCCATTGACCCTTGCACCCAAGTGCCTTTTGGCCTGGGGGTCGTGGGTGTAGGAGCTCGCCCTAGCCGTTACGTGAAGGTTCCCATTGACCCTTGCACCCAAGTGCCTTTTGGCCTGGGGGTCGTGGGTGTAGGAGCTCGCCCTAGCCGTTACATGAAGGTTCCTATTGACCCTTGCACCCAAGTGCCTTTTGGCCTGGGGGTCGTGGGTGTAGGAGCTCGCCCTAGCCGTTACGTGAAGGTTCCCATTGACCCTTGCACCCAAGTGCCTTTTGGCCTGGGGGTCGTGGGTGTAGGAGCTCGCCCTAGCCGTTACATGAAGGTTCCTATTGACCCTTGCACCCAAGTGCCTTTTGGCCTGGGGGTCGTGGGTGTAGGAGCTCGCCCTAGCCGTTACGTGAAGGTTCCCATTGACCCTTGCACCCAAGTGCCTTTTTGTCTGGGGGTCGTGGGTGTAGGAGCTCGCCCTAGCCGTTACGTGAAGGTTCCCATTGACCCTTGCACCCAAGTGCCTTTTGGCCTGGGGGTCGTGGGTGTAGGAGCTCGCCCTAGCCGTTACGTGAAGGTTCCCATTGACCCTTGCACCCAAGTGCCTTTTTGCCTGGGGGTCGTGGGTAAAGGGGCTCGCCCTAGCCGTTACGTGAAGGTTCCCATTGACCCTTGCACCCAAGTGCCTTTTGGCCTGGGGGTCGTGGGTAAAGGGGCTCGCCCTAGCCGTTACGTGAAGGTTCCCATTGACCCTTGCACCCAAGTGCCTTTTGGCCTGGGGGTTGTTGGTAAAGGGGCTCGCCCTAGCCGTTACGTGAAGGTTCCCATTGACCCTTGCACCCAAGTGCCTTTTGGCCTGGGGGTCGTGAGTAAAGGGGCTCGCCCTAGCCGTTACGTGAAGGTTCCATTGACCCTTGCACACAAGTGCCTTTTGGCCTGGGGGTCGTGGGTAAAGGGGCTCGCCCTAGCCGTTACGTGAAGGTTCCCATTGACCCTTGCACCCAAGCCCCTTTTGGCCTGGGGGTCGTGGGTAAAGGGGCTCACCCTAGCTGTTACGTGAAGGTTCCCATTGACCCTTGCACCCAAGTGCCTTTTGGCCTGGGGGTCGTGGGTGTAGGAGCTCGCCCTAGCCATTACGTGAAGGTTCCCATTGACCCTTGCACCCAAGTGCCTTTTGGCCTGAGGGTCGTGGGTGTAGGGGCTCGCCCTAGCTGTTACGTGAAGGTTCCCATTGACCCTTGCACCCAAGTGCCTTTTGGCCTGGGGGTCGTGGGTAAAGGGGCTCGCCCTAGCCGTTACGTGAAGGATCCCATTGACCCTTGCACCCAAGTGCCTTTTGGCCTGGGGGTCGTGGGTGTAGGAGCTCGCCCTAGCCGTTACGTGAAGGTTCCCATTGACCCTTGCACCCAAGTGCCTTTTGGCCTGGGGGTCGTGGGTAAAGGGGCTTGCCCTAGCCGTTACGAGAAGGTTCCCATTGACCCTTGCACCCAAGTGCCTTTTGGCCTGGGGTTTGTGGGTAAAGGGGTTCGTTCTAGCCGTTACGTGAAGGTTTCCATTGACCCTTGCACCAAAGTGCCTTTTGGCCTGGGGGTCGTGGGTGTAGGAGCTCGCCCTAGCCGTTACGTGAAGGTTCCCATTGACCCTTGCACCCAAGTGCCTTTTGGCCTGGGGGTTGTGGGTAAAGGGGCTCGCCCTAGCCGTTACGTGAAGGTTCCCATTGACCCTTGCACCCAAGTGCCTTTTGGCCTGGGGGTCGTGGGTAAAGGGGCTCGCCCTAGCCGTTACGTGAAGGTTCCCATTGACCCTTGCACCCAAGTGCCTTTTGGCCTGGGGGTCGTGGGTGTAGGGGCTCGCCCTAGCCGTTACGTGAAGGTTCCCATTGACCCCTGAACCTAAGTGCCTTTTGGCCTGGGGGTCGTGGGTGTAGGGGCTCGCCCTGGCCGTTACGTGAAGGTTCCCATTGACCCTTGCACCTAAGTGCCTTTTGGCCTGGGGGTCGTGGGTAAAGGGACTCGCCCTCGCCCTCGCCCTAGCCGTTACGTGAAGGTTCCCATTGACCCTTGCACCCAAGTGCCTTTTGGCCTGGGGGTCGTGGGTGAAGGGGCTCGCCCTAGCCGTTACGTGAAGGTTCCCATTGACCCTTGCACCTAAGTGCCTTTTGGCCTGGGGGTTGTGGGTAAAGGGGCTCGCCCTAAATAAAAAAAAAAAAAGAAGGCTTATTGGGGAATTTCCTTGCAACTATCATTACATTTTTCGAAAACTTCTATAGCAACACTAGGGGGCGCAGTGGGGCAGCGTCGTTCTGATCCCGAGTCTGTAGTTAGAATCCCAGCCATAAAGCGAGGCAGGACTGCTGTGTATTTGCCAGACAGGCTCAGTAGAAGGCTCATTGGTGAACTTTTTTTGCATCTATAATTACGTTTCTCTGCAACTTCTATTTTTGGTTGTTTCATTAATTTTTCAGCAGTTTTGGGATTTTTTCAGCTAATCCAAACGTGACAGATTTGCTCCTCGCTACTCCTCTTCAGTCTCCTGTGTGTCGTTTCATCCGTACAGAGAGGGACATTTTGCAATGGAAAAGCCACAATGAGTATCAGGCAGAAAGGGGGAATCTGACATTTTTCTAGGCTCCTATTAACCAACTATGGAATAGCAAAACCGTTCCTGGTACTGAAAATTGACATTGATTTGCCGAGGCGCTTACTCAACTGAATTACTTTTCTCTGCGTCTTGACAATTGGATCAGTATGTGGGAAAAAAATGACTTTTTATTTCTCAGAATTAAATCATGGTTTCTCTGTGCCGACTCTCATTGGGCGGAAATGGGGCGCCTCGATGGGTTGTGTGGGAACCATTACCCTGGGACGGGGGTTCTTCAAATGGTAACTGGGTAAGTGGGTGGCACCCTAAGGGTCAAACAGGGGCAAATTTGGGGTAACGATTCCAATTTCTTGATGCTTTTGTTCTATTCATTTGTCCTATTTCAGGGAATAACAAGTAAAGAGCGACATTGTTTGCCAGACATGGAATCACCGCAAAATCCCGCAAATTTTTTCATGAAACTGGAGCAAAAATTTGCAGATTGAGGAAAAAGTTCCAGTCAGATCAGTTGCATTCGTGGCAAATAAGTCCCATTATAGTTGCGTTTGTGTCAAATAAGTCACAGTCACATCAAAACAGTTGCGCACATTTCATGAAATTTTTCCATTTAGCTAAATTTTCAGCAGTTTCACGAGATTTTCTGAGAAACGGATTCGCTCAGCACTAGAAATAACATGGCAGATCCAAACCCATGTTAAAAGTAGGGATGCACCGGATCCACTTTTTGGATTCGCCTGAACCCCTGAATCCTTTGTAAAGGATAGGCCGAATACTGAACCGAATCCTAATTAGTATATGCTAGTTAGGTTTTGGAAGGGTTAAATGTCGGAAAATTTTGGAAAAATTTTCAACTTCTGTGTTACGTGACAAAAAGTCACATGATTTTTAGGATTCGGGTTCAGCCAGGACCATGGATTTGGCCGAATCCTGCTGAAAAGGCAGAATCTTCACCGAATCCTGGATTTGGTGTATCTCTAATTTAAAAGAGAACTAAAGCCTAAAAAAGACTATGGGTAGAAATGTTTAGCTGTGTGTTTGAGCCCCTGTACCAGCCCAAAGCCACCAAAGCTCTATAGAAATAAAGCCCCATGCCCCTGAAGATGCCCACAGTAGCTCTCCATCTTTTGCCCAACTACTGCACATGCTCAGTCTGCTCTTGGCTGATGTCACTGAGCTTAGGGAGCGACTCACAATATTCTTCTTTCCCCTGCCTGCTTGCTCTAGTCACTGCCTGGTCACTATTAAACATGCATACAGGCCAACCAATCACAGTCCTGTCTGGCTGCTCCCTAGAAATGTTTAGCTATGTGTTTTGAGCCCCTGTACCAGCCCAAAGTCACCAAAGCTCTATAGAAATAAAGCCCCATGCCCCTGAAGATGCCCACAGTAGCTCTCCATCTTTTGCCTTGCCCAACTATTGCACATGCTCAGTCTGCTCTGGGCTGATGTCACTGAGCTTAGGGAGCGACTCACAATATTTTTCTTTCCCCTGCCTGCTTAGTCTGGTCACTATTTAACATGCATACTAGCCAACCAATCACAGTCCTGTCTGGCTGCTCTCTTAAAAGCTAAAGGCCTTTTGAGCTTGGGGCGAGACTTTAGCTGAATCCTTAGTGGGGCTTCTCTTTCCCCCTTGTAATGATCCCAAATACTGAGCTGAGTTACAAATATAAGTTACAGAGGTTGGAAACAGAGGCAGAAGCTGTGACAAAAGTTCCAGTCACTTTGCTGTTACAAACAGCCCCTCTGGGAATAAACTGCCCCATTGTAACGGTTTCTCTGTATGTAACACAGTGACTGTATATGCACCTTACACTCCCCCCCCCAGGGCTAAGGTACAGAGCATTATTAGCTTTACTGTTGGGGTTGGGGTTGTTTTTTTTTTGTTTTGTTTTGTGGGTGGGTGGGAGGTATTCTCCTTTTTTCCTTCCAGTTGCCAGTTGGAGCCTTACCCAGGTGATTAATGGCATTGCACCCACTTCTGCACCCTTTTTGTGTTTGATTTGTGCCCCCTGGATAGGTGACATAGTCCTTCTGGGCTTGACCCCAGGCCCAGACTGGGTGGGTATCACCCTAGCTTCGGTGAAGGTGAATCTGCTTGCACTGCTGGTCATTGGCAAAAGCCTTGGGCACGTGGGCATCGGAGCCCGTACCTTCGGGTAGGTCTCACAGGCGATGACTCTACATCGTGATAGAATTCAGAATGTGTTTTGGTTGGAAAAAGCCCCAATTATCTCCTGAGCTGATATTTTGGGGGGTGGAGATATGGGAATATTTTGGAGTCTGTTGTAAACAAGTTATATTTACAAGCCAGGAGGGGAGGATTTGGACATTTTTGGACACACCCACTTTTTGTGGCCAATGAGAGCCCCCCTGAAGCCCACCCACACTGTCCCCATATGAGCTGCCTGGCCCTCCGCCTCCATTTAGCCACAACTTCCAAAACCATGGGGGAAAGGGGATTCTGGGGGGGCCACAGGCCCCTGGCACCCCCCAGTTCCAACGTCTATGCCCAGTTCCATAGCACCAGTAGGATACTGGGAGTATATAGGAAGCTGCAGCAATAATTAAAAAATAAAATCCTTTTCTTTCTTTCATCTTCAGCAAAAAGCGAATCCCGTGCATAAAAATAACCGCCGCGCGTCTCCTTAGCGGCCACTCGTTTTTAGCGAGAGAAGTTCCAGGCACGAGACAATAAATCCATTGCGACTAATATTCTGTGCGTGAAGCCGCTCCGTCTCTCGCCATTAGCAGCGCCGAGAAATCGCTCTGTGGAGCCGCTAACAATTAGGCTCTTATTTAATAAACTATGAGCGTATGTCCATATTCAATTACATGGGAATAAAATCTATAATAAGAGACTGACTGGGAAATATACGGCCTCTGCCTGGGAAGCTTTCTGCCCTGCTTTATGGCTGAGATTCTAGCTATCTGTATAACAGAGCATTCTGTCACAGTGGCACAGATCCTATCCCCCCCATTGTAAGCAGCAGTCCTGCCCTGCTTTATGGCTGAGATTCTAGCTATCTGTATAACAGAGCATTCTGTCACAGTGGCACAGATCCTATCTGATCCCCCCCATTGTAAGCAGCAGTCCTGCCCTGCTTTATGGCTGAGATTCTAGCTATCTGTATAACAGAGCATTGTGTCACAGTGGCACAGATCCTATCTGATCCCCCCATTGTAAGCAGCAGTCCTGCCCTGCTTTATGGCTGAGATTCTAGCTATCTGTATAACAGAGCATTCTGTCACAGTGGCACAGATCCTATCTGATCCCCCCATAGTAAGCAGCAGTCCTGCCCTGCTTTATGGCTGAGATTCTAGCTATCTGTATAACAGAGCATTCTGTCACAGTGGCACAGATCCTATCTGATCCCCCCATTGTAAGCAGCAGTCCTGCCCTGCTTTATGGCTGAGATTCTAGCTATCTGTATAACAGAGCATTCTGTCACAGTGGCACAGATCCTATCTGATCCCCCCCATTGTAAGCAGCAGTCCTGCCCTGCTTTATGGCTGAGATTCTAGCTATCTGTATAACAGAGCATTCTGTCACAGTGGCACAGATCCTATCTGATCCCCCCCATTGTAAGCAGCAGTCCTGCCCTGCTTTATGGCTGAGATTCTAGCTATCTGTATAACAGAGCATTCTGTCACAGTGGCACAGATCCTATCTGATCCCCCCATTGTAAGCAGCAGTCCTGCCCTGCTTTATGGCTGAGATTCTAGCTATCTGTATAACAGAGCATTCTGTCACAGTGGCACAGATCCTATCTGATCCCCCCATTGTAAGCAGCAGTCCTGCCCTGCTTTATGGCTGAGATTCTAGCTATCTGTATAACAGAGCATTCTGTCACAGTGGCACAGATCCTATCTGATCCCCCCATTGTAAGCAGCAGTCCTGCCCTGCTTTATGGCTGAGATTCTAGCTATCTGTATAACAGAGCATTCTGTCACAGTGGCACAGATCCTATCTGATCCCCCCATTGTAAGCAGCAGTCCTGCCCTGCTTTATGGCTGAGATTCTAGCTATCTGTATAACAGATTCCCAGTGGATATCTTATGGAGAATAACAAGAATAGAGTACAATTTCTATATCACTGCAGCTCTAATTAATCACAATCAGAATCGACTGGTTCCCTTTCGCTCACATTAGAGAGGGAAACGCGGAGAGAAAGGAACGCGCCACGTTCGGATTTGCCACGAGAGTAAATTACCGAGATATTCTGCTTCTGACCTCATTACCTGCAAACTGTGGAAGTGAATGTCTCCCCGCGGAGCCGTATCTGTCTCGCTGCTTTATTACCAATGAAAATATCTTGAATTAAAACATCCAAAAAGAGCGCTGGAAACGCCGGAGACATTTATCTCCTTCCAATAATACTGTCTTAATAATTCAGTCCAGTAACATTCCCCGGGCCCGACCCTCGGCGCATTACCCTGCCCTTAATGTCCCCCCGTAACGTTAGCGCTAATCGACTGTCGGTTCTGACTTCTCCGCCCAAATCTCAGAAGCGCCGTCTCCGAAATCTCTTTAACTAGAAAACAGAGCTGCAAATGAGTCGTAAAGCTGCGCAGATCGCTGGGCCGCCGCCATATTGGCTTCACCTTGGGCCAAAAAAAATCTATGATCCCATTATCGGAGATCAAATTAAAGGGGTTGTTTACCTTTGAGTTAACTTTTACTACGATGTAGTGAGTAAAAATTGTACAGAATAAAACTGGAGCCTCACAGAGCAATAGGGTTTGGCTGCCGGGGTCAGTGACCCCCATTTAAAAGCTGCAAAGTGTCAGAAGAAGAAGGGAAATAATTCAACAACTATTAAAAATAAAAAATGAAGACCAATTGCAAAGTTGCTTAGATTTTGCCTTTCTGTAACATTATTAATGTTAACTAAAGGTGAACTCCGCCTTTTGGTATTTTCACCTACAGAGTGAAGTTTCAGCTTTATTTGGCGCATTACGTGGCCGCAACCTTTTCCTCTCTCTATGAATTTTTGTTGCAGTGATTTTTTTGTGCCCGTTTCGTGAAAAAATTGACCAATGGCGAATTGCGGAATATCGCAGCAAATCCATGCCTGGCAAAAAATTCGCTCATCAATAATCTTAAGAGTGTGATAATCAGAGAAAGGCACTGAGACGGATGGATCTAAAGCCGGGGGTGCCCAGACTTTGTCCCCAGCGATCTACCTTTGATCCTCCCCCAAGATGCAGCATATGCACGCGTTCCCATTAAACGCACCGCGCTTCCACGTCCCCCGGCTTAGACGTGGTCCACTAGAAATCCGCATGGGATCGACTAATGGACCGTGATCGACGTCTTGGCCACCCCTGATCTAAAGGCTCCCATACACATTAAGACCCGCTCATTTAGCGAGTTCGCCAAACAAGCGGATCTTCTCCTGATATGTCCATCTAAGGTGCGAGATATTGAGCTAATTTGTTGCAGTCCCTGATCCGATGGGGAAATCAAACCTGTTTGATCGACACCAGACTGATTTGCGGGCAGATATCGATTGGGGGGCCCCATATACGGGAAGATAAACTACTGAATCGCTCTAAAGGACTCAAATTGGTAACGTAAGTCTCCCTGTGTATGGTCCCCTTAATAAATTGTGGGCTTACTGGGTTCTAGGTATAGGGCAGAATAGTGCTGAGTACTAGTGATGAGCGAATCGGTTCTGTTTCGGGCCGGCGAAAAATTTGCAAATCTTTCAAAAGATCTGCGAAACGGCGAAAAATTCACGAGAAAATGTTGTGCGGCAAAAAAAAATGTCGCCCGCGGCTATTCTTTTGTCGCGTGGCTATTATTTTGTCGCCCGCAGCTATTATTTTGTCGCGTAGCTATTCTTTTGTCGCCCGTGGCTATTATTTCGTAGCACAGCTATTCTTTTGTCGCCCATGGCTATTATTTTGTCGCCCACGGCTATTATTTTGTCACATAGCTATTCTTTTGTCGCCTGTGGCTATTATTTTGTCGCATAGCTATTCTTTTGTCGCCCATGGCTATTATTTCGTCACACTCCTATTCTTTTGATGCCCGTGGCTATTCTTTTGTCACGTGGCTAATATTTTGTTGCCCGTGGCTATTCTTTTGTCGCACAGCTATTCTTTTGTCACCCATGGCTATTATTTAGTCGCACAGCTATTATTTTGTCGCACGGCTATTCTTTTTTGACGCCAGCGACAATTTTTGGACGTGCGGCAAATTTTTCCGCGGTGAATAGCCCATCACTAGTGAGTACTGATCCCTTAAAGCCCTAGTGTCCTGAGTTCAATTTCAACCTGTGAGTTTTCTGCACGTACTTTCTCTGTATTGGTTCCCTACCAAATACATACAGGCAGGGTAACTGGTAGTGATGAGCAAATCCAAACGAAAAATCCACACAACTTTGAAAATGTCACGTGTCACCATTCCTGCAGTGGGCGGGCAGGGCAAGTGGGTCCTATGTCAGTGCTGCACAGGTCTAGTTCAGCAGACCCATTCTCAATCGGATTTTAAATATGGACACCCCTAGGCCCCTCGTCCTCTCTGCCCCCCCGAGTGCTCACTCTCCCCTCCCCTCTAGGTACCTTCACCCCACATCCCCTTACCGTTGTGGCCATCCCTAGGCCTGGGCCTTTTTGCCCTGCCCACAAACCCAGGCCTGCACGTGGCATCTATGGGCACCGCCATCTTGGATGACGCACCAACGAGAAGACACGCACCGAGAGGGGCTCATTACAAATCCCCTATTTGTTGGTTCTGCTCGACTCCCAGATACTCAGGGACTGAAAAACTTCTACAAAGTTTCCACGTTTCCATCAATATCAGAGCCGGAAAGGTTTTTGCTCATTGGAAGAATTTATTATTGCGTCTCCCCAGAATGATGTTGTTGTCTATCAATGGCAGGAATATGTGCGAGCCTCCCGCCCGGCCCGGCGCTGACATTCTCACTACTAATTACATGTCACATCCCATAATCAGACGCATAAATAACGCAGCCCGTCGCTCACTGGCGCCAATAAATCTGCTCCTGGTTTGCATATCAGACAAAATAAACTTTATATTAAAGCGCAGAGAGTTAAGGGACCCTCCGACTGTACCGACCTGCCTATACTGGGAGAATCGATCATAAAACGATTATAATTTCATTATTCCTTCATTATGGGGAACATTGGGGACAGACGACACTTTGCAAACAAACTTCAATACAAGGGTCTGGCAGTGGGACCCCCGAAATCCTGCTCAGAGGGGAAGGGAATCAGGGGGTAACTAGGAACATAAAGAACCAATTAAACTAAACCCCCCAGTTCCCAGTGGGCAGATCTACCCTTTTTGTGCAACACCGTATTGTCTCTAATAGGTCTTTAACCAGTAGGACCCCTGCACCAGTTGGGCCTTATTGAAGGGGAACTGTCACCCTAAGAAAAATAAACTATATAAATAATATAAAACTTGTTTCCTTCAGTCTTGGAATTACACAGTCACAGCCAGCAGGGAGGCGCCATTTTGTGGGCACTTGTTATGAAGGCAAAGTTTGTATCACCGCAAAATGGGGGACCTGATGTCCATGCACAGGATATACAATAAGATGGTGAGGAGGGAGGGGGAAAGTGAGTGCTGAAAGGAAAGTGAAAGTACTTGTATGCCCCGCCTCTGTGCCTAAGGCATAAAGAAACCTGAATAGCTGGAAATCTAACTTGTGGTTAACTAACAGCGACCAATCATCCCCGTGCAATGGGGCGTTAGGAGCATTTTACCCTCGTGCAGATTTGAGGCCCCATTACCATCTCCAAGTCAGGGCCAATGGCCACTCTTAGCTTGTAAGTACATGGGTAGGGTTGCTACCTGGCCCAGCTGGTAACAATGTTGCTTGATGCCAACTGGGAAATAAACATATATAGGAAGGCTGGTAATTTTTTACAGCAGGTACTGGGAAACAGCAGGTACTGGGAAAGTAAGACCAGTAAGGCTGGTACTGTGAACAGCAGGATGGAGAAGGTTTGTACTGGGAGTGGGCGAGGCAGGTAAGACCAGTAAGGTTGGTACTGGGAGTGGGCGAGGCAGGTAAGACCAGTAAGGTTGGTACTGGGAGTGGGTGAGACAGGTAAGACCAGTAAGGTTGGTACTGGGAGTGGGTGAGACAGGTAAGACCAGTAAGGTTGGTACTGGGAGTGGGCGCGGCAGGTAAGACCAGTAAGGTTGGTACTGGGAGTGGGCGAGACAGGTAAGACCAGTAAGGTTGGTACTGGGAGTGGGCGAGACAGGTAAGACCAGTAAGGTTGGTACTGGGAGTGGGCGCGGCAGGTAAGACCAGTAAGGTTGGTACTGGGAGTGGGTGAGACAGGTAAGACCAGTAAGGTTGGTACTGGGAGTGGGTGAGGCAGGTAAGACCAGTAAGGTTGGTATTGGGAGTGGGTGAGACAGGTAAGACCAGTAAGGTTGGTACTGGGAGTGGGCATGGCAGGTAAGACCAGTAAGGTTGGTACTGGGAGTGGGCGAGGCAGGTAAGACCAGTAAGGTTGGTACTGGGAGTGGGTGAGACAGGTAAGACCAGTAAGGTTGGTACTGGGAGTGGGAGAGACAGGTAAGACCAGTAAGGTTGGTACTGGGAGTGGGCGCGGCAGGTAAGACCAGTAAGGTTGGTACTGGGAGTGGGCGAGACAGGTAAGACCAGTAAGGTTGGTACTGGGAGTGGGTGAGGCAGGTAAGACCAGTAAGGTTGGTATTGGGAGTGGGTGAGACAGGTAAGACCAGTAAGGTTGGTACTGGGAGTGGGCGTGGCAGGTAAGACCAGTAAGGTTGGTACTGGGAGTGGGCGAGGCAGGTAAGACCAGTAAGGTTGGTACTGGGAGTGGGCAAGGCAGGTAAGACCAGTAAGGTTGGTACTAGGAGTGAGTGAGACAGGTAAGACCAGTAAGGTTGGTACTGGGAGTGGGTGAGACAGGTAAGACCAGTAAGGTTGGTACTGGGAGTGGGAGAGACAGGTAAGACCAGTAAGGTTGGTACTGGGAGTGGGTGAGACAGGTAAGACCAGTAAGGTTTGGGAGTGGGAGAGACAGGTAAGACCAGTAAGGTTGGTACTGGGAGTGGGCGAGGCAGGTAAGACCAGTAAGGTTGGTACTGGGAGTGGGTGAGACAGGTAAGACCAGTAAGGTTTGGGAGTGGGAGAGACAGGTAAGACCAGTAAGGTTGGTACTGGGAGTGGGCGAGGCAGGTAAGACCAGTAAGGCTGGTACTGGGAGTGGGCGAGGCAGGTAAGACCAGTAAGGTTGGTACTAGGAGTGAGTGAGACAGGTAAGACCAGTAAGGTTGGTACTAGGAGTGAGTGAGACAGGTAAGACCAGTAAGGTTGGTACTGGGAGTGGGAGAGACAGGTAAGACCAGTAAGGTTGGTACTGGGAGTGGGCGAGGCAGGTAAGACCAGTAAGGTTGGTACTGGGAGTGGGCGAGGCAGGTAAGACCAGTAAGGTTGGTACTGGGAGTGGGCGAGGCAGGTAAGACCAGTAAGGTTGGTACTGGGAGTGGGCGAGGCAGGTAAGACCAGTAAGGTTGGTACTGGGAGTGGGCGAGGCAGGTAAGACAAGTAAGGTTGGTACTGGGAGTGGGCGAGGCAGGTAAGACCAGTAAGGTTGGTACTGGGAGTGGGCGAGGCAGGTAAGACCAGTAAGGTTGGTACTGGGAGTGGGCGAGGCAGGTAAGACAAGTAAGGTTGGTACTGGGAGTGGGAGAGACAGCTAAGACCAGTAAGGTTGGTACTGGGAGTGGGCGAGGCACGTAAGACCAGTAAGGTTGATACTGGGAGTTGGCGAGACAGGTAAGACCAGTAAGGCTGGTACTGGGAATACCAGGAAGGGCAAGGTTGGTACTGGGAGTGACAAGTGGTTTTAATGCAGAATGAATATTTATTGAGTTAGACAGCAGTGCTTGTTCATTACAGTAGATAAGGGGGTAGGAGGGGGGGCCGGGGGGACATGAAGGAGACTGATATCTCCATTACACAAAGCTCAGAACGAGTGACAGATGGGTTTCTGATCCAGACATGCAGATCTTACAAGTAATAAAACAGGCTTTTTTTTTAAGTGTCAGAATTGGATATTCGGCTGCTGAATTGTGACACTTTCTCTACAAACTGACAGAAAGAACTGACAGAAAGATATTTCCCCTCAGTGAGAATTTGGGAAAAGGAAGGGAAACTGAGGACACGATTCTTATAGGGCCGTGATTATGGGGTCCCATTAATGTACCCACTGGGCTGGCGGTGTGGGCGGGATTAAATCCCTGTCGGATCATTGGCTCTTTGAGATCCCAAATACTCTCTGCAAAGCTCCAGAACCCCTGATGTGTAATAATGCAAAGCTCTTGTGTCGAGAGATCATAGCGTTGGGCTCCGTCGCAGTCAAGCGAGTCCGTTGTGTTGGAATGTGTGTGTGGGAGATAAGAGTGGGGGCGCCGAATGCAGAATCTCAATGGGTTTGTGTTTGCAGAATAGAATTTTTTGCCTGATCATTTTTTTTCTCACCTGCCGCTTGGGTGGTGTCCCCCACTATTTGCCGCAGCTCCCCGCTACTTCTGCGCTTTTATAAGGTGGCGCCCCATGCATACTGACATTACACACACGGGGTGCAACGTTAGAAAAGCACAGAAAAAGCGGGGAGCTGCGGCACATAGTGGGGGACACCACCCAAGCGGCAGGAGGAGTGGCAGGAGGCAGCTGGGAACTGAAAGATGCTTGGGGGCCCTGGGGGAAGCTGGAGGATGCTTTGGGGGGGGCCCTGGGGGAAGCTGGAGGATGCTTTGGGGGGGGCCCTGGGGGAAGCTGGAGGATGCTTTGGGGGGGCCCTGGGGGAAGCTGGAGGATGCTTTGGGGGGGGCCCTGGGGGAAGCTGGAGGATGCTTTGGGGGGGCCCTGGGGGAAGCTGGAGGATGCTTTGGGGG
Organism: Xenopus tropicalis; assembly: GCF_000004195.4. Lineage (NCBI taxonomy): Eukaryota > Metazoa > Chordata > Amphibia > Anura > Pipidae > Xenopus > Xenopus tropicalis. The sequence continues at coordinate 4,356,624 of NC_030681.2, read as the reverse complement.
GGCCCTGGGGGAAGCTGGAGGATGCTTTGGGGGGGGCCCTGGGGGAAGCTGGAGGATGCTTTGGGGGGGGCCCTGGGGGAAGCTGGAGGATGCTTTGGGGGGGCCCTGGGGGAAGCTGGAGGATGCTTTGGGGGGGCCCTGGGGGAAGCTGAAGGATGCTTTGGGGGGGCCCTGGGGGAAGCTGGAGGATGCTTTGGGGGGGGCCTGGGGGAAGCTGGAGGATGCTTTGGGGGGGCCCTGGGGGAAGCTGAAGGATGCTTTGGGGGGGCCCTGGGGGAAGCTGGAGGATGCTTTGGGGGGGCCCTGGGGGAAGCTGGAGGATGCTTTGGGGGGGCCCTGGGGGAAGCTGGAGGATGCTTTGGGGGGGCCCTGGGGGAAGCTGAAGGATGCTTTGGGGGGGCCCTGGGGGAAGCTGGAGGATGCTTTGGGGGGACCTGGGGGAAGCTGGAGGATGCTTTGGGGGGGCCCTGGGGGAAGCTGAAGGATGCTTTGGGGGGGACCTGGGGGAAGCTGAAGGATGCTTTGGGGGGGCCCTGGGGGAAGTTGGAGGATGCTTTGGGGGGCCCTGGGGGAAGCTGAAGGATGCTTTGGGGGGGCCCTGGGGGAAGCTGAAGGATGCTTTGGGGGGGCCCTGGGGGAAGCTGAAGGATGCTTTGGGGGGGCCCTGGGGGAAGCTGAAGGATGCTTTGGGGGGGCCCTGGGGGAAGCTAAAGGATGCTTTGGGGGGCCCTGGGGGAAGCTGAAGGATGCTTTGGGGGGGCCCTGGGGGAAGCTGGAGGATGCTTTGGGGGGGCCTGGGGGAAGCTGGAGGATGCTTTGGGGGGGCCCTGGGGGAAGCTGAAGGATGCTTTGGGGGGGGCCTGGGGGAAGCTGAAGGATGCTTTGGGGGGGCCCTGGGGGAAGCTGGAGGATGCTTTGGGGGGGCCCTGGGGGAAGCTGGAGGATGCTTTGGGGGGGCCTGGGGGAAGCTGAAGGATGCTTTGGGGGGGCCCTGGGGGAAGCTGGAGGATGCTTTGGGGGGGCCCTGGGGGAAGCTGGAGGATGCTTTGGGGGGGGCCTAGGGGAAGCTGGAGGATGCTTTGGGGGGGAACCTGGAGGAAGCTGAAGGATGCTTTGGGGGGGAACCTGGAGGAAGCTGAAGGATGCTTTGGGGGGGGCCCTGGGGGAAGCTGGAGGATGCTTTGGGGGCCCTGGGGGAAGCTGGAAGATGCTTTGGGGGGCCCTGGGGGAAGCTGGAAGATGCTTTGGGGGGCCCTGGGGGAAGCTGGAGGATGCTTTGGGGGGGGCCCTGGGGGAAGCTGGAGGATGCTTTGAAGGGGGCCCTGGGGGAAGCTTGAGGATGCTTTGGGGGGGAACCTGGAGGAAGCTGAAGGATGCTTTGGGGGGGAACCTGGAGGAAGCTGAAGGATGCTTTGGGGGGGGGCCCTGGGGGAATCTGAAGGATGCTTTGGGGGGGAACCTGGAGGAAGCTGAAGGATGCTTTGGGGGGGGCCCTGGGGGAAGCTGGAGGATGCTTTGGGGGGGAACCTGGAGGAAGCTGAAGGATGCTTTGGGGGGGAACCTGGAGGAAGCTGAAGGATGCTTTGGGGGGGGGCCCTGGGGGAATCTGAAGGATGCTTTGGGGGGGAACCTGGAGGAAGCTGAAGGATGCTTTGGGGGGGGCCCTGGGGGAAGCTGGAGGATGCTTTGGGGGGCCCTGGGGGAAGCTGGAAGATGCTTTGGGGGGCCCTGGGGGAAGCTGGAAGATGCTTTGGGGGGCCCTGGGGGAAGCTGGAAGATGCTTTGGGGGGCCCTGGGGGAAGCTGGAGGATGCTTTGGGGGGGGCCCTGGGGGAAGCTGGAGGATGCTTTGAAGGGGGCCCTGGGGGAAGCTTGAGGATGCTTTGGGGGGGCCTGGAGGAAGCTGGAGAATGCTTTGGGGGGGGCCCTGGAGGAAGCTGAAGGATGCTTTAGGGGGGGGCCTGCAGGAAGCTGAAGGATGCTTTGAGGGGGCCCTAGAGGAAGTTGGAGGATACTTTGGGGGGGTGCCCTGGGGGAAGCTGGAGGATGCTGGGGGGGGCAGGAGGATGCTTGAGGGGGGCCTGGGGGGAGCCAGAGGATGTTGAGGGTGCCCTGGGGGAAGCAGGAGGATGCTGGGGGGGGCAGGAGGATGCTTGAGGGGGGCCTGGGGGGAGCCAGAGGATGTTGAGGGTGCCCTGGGGGAAGCAGGAGGATGCTGGGGGGGAGCGGAGGGTTCGGTCACAGGGTGGTAGTATATTCCAAACTCTATATTTTAACTGGAAAGGTTGGGGGTCGTCTTATACGCCGGAAATTTTGCTTCTTTCTATAGAAAGTGCTAGAGGAGGGAGGGGTCCCCACCTCTTAGTATTGATATTGAGACAACACTCTGTCGAAAGAAAAAGCTTTGGGATTAAAACCAATTCAGACCTGTCAGGGAAGGATTTTGTTCTTGGAGAGATATTTACAGCGCTGTCCCTTTAAACAACACGTAAATACCGCGGGGGGGGGCGGCACCAGGTTATTATACACATATTAGTAAATTGCAGTGATGCCCGATGCGTTTAATCACCATTGTCTGTAATTCCCATTCACACTAATCATTCCAGCGGCTAATGCCCCCCCCTGCACCTGTTCACCTGCGCCGACGCTCCCCAAATTCAGCCGTAATCGCGTTTCAGCCCGACCTCTGCTCACAAGCGGATTTAATCACCGTAATCAGTCGGAACATATTACACCGTTAGATTTCCGCCGCCGCGAGTCTATAAATGAGAAAATAATGTAACGTTGCGCCGAGCGAATCTCCGGCCGCTGCCAAATGGAACAGGTGTTTGTGAAACGCGGCGGATTAAACAAACCTGGTGCAGGTCCCTCATTTGCAATGAAAATCCGGCCTGCGGGGAATCCGAGCTCCTCCTGATGGGTTTATAGGATTTTCATGCTGCAGAAATTGCGAACAAAAGCTGCACCGGCTGCATGGAATATTCTGTTTTATTCAGTGTTTGTACAAATAAACTCACAGGTAAATATCGACTCATAAAGAGACAGAATGGTTGATTCAATGGGGGTGGGGAGGAAAGGGGATCTCACCATCAGCATAGGAAGGGGTTCCTTACTGTAAGGGCAGTCAGGTTATGGGATTCCCTACCAAGAGAGGGGGAGTGAGTGATACATTGGGGGTGGGGAGGAAAGGGGATCTCACCATCAGTATAGGAAGGGGTTCCTTACTGTAAGGGCAGTCAGGTTATGGGATTCCCTACCAAGAGAGGGGGAATGAGTGATACATTGGGGGTGGGGAGGAAAGGGGATCTCACCATCAGCATAGGAAGGGGTTCCTTACTGTAAGGGCAGTCAGGTTATGGGGTTCCCTACCAAGAGAGGGGGAATGAGTGATACATTGGGGGTGGGGAGGAAAGGGGATCTCACCATCAGCATAGGAAGGGGTTCCTTACTGTAAGGGCAGTCAGGTTATGGGGTTCCCTACCAAGAGAGGGGGAATGAGTGATACATTGGGGGTGGGGAGGAAAGGGGATCTCACCATCAGCATAGGAAGGGGTTCCTTACTGTAAGGGCAGTCAGGTTATGGGGTTCCCTACCAAGAGAGGGGGAATGAGTGATACATTGGGGGTGGGGAGGAAAGGGGATCTCACCATCAGCATAGGAAGGGGTTCCTTACTGTAAGGGCAGTCAGGTTATGGCAGGGGCGGGCCGAGCCGACCGGGCGCCCTAGGCAACCCGGACGGCTACCTCGCCCCTGCACCACTTTATCGCACCCCCCCCCCCCCCGTGGTTTGACACGCATGCGCAGTTCAGCGAGAGGGCGGGGCGCAAAACTTTACTAGGGGTAGGCAGGAGAGGCTGCTGCCTGGCGCCCCCCAATCATTGCGCCCTAGGCAGCTGCCTCTTCTGCCTACCCCTAGTTCCGGCCCTGGGTTATGGGGTTCCCTACCAAGAGAGGGGGAATGAGTGATACATTGGGGGTGGGGAGGAAAGGGGATCTCACCATCAGCATAGGAAGGGGTTCCTTACTGTAAGGGCAGTCAGGTTATGGGATTCCCTACCAAGAGAGGGGGAATGAGTGATTCATTGGGGGTGGGGAGGAAAGGGGATCTCAGCATCAGCATAGGAAGGGGTATAAATGAACCTGGAGCTCTAATGCTACATGGAGGGAAATTATTTCCACCTTCACAGCAGTTAGAATTTATATTTTAAATCTCCCAGTCGCTCCTTGAACTCCCGCCGACTCCTGATCATGAATTGGATAATGAGCTTCTGACCATTAGAAAGTTACGGTGCAGGTCGGGCGCTTAAATCAGGAAATCTGACCTTTACATTGTGTGACGCACTGATCTGATTGGCTCACATAATGGGGGTATTCATGGCCCAGAGCATTGCACTAATTAGAGATACAAGGAATGAACTGAGAGTAATGGACTCACCCGAGAGATTAAAGGCCAAATAAGACCAAAAGGAAAGAATATTTCAAGAATTTAATTACAAAGTAACTGTTACCGTATTTGCTTTAGAATCCCTGATGAAGATCATAAAACAGCTACTTTATAATTATGGGGGGGGGCACCCCAGTTCCATAGGGGCCCAAACCCCTTATTGGGGGCAGAACAGCCCTATTGGGTTTATTTAATGGTTAAATGATTCCCTTTTCTCTGTAATAATAAAACAGTACCTGTACTTGATCCCAACTAAGATATAATTACCCCTTATTGGGGGCAGAACAGCCCTATTGGGTTTATTTAATGGTTAAATGATTCCCTTTTCTCTGTAATAATAAAACAGTACCTGTACTTGATCCCAACTAAGATATAATTACCCCTTATTGGGGGCAGAACAGCCCTATTGGGTTTATTTCATGGTTAAATGATTCCCTTTTCTCTGTAATAATAAAACAGTACCTGTACTTGATCCCAACTAAGATATAATTACCCCTTATTGGGGGCAGAACAGCCCTATTGGGTTTATTTAATGGTTAAATGATTCCCTTTTCTCTGTAACAATAAAACAGTACCTGTACTTGATCCCAACTAAGATATAATTACCCCTTATTGGGGCAGAACAGCCCTATTGGGTTTATTTCATGGTTAAATGATTCCCTTTTCTCTGTAATAATAAAACAGTACCTGTACTTGATCCCAACTAAGATATAATTACCCCTTATTGGGGCAGAACAGCCCTATTGGGTTTATTTAATGGTTAAATGATTCCCTTTTCTCTGTAATAATAAAACAGTACCTGTACTTGATCCCAACTAAGATATAATTACCCCTTATTGGGGCAGAACAGCCCTATTGGGTTTATTTAATGGTTAAATGATTCCCTTTTCTCTGTAATAATAAAACAGTACCTGTACTTGATCCCAACTAAGATATAATTACCCCTTATTGGGGGCAGAACAGCTCTATTGGGTTTATTTAATGGTTAAATGATTCCCTTTTCTCTGTAATAATAAAACAGTACCTGTACTTGATCCCAACTAAGATATAATTACCCCTTATTGGGGGCAGAACAGCTCTATTGGGTTTATTTAATGGTTAAATGATTCCCTTTTCTCTGTAATAATAAAACAGTACCTGTACTTGATCCCAACTAAGATATAATTACCCCTTATTGGGGCAGAACAGCCCTATTGGGTTTATTTAATGGTTAAATGATTCCCTTTTCTCTGTAATAATAAAACAGTACCTGTACTTGATCCCAACTAAGATATAATTACCCCTTATTGGGGCAGAACAGCCCTATTGGGTTTATTTCATGGTTAAATGATTCCCTTTTCTCTGTAATAATAAAACAGTACCTGTACTTGATCCCAACTAAGATATAATTACCCCTTATTGGGGCAGAACAGCCCTATTGGGTTTATTTAATGGTTAAATGATTCCCTTTTCTCTGTAATAATAAAACAGTACCTGTACTTGATCCCAACTAAGATATAATTACCCCTTATTGGGGGCAGAACAGCCCTATTGGGTTTATTTAATGGTTAAATGATTCCCTTTTCTCTGTAATAATAAAACAGTACCTGTACTTGATCCCAACTAAGATATAATTACCCCTTATTGGGGTCACTATAGACAATTGCAGCAGTGCAGTAGAGCATCTCTATTAGCAAATCGTCCCGCTGTCTGGGGGTATTTCAGTGGGGGTTGCACCTTTGTGCTATTGCTTTAAGGAATGGTTCCCCAACCTGTATCAGTGAACTACAAATCCCAGCAGCCCTTGAGAGGAGAAGGCATAGCAGCAGCTGCAGAGCGGCACGCTCCCTGGCGGAACAGATGGCTGGCAGTGCCAACGGCAGGAGTTTAGATGAATGGATTTACGATGCCGTGACAGCTCCAAGCCTGCCAGTTATTCATAGCAATTAGCAAGGAAAATGTCACTCTCATCTATTAACTCAGATACATTGGGGATCCAGAAGGAGGGCTGCACAGTCACCCCCACTGGGGCGCAGAGCCTGGCAGGGCACAGCGTGTATTCAACAAGGGGAAATAATGCCATAATGGGACATACAAGGAATGTTCTGGGCACACAATAAGCTGTACCCCCATACTGTACTGTCTAAGGGAAACACTATGGCACCCCCTACCCATATGTATAAATACAAATATACAGAGAAGGAATGTTCTGGGCACACAATAAGCTGTACCCCCATACTGTACTGTCTAAGGGAAACTCTATGGCACCCCCTACCCATATGTATAAATACAAATATACAGAGAAGGAATGTTCTGGGCACACAATAAGCTGTACCCCCATACTGTACTGTCTAAGGGAAACACTATGGCACCCCCCTACCCATATGTATAAATACAAATATACAGAGAAGGAATGTTCTGGGCACACAATAAGCTGTACCCCCATACTGTACTGTCTAAGGGAAACACTATGGCACCCCCTACCCATATGTATAAATACAAATATACAGAGAGGGAATGTTCTGGGCACACAATAAGCTGTACCCCCATACTGTACTGTCTAAGGGAAACACTATGGCACCCCCTACCCATATGTATAAATACAAATATACAGAGAAGGAATGTTCTGGGCACACAATAAGCTGTACCCCCATACTGTACTGTCTAAGGGAAACACTATGGCACCCCCTACCCATATGTATAAATACAAATATACAGAGAAGGAATGTTCTGGGCACACAATAAGCTGTACCCCATACTGTACTGTCTAAGGGAAACACTATGGCACCCCCTACCCATATGTATAAATACAAATATACAGAGAAGGAATGTTCTGGGCACACAATAAGCTGTACCCCCATACTGTACTGTCTAAGGGAAACACTATGGCACCCCCTACCCATATGTATAAATACAAATATACAGAGAAGGAATGTTCTGGGCACACAATAAGCTGTACCCCCATACTGTACTGTCTAAGGGAAACACTATGGCACCCCCTACCCATATGTATAAATACAAATATACAGAGAGGGAATGTTCTGGGCACACAATAAGCTGTACCCCCATACTGTACTGTCTAAGGGAAACACTATGGCACCCCCTACCCATATGTATAAATACAAATATACAGAGAAGGAATGTTCTGGGCACACAATAAGCTGTACCCCCATACTGTACTGTCTAAGGGAAACACTATGGCACCCCCTACCCATATGTATAAATACAAATATACAGAGAGGGAATGTTCTGGGCACACAATAAGCTGTACCCCCATACTGTACTGTCTAAGGGAAACAACATTAAAGCTTCTGGCTACTGTATAATATCCAATTACATGTCTGCTTTGTTTGGTTGCCATTGGTTACTAGACCTGAACAATACTGAAGCACGAACTGACACTAAGTAGCCGGCTAGACAAAGAAATGAAACAGGGAAATCATCTCTATATATCATGTAGAACCAGTAATATTTTGTTGGGGGCCGGCTGCAGACAATTGTATCTAAATGCTAGGGGGGGGGAATATCACTATAAAGTAGAATTAATGCCATTGTGGGTTCCCTCGTATATCATTTCCCTTGGAATAATTGCGCTTATTGATCGGCGGCTCCTCACATTCCCTCGCGCCCGCGAGCCTTGTGGGAAAGGGACAGGATCAGGCGCGGAAGAGCTCCGTACGGACAAGTTACTCGGACAACTGATCAATGGGGTTTCATTAACCTCCTGCCAATACTACCGGCCCGGCAAATGAAATGAGAAAAGCTGTAGGGTTAGAGGTGGAACAGCAGCAACATTGATTTATTTGAATGTTTTTGAAAGTTCAATTTATGAAGTTGATAACAAACTTGGGGAAAGTTTAAAGTTGGTCCTGGAAAGGCCATTAATAACACATTCAACTTTTCCTTCTAGAGCTACAGTTCTACAAGCTGAAGCACTTGGGATGTTGCTGAACTACATCTCTTCAGCTGCAAAGGGGCACCAGTGAAATGCACTATTTTATTAGTATAAAGGAGAAGGAAAGCTACTGATGCCAGAGCAGGGCAAGCTAGAACACTAGCCTTACCATTCCCGAGTAAACAGCCCTAAAAGCTCTCTGCATTTGTTTAAGATAGCAGCTGCCATTTTAGCCTGGTCTGACTTCACTTCCTGCCTGCAGGCAGAGTGGGGGGGAGGAAGGAGGGAGGAAGGAAGGAGAAGAAAGGGGGGAAGGAAGAAAGAAGCAAGCTGAGCCCTGGAGGTTTGAGCTGAGAGAAGGAAATCTGATACTGAAGAACATGTGTACAGAATAGAAGAAAATAAATCCTGTCTTCCTTTTGACAGAGGGCTCAGAGCAGCATTACTGTGAGTGCTTATGGCTAGTAATGGGCGAAATGTTTCGGCAGGCATGGATTTGCAGCGAATTTCTCCATTTCGCCATTGGCGGATTGTTTTGTAAAACGGATGAAAAAATTAGCCACGGAAAAGTTCTCAGCGCATCCAAAAATTGTCGCAGGCATCAAAATAAATAGTCGCAGGCGTCAAAAGAATAGTCATGGGCGTCAAAATAAATAGTTGCGGGCGTCAAAATAATAGTCGCGGAGGAGTCAAAATAAATAGTCAGCATCAAAATAAATAGTCGCGGATGTCAAAATAAATAGTTGCGGGCGTCAAAATAAATAGTTGCGGGCTTTAAAAAGAATAGTCGTGGGCGTTAAAAGAATAGTTGCGGGCGTCAAAATAATAGTCGTGGGCGTCAAAATAATAGTCGTGGGCGTCAAAATAAATAGTCACGGGCGTCAAAGTAAATAGTTGCAGGCGTCAAAATAAATAGTCGCGGAGGAGTCAAAATAAATAGTCATGCATCAAAAGAATAGTCAGTGTCAAAATAAATAGTTGCGGGCGTCAAAATAAATAGTCACGGGCGTCAAAATAAATAGTCACGGGCGTCAAAATAAATAGTTGTGGGTGTCAAAATAAATAGTTGTGGGCGTCAAAATAAATAGTCACGGGCGTCAAAGTAAATAGTTGCGGACGTCAAAATAAATAGTTGTGGGCGTCAAAATAAATAGTCACGGGCGTCAAAGTAAATAGTTGTGGGCGTCAAAATAAATGGTCACGGGCGTCAAAGTAAATAGTTGTGGGCGTCAAAATAAATGGTCACGGGCGTCAAAGTAAATAGTTGCGGACGTCAAAATAAATAGTTGTGGGCGTCAAAATAAATAGTCACGGGCGTCAAAATAAATAGTCACGGGCGTCAAAGTAAATAGTTGTGGGCGTCAAAATAAATGGTCACGGGCGTCAAAGTAAATAGTTGTGGGCGTCAAAATAAATGGTCACGGGCGTCAAAATAAATAGTTGTGGGTGTCAAAATAAATAGTTGTGGGCGTCAAAATAAATAGTTGTGGGCGTCAAAATAAATAGTTGTGGGCGTCAAAATAAATAGTTGTGGGTGTCAAAATAAATAGTTGTGGGCGTCAAAATAAATAGTTGTGGGTGTCAAAATAAATAGTTGTGGGTGTCAAAATAAATAGTCACGGGCGTCAAAGTAAATAGTTGTGGGTGTCAAAATAAATAGTTGTGGGTGTCAAAATAAATAGTCGCGGAGGAGTCAAAATAAATAGTTGCAGGCGTCAAAGTAAATAGTTGTGGGTGTCAAAATAAATGGTCACGGGCGTCAAAATAAATAGTTGTGGGTGTCAAAATAAATAGTTGTGGGCGTCAAAATAAATAGTCACGGGCGTCAAAGTAAATAGTTGCGGACGTCAAAATAAATAGTTGTGGGCGTCAAAATAAATAGTCACGGGCGTCAAAGTAAATAGTTGTGGGCGTCAAAATAAATGGTCACGGGCGTCAAAGTAAATAGTTGTGGGCGTCAAAATAAATGGTCACGGGCGTCAAAATAAATAGTTGTGGGTGTCAAAATAAATAGTTGTGGGCGTCAAAATAAATAGTTGTGGGCGTCAAAATAAATAGTTGTGGGCGTCAAAATAAATAGTTGTGGGTGTCAAAATAAATAGTTGTGGGCGTCAAAATAAATAGTTGTGGGTGTCAAAATAAATAGTTGTGGGTGTCAAAATAAATAGTCACGGGCGTCAAAGTAAATAGTTGTGGGTGTCAAAATAAATAGTTGTGGGTGTCAAAATAAATAGTCGCGGAGGAGTCAAAATAAATAGTTGCAGGCGTCAAAGTAAATAGTTGTGGGTGTCAAAATAAATAGTTGTGGGCGTCAAAATAAATAGTTGTGGGCGTCAAAATAAATAGTTGCAGGCGTCAAAATAAATAGTTGCAGGCGTCAAAGTAAATAGTTGTGGGTGTCAAAATAAATAGTTGTGGGCGTCAAAATAAATAGTTGTGGGCGTCAAAATAAATAGTTGCAGGCGTCAAAATAAATAGTTGTGGGCGTCAAAATAAATAGTTGCAGGCGTCAAAGTAAATAGTTGTGGGCGTCAAAATAAATAGTTGTGGGCGTCAAAATAAATAGTTGTGGGCGTCAAAATAAATAGTTGTGGGCGTCAAAATACACTCAGCCCAGTAACACAATCCTTACTGAAATGATGGGCACAAATAAAGCGCTTATTGCCATGACTATATAACGACACAAAGTGAATATGATTGGGTCCCGGCTAATGGGCGGGAAGTGTCATTTACTTTCCAACAGAGATAAACCGAAAAGCCGCAAAGATTTAATTCGTTAACACGAACGTAATTAGATATTTAGAATTATCCTGATACAATTATAGGGACTCACAACTAATATATTTTATTGTATAACTGGGCAAATCATAACGAGTATTCAACTAATCAGCCTTCATTGTGACTTCATCTCACATGCAAATCATCTTCATCGTTAAGGAGTAATTAGCTTAGCGTTCAGCCATATTAGTTCATGTTTTTCTCTTTTTATAACATTGCTTCGTTAGTACAATGTGCCCTGGTTTTAATCAGCGGTCATCTTTCATTTACATATTCATTTCCTTAAACAGAACAAATACAATGCAACATTCTTCCATGTATATTTGTTTTTAATTAGATTAGTGTTTCCCTTAGAGAGTACAGTATGGGGGTGGAGCTTATTGTGTGCCCAGAACATTCCCTCTCTGTATATTTGTATTTATACATATGGGTAGGGGGTGCCATAGTGTTTCCCTTAGACAGTACAGTATGGGGGTACAGCTTATTGTGTGCCCAGAACATTCCTTCTCTGTATATTTGTATTTATACATATGGGTAGGGGGTGCCATAGTGTTTCCCTTAGACAGTACAGTATGGGGGTGGAGCTTATTGTGTGCCCAGAACATTCCCTCTCTGTATATTTGTATTTATACATATGGGTAGGGGGTGCCATAGTGTTTCCCTTAGACAGTACAGTATGGGGGTACAGCTTATTGTGTGCCCAGAACATTCCCTCTCTGTATATTTGTATTTATACATATGGGTAGGGGGTGCCATAGTGTTTCCCTTAGACAGTACAGTATGGGGGTACAGCTTATTGTGTGCCCAGAACATTCCTTCTCTGTATATTTCTATTTATACATATGGGTAGGGGGTGCCATAGTGTTTCCCTTAGACAGTACAGTATGGGGGTACAGCTTATTGTGTGCCCAGAACATTCCCTCTCTGTATATTTGTATTTATACATATGGGTAGGGGGTGCCATAGTGTTTCCCTTAGACAGTACAGTATGGGGGTACAGCTTATTGTGTGCCCAGAACATTCCTTCTCTGTATATTTCTATTTATACATATGGGTAGGAGGTGCCATAGTGTTTCCCTTAGACAGTACAGTATGGGGGTACAGCTTATTGTGTGCCCAGAACATTCCTTCTCTGTATATTTCTATTTATACATATGGGTAGGAGGTGCCATAGTGTTTCCCTTAGACAGTACAGTATGGGGGTACAGCTTATTGTGTGCCCAGAACATTCCTTCTCTGTATATTTGTATTTATACATATGGGTAGGGGGTGCCATAGTGTTTCCCTTAGACAGTACAGTATGGGGGTACAGCTTATTGTGTGCCCAGAACATTCCTTCTCTGTATATTTGTATTTATACATATGGGTAGGGGGTGCCATAGTGTTTCCCTTAGACAGTACAGTATGGGGGTACAGCTTATTGTGTGCCCAGAACATTCCTTCTCTGTATATTTCTATTTATACATATGGGTAGGAGGTGCCATAGTGTTTCCCTTAGACAGTACAGTATGGGGGTACAGCTTATTGTGTGTCCAGAACATTCCTTCTCTGTATATTTCTATTTATACATATGGGTAGGAGGTGCCATAGTGTTTCCCTTAGACAGTACAGTATGGGGGTACAGCTTATTGTGTGTCCAGAACATTCCTTCTCTGTATATTTGTATTTATACATATGGGTAGGGGGTGCCATAGTGTTTCCCTTAGACAGTACAGTATGGGGGTACAGCTTATTGTGTGCCCAGAACATTCCCTCTCTGTATATTTGTATTTATACATATGAGTAGGAGGTGCCATAGTGTTTCCCTTAGACAGTACAGTATGGGGGTGCAGCTTATTGTGTGCCCAGAACATTCCTTCTCTGTATATTTGTATTTATACATATGGGTAGGGGGTGCCATAGTGTTTCCCTTAGACAGTACAGTATGGGGGTACATCTTATTGTGTGCCCAGAACATTCCTTCTCTGTATATTTGTATTTATACATATGGGTAGGGGGTGCCATAGTGTTTCCCTTAGACAGTACAGTATGGGGGTACAGCTTATTGTGTGCCCAGAACATTCCTTCTCTGTATATTTGTATTTATACATATGGGTAGGGGGTGCCATAGTGTTTCCCTTAGACAGTACAGTATGGGGGTACAGCTTATTGTGTGCCCAGAACATTCCTTCTCTGTATATTTGTATTTATACATATGGGTAGGGGGTGCCATAGTGTTTCCCTTAGACCAGTGCTGTCCAACTGGTGGCCCGCGACCCCCCTCTGTGTGGCCCCCCACCTGTCTGGCTGCTCTGATGGCTTACCTTTGAGTAAGCATTAAATGGTATCAGTACTGAGATTAACTGCCCCCCTGCATGGTTCACACCTCAGATTCAGGCTGTAATCCCCCTGTATTGGTTAAAAATGTAATCCCCTGTGTTGTTTTTAATCCCTGCATTGTTCCCCCCCCTGCAGTGTTCACACCTCAGACAGACTGTAGGAGCAGTAGAAACCCATAAATAATCCCTGCACACTACACAAAGAACATATACTGAGGTGGTACTGCAATTAAAAAGTTTTTTAATATATAGTTATTGTGCAGACTGTAGGAGCAGTGCCAGCATTGTGTCACTGTATGCTGCCTGTGTGTGCCATACAGCATAGGGCAGGCAGAGTGTGGCACATACAGGCAGGGTAGGGCAGCCAGAGTATGGCACACACAGGCAGGGTAGGGCAGCCAGAGTATGGCACACACAGGCAGCATAGGGCAGGCAGAGTATGGCACACACAGGCAGCATAGGGCAGGCAGAGTATGGCACACAGGCAGGGTAGGGCAGGCAGAGATTGGTACACACAGGCAGGGTAGGGCAGGTAGAGTATGGCACACACAGGCAGGGTAGGGAAGGCAGAGTATGGCACACACAGGCAGGGTTGGGCAGGCAGAGTATGGCACAGACAGGCAGGGTATGGAAGGCAGAGTATGGCACACACAGGCAGCATAGGGCAAGCAGAGTATGGCACACAGGCAGGGTAGGGCAGGCAGGGAATGGTACACACAGGCAGGGTAGGGCAGGTAGAGTATGGCACACACAGGCAGGGTAGGGAAGGCAGAGTATGGCACACACAGGCAGGGTTGGGCAGGCAGAGTATGGCACAGACAGGCAGGGTAGGGAAGGCAGAGTATGGCACACACAGGCAGGGTAGGGAAGGCAGGGTATGGCACACACAGGCAGGGTTGGGCAGGCAGAGTATGGCACAGACAGGCAGGGTAGGGCAGGCAGAGTATGGCACACACAGGCAGGGTAGGGAAGGCAGAGTATGGCACACACAGGCAGGGTAGGGAAGGCAGAGTATGGCACACGCAGGCAGGGTAGGGAAGGCAGAGTATGGCACACACAGGCAGGGTAGGGAAGGCAGAGTATGGCACACACAGGCAGGGTAGGGCAGGCAGAGTAAGGCACAGACAGGCAGGGTAGGGAAGGCAGAGTATGGCACACACAGGCAGGGTAGGGAAGGCAGGGTATGGCACACACAGGCAGGGTTGGGCAGGCAGAGTATGGCACAGACAGGCAGGGTAGGGCAGGCAGAGTATGGCACACACAGGCAGGGTAGGGAAGGCAGAGTATGGCAGGTTTTTGCTGTACTACAACCATTAATATGGGTATGGTCATGTGATAACATGGGTGTGGTTTCAAGTGGGTGCGGTTTCAAAAAGGGTAGTGGTTAAAACTGGCTTCCATTATCGGCCCTCCACCACGTAAGTCGGAAAAATTCCGGCCCTCCGTACCCCAGAAGTTGGACAGCACTGCCTTGGAAAGTACAGTACAGAATCCTCCCTCTCTTTGCAATTGGATGTACACACTGAGGACATAGGAGAAGCAGCTAATGAACTTTTTGTATGATGGAAACATCAACGTGATGATGGGGGGGGGGGGTTGGCCAAAAGCAGATCTCAGACCCACTGCCCCTAAGTATTACTTATAATCTTTTTATTTTCTATTGATTCCTATCTGTTATTCTACCCTCTGCATGGTTGCTAGGGGACATGGGAGACTAAACTGAAGAGCTGACAAACCAAAGATTCCACCAATTGTAGATGGAATAGGGGAAAGTTCTTGACTCTGTGCTTAGAAGTTGGCGAATCTAGGCCAGCCGTGCCAGGGGTTTTTGTAATTGAATTCAAACACTCGCTCCCCATTTGGATTCTGTTCTTCTCCTCCGGTTTATACAGCACTGGGGAGACCAAGCCCTTTGGGCCAAAAACCCAAGTTCTTTGAGAAGATGAATGTTTTTATGGCAAATAATCCCCCGTCTCAATACAGGAATAACTGCCGGTGATTTCATTGGTGGAGGGGGGGTGTTGGTTCTTATAAATAAAACAACATTTCTATTTGATTTTCAAAGTCAACGGACAGAATTAACAACCCAATCAAAGTCGAGCGCAACAAGACACAAAAAAAAACTTTCGAAAAACGATTAACTGCAAATTGCATTGGTTTAATCAGATGGGAAAATGCCCCCAGGAAGGAGGGGCCTCGGAAATGAGCTGATAGGGGGAATCTCTGTAATGCAAATGCTGCTATCGCCCGTATCTCTCCTATTTGGCTACGTTCCCGGCCAATATAAGCGAATAGGAGCCATAGAAAGGAACGGGGAGGGAAAACTGCTTTGACTTCAATTAATTTGTTTTATTATCTGGCCCCCGAGGGCTCAAAAGTGGCACCGTCTCAATGTCACATTTATTTAAGAGACGGAGAGCGGCCTTGGTGCCGGCAGGTATAGAGATTTCTTACTGTTATGTAGGAATTAAGAACAGCTGAAAAATAGCATTGGGTCACTGGCACGAGGGTAATGGATCTTTCCGCTTCTTTGTTTAAATATATCTGGATTTTTTAAATTTTATTTCAAGGCAACACGTTCTGTAAAACAGTCGCCGTGCTAAGGGGATATACGCGGGGTAACGGCAACGTGGTAAATGGGAAAATAAACCAATCAATGACACAGACTCCTTGGGGAATAATGTAATTATTGTCCTTTATATCAGGCAGGTAAGGCTCTATCTGTAATGTTCTGTATAGTCTCGGCCTAATTACATAGAACCTTGTGGGACTGGGAAGGGCGACTAAGCTCATATAGAAATGTAAGCTTTGGTTTTCTACTTGGCTAGGGGGGTCACTATATATAAATATATAAGGGGGGGCAGTAATGAAATAGAGAAAGTACAGAGAAGAGCGACTAAGCTGATAAAGGGAATGGGCTCAGTTATGGGGAAAGGCTGGCCCAGTTGGGATTGGTTACACTGGGGGGGGGGGGGGGGCAGTTAAGGGGGGGTCACTATATATAAATATATAAGGGGGGGCAGTAATGAAATAGAGAAAGTACAGGGAAGAGCGACTAAGCTGATAAAGGGAATGGGCTCAGTTATGGGGAAAGGCTGGCCCAGTTGGGATTGGTTACACTGGGGAAGGGGCAGTTAAGGGGGGGTCACTATATATAAATATATAAGGGGGGGCAGTAATGAAATAGAGAAAGTACAGAGAAGAGCGACTAAGCTGATAAAGGGAATGGGCTCAGTTATGGGGAAAGGCTGGCCCAGTTGGGATTGGTTACACTGGGGAAGGGGCAGTTAAGGGGGGGTCACTATATATAAATATATAAGGGGGGGGCAGTAATGAAATAGAGAAAGTACAGGGAAGAGCGACTAAGCTGATAAAGGGAATGGGCTCAGTTATGGGGAAAGGCTGGCCCAGTTGGGATTGGTTACACTGGGGAAGGGGCAGTTAAGGGGGGGGGGTCACTATATATAATATATAAGGGGGGGGCAGTAATGAAATAGAGAAAGTACAGGGAAGAGCGACTAAGCTGATAAAGGGAATGGGCTCAGTTATGGGGAAAGGCTGGCCCAGTTGGGATTGGTTACACTGGGGAAGGGGCAGTTAAGGGGGGGGTCACTATATATAAATATATAAGGGGGGGGCAGTAATGAAATAGAGAAAGTACAGGGAAGAGCGACTAAGCTGATAAAGGGAATGGGCTCAGTTATGGGGAAAGGCTGGTCCAGTTGGGATTGGTTACACTGGGGAAGGGGCAGTTAAGGGGGGGTCACTATATATAAATATATAAGGGGGGGCAGTAATGGAATAGAGAAAGTACAGGGAAGAGCGACTAAGCTGATAAAGGGAATGGGCTCAGTTATGGGGAAAGGCTGGCCCAGTTGGGATTGGTTACACTGGGGAAGGGGCAGTTAAGGGGGGGGCACTATATATAAATATATAAGGGGGGGGCAGTAATGAAATAGAGAAAGTACAGGGAAGAGCGACTAAGCTGATAAAGGGAATGGGCTCAGTTATGGGGAAAGGCTGGCCCAGTTGGGATTGGTTACACTGGGGAAGGGGCAGTTAAGGGGGGGGCACTATATATAAATATATAAGGGGGGGCAGTAATGAAATAGAGAAAGTACAGGGAAGAGCGACTAAGCTGATAAAGGGAATGGGCTCAGTTATGGGGAAAGGCTGGCCCAGTTGGGATTGGTTACACTGGGGAAGGGGCAGTTAAGGGGGGGGCACTATATATAAATATATAAGGGGGGGGCAGTAATGAAATAGAGAAAGTACAGGGAAGAGCGACTAAGCTGATAAAGGGAATGGGCTCAGTTATGGGGAAAGGCTGGCCCAGTTGGGATTGGTTACACTGGGGAAGGGGCAGTTAAGGGGGGGGTCACTATATATAAATATATAAGGGGGGGCAGTAATGAAATAGAGAAAGTACAGGGAAGAGCGACTAAGCTGATAAAGGGAATGGGCTCAGTTATGGGGAAAGGCTGGCCCAGTTGGGATTGGTTACACTGGGGGGGGCAGTTAAGGGGGGGGTCACTATATATAAATATATAAGGGGGGGCAGTAATGAAATAGAGAAAGTACAGGGAAGAGCGACTAAGCTGATAAAGGGAATGGGCTCAGTTATGGGGAAAGGCTGGCCCAGTTGGGATTGGTTACACTGGGGGGGGGGGGCAGTTAAGGGGGGGTCACTATATATAAATATATAAGGGGGGCAGTAATGAAATAGAGAAAGTACAGGGAAGAGCGACTAAGCTGATAAAGGGAATGGGCTCAGTTATGGGGAAAGGCTGGCCCAGTTGGGATTGGTTACACTGGGGAAGGGGCAGTTAAGGGGGGGTCACTATATATAAATATATAAGGGGGGGCAGTAATGAAATAGAGAAAGTACAGGGAAGAGCGACTAAGCTGATAAAGGGAATGGGCTCAGTTATGGGGAAAGGCTGGCCCAGTTGGGATTGGTTACACTGGGGAAGGGGCAGTTAAGGGGGGGTCACTATATATAAATATATAAGGGGGGGGCAGTAATGAAATAGAGAAAGTACAGGGAAGAGCGACTAAGCTGATAAAGGGAATGGGCTCAGTTATGGGGAAAGGCTGGCCCAGTTGGGATTGGTTACACTGGGGAAGGGGCAGTTAAGGGGGGGTCACTATATATAAATATATAAGGGGGGGGCAGTAATGAAATAGAGAAAGTACAGAGAAGAGCGACTAAGCTGATAAAGGGAATGGGCTCAGTTATGGGGAAAGGCTGGCCCAGTTGGGATTGGTTACACTGGGGGGGGGGGCAGTTAAGGGGGGGTCACTATATATAAATATATAAGGGGGGGCAGTAATGAAATAGAGAAAGTACAGGGAAGAGCGACTAAGCTGATAAAGGGAATGGGCTCAGTTATGGGGAAAGGCTGGCCCAGTTGGGATTGGTTACACTGGGGAAGGGGCAGTTAAAGGGGGGGGGGGGGGGTCACTATATATAAATATATAAGGGGGGGCAGTAATGAAATAGAGAAAGTACAGAGAAGAGCGACTAAGCTGATAAAGGGAATGGGCTCAGTTATGGGGAAAGGCTGGCCCAGTTGGGATTGGTTACACTGGGGGGGGGGGGGGGGGCAGTTAAGTGGGGGGGGTCACTATATATAAATATATAAGGGGGGGCAGTAATGAAATAGAGAAAGTACAGGGAAGAGCGACTAAGCTGATAAAGGGAATGGGCTCAGTTATGGGGAAAGGCTGGCCCAGTTGGGATTGGTTACACTGGGGAAGGGGCAGTTAAGGGGGGGGTCACTATATATAAATATATAAGGGGGGGCAGTAATGAAATAGAGAATAGTACAGTGAATAGTAATGGTTCTACATTCAGGTTGGACATTATCTGCTTCATTCTTTCCCCCTCAGATAGGGGCCCCGGGCTCATTGGCGGCCCTGTGTGGCTCTATGGAGAGATGGGGGTTATGTTACTTGCCCAGTAATTCCGGGTTAGGCCGGGGGCACATAACGGGATATTACTCCTATATATATTATATTTATATGAATGTTCCATCTGGCTGGGAGGCCATGTTAATGCAATAAATAACCTTCTGTTCCGCACAGAGAAAAGCAAATGCAGAAGGAATGGTTTTGCCCGGATTGCGCCATTGTGCCGAGATTCCTATAAACCCCCAGAATGAAAGAGACTGATGGTACCGGGCCGTAGGCAAAGCCCCCGATATTATTCCAGCTCCGCGGCTAAAGCTCAAGTCCTCAGGTGTTCAATCTCGCCCATATCCGCGGATCAATTCCGCAATCTCCCAGGCAATAAAAGCGCTCGGAGCCGGATTTGTGTTTATTAAAAGCCGTCATTTTTCCACTTAGATCTTAGAACCAAAAAAAGCTCTGAAGAGACGAGGGAAAAATAATCGTCAGATGAAAAAACGTTTTTGGAAAATGTCGACGGTTCCTGACGAGAGACGTATTCGTGAATAGTATTTGTGTTTAAATGGAAATCACTGAAAAATGATGGATTGTGATGAAAGAAATTCCGGATTTCACCATTGAAAAATGGCGGAAATGGAAAAAAAAAATTGCTGAGTGAGGAAAAAGTCACGGTCTCATCAAAAAGTTGCGGTCACGGCAAAAAAGCCGTCCGTCAAGGGAATCGCGGTTGCTTCAGAAAAGTTGCGTCAAAAAAAAAGTTGCTTCAAAAAAAAGTCATGTGGTTCCGCGCATTTTGAGCTGTTTGCAAATTTTTCATTGGAGCGAAACGGGACAGATTCCCTCGTCGCTAATGATGGACTTCAGGGTAAAGTACCGCGGTTACCTGGGCAATAGGCAGGGGGTGAGGCTGAAGGCACTTGTCCATCATCTTCAACCCTCCATTTACAAAGTCCTTTTGGCTGGCTTTTGTGCAACAGTATGAAAAAGTTGTATTTTTTTGCATTTTAGATAGATAGATAGATAGATAGATAATAGATAATAGATAGATAGAAAGATAGATAACAGATAGATAGATAGATAGATAGATAGATAGATAGATAGATAGATAGAAAGAAAGATAGATAACAGATAGATAGATAGAAAGATAGATAATAGATAGATAGATAGATAGAAAGATGATAGATAGATAGATAGATAGATAGATAGATAGACAGATAATAGATATTTAGATAGAAAGATGATAATGGATAGATGATAGATACATAGAAAGATGATAGATAGATAGATAGATAGATAGATAGATAGATAGATAGATGATAGATAGATAGATAGATGGATAGATAGACATAAAGATGATAGATAGATAGATAGATAATAGATAAATCTTTAGATAGAAAGGTGATAGATAAATAGATAGATGAATAGATAGACAGATTATAGATAGATAGAAAGATAGATAATAGATAGATAGATAGACAATACATATTTAGATAGAAAGATGATAATGGATAGATAGATGATAGATACATAGTAAGATGATAGATAGATAGATGATTGATAGATAGATGATTGATAGATAGATAGATAGATGGATAGATAGACATAAAGATGATAGATAGATAGATAGATAATAGATAAATCTTTAGATAGAAAGGTGATAGATAAATAGATAGATGAATAGATAGACAGATGATAGATAGATAGATAGATAGATGATAGATAGATAGATAGATAGATAGATGATAGATAGATAGATAGATAGATAGACAGATAATAGATATTTAGATAGAAAGATGATAATGGATAGATAGACAGAAAGATGATAGATGATAGATAGATAGATAGATAGATAGATAGATAGATAGATAGACATAAAGATGATAGATAGATAGATAGATAGATAAATAGATAGATAGATAGATAGATACATAGAAAGATGATAGATAGATAGATAGATAGATAGAAAGATAATAGATAGATAAATACATAGAAAGATAATAGATAGATATTTAGATAGAAAGATGATAGATAGATAGATAGATAGATAGATAGATAGATAAAATATAGATAGAATAGATAAATAAAAGATAATATTTGTTAAATCAATTTTTACTTTTATTCTGCTATCACAGGGGCATTTCCAGTAAATTTTAAAAATGGTGTTAATTTTTATGGAAATGATTATTTTTTTGTACTGAAGCTCCTGTATCTGGTAAGGAGGCAAGCGAATGGCAGCCCCCGCAGGTGGGTAGGAGAAGGGAGAGACAGAACATTAAACAATAACACAAGGAATGAATATAAAAATCTGCCCTCAAAAATCAATTCTCTTTCTTGTTTCTTAGATCAGATTTTTATTTCCAAGCTGGAGAGAGAGAAAATATGGAAGAAATAAATTGAATTTCTGCAATAAACTAAACTCTATCTTTTATTCTACAGAATATAAATTTTATCATTTTAAAATTCAGGGGCTTTTATTATTGAAACTTTTGTGTGATTGGAGTTTTCCTAACAGTGAAAAAATGTGATCGTGTTTAGTTTCTATTTTTTTTTTTTTACTCTTCCAAAATCAAATTTTTTGAGATTTCACAAATAAAAAAACCTCAAATGAAAAAAATTGGCAGTTGGAAGGTGGGATCTTCTGTCGGAGTGGGTCACTAGGAGGCAGGGTGCAAAGTACAAAAAAAAGTGCAAACTGGTGCAATGTAGGCATAGAAGCCTGATGCCACGCCCATGAACAGGCCACTCCCATAAATATGCCACACCCACAGTTAGACCACTCCCACAAACATGCCACGCCCAAAATAGGCCACTCCCGTAAATATGCCACACCCACGAATAGGAAACTCCCATGAATATGACACGCCCATGAATAGGCCACTCCCATAAATATGCCACGCCTATAAATATACCACGCCCATGAATACAGCACTGCCTGCATTTTCTAATACGGCATTTTTAAGGGTCCTAGTCTTACATTACCCCTACTAGGAAGAGTATTTTCAAAATTTAACCTATTATAAAATTCAAGTTTTTGAAAAAAAACATGTATATCTTTCAAATTCTTTGAAAAGTATTTTTTTTTGTCAAAAAATTTTGTGTAATTGATTTTATTGATTGTGTGAATGAAGTTTTTCTGATTCCAGTGTTCAATATATGGGTAGCGATGAGCGAATTCGATGAGCGTGAATTTACTGAAAAATTACAAATTTTGCCATCGGCAAATTTTTTCATAAAACCGCAACAAATATTCTGCGTGACAAAAATTTGCAGAGTAAGGAAAAAGTCACATCAAAAAAGTCACAGTCGCATCAAAAAAGTTGCGGTTTCATGAAAAGAGTTGTGGTCACTAGTGATGAGTGAATCTTTCCCGTTTCACTTCGCCATAAAAACAAAACGGCAAGAAAATTTGCGAAGCGCATTTGTGGCGCATTTCTTTTGTCGCCCACATCTTTTTTTTTGCTGCCCGCACTTTTTTTACGTGACCGCGCCCAATTTGATGTCGCAGTGTCATGAAAAGAGTTGTGATCACTAGTGATGAGCGAACCTGTCCCATTTCGCTTTGCCATAAAATTTGTGAAACGGCAAGAAAATTCACAAAACTCTGGAAAATTTGCGAAACGTCAAAAACTTTGCGAAATGCATTTGGTGTCTGTCGCCCGCATCTTTTGATCGCCCGCATCTTTTTTTTGTGTTACACGACCGTGCCCAAATTTGACGTGACCACGGGCTTTTTTGGACATGCAACAAAAAAAATATGCCCAGCGAATTTTCACAGAAGTTTTGTGAAACAATTCGCCAATGGCAAAATGCGGAAATTTGCTGCGAATCCATGCCTGGTGAACAAATTGGCTCATCACTAGTGGTCACATAAAATAAAAATAGCATTCATCAAAAAAGTTGTGCAGTAGCCGCATTGTGTGAATTTTTCTCCTTTTCATTCGTTTCTGAAATTTTTCAATGAAGAGAAATGGGACAGATTCACTCGTCACTATATATGGGCAATTGAGAAAATCCTGCAATTTTTTTTCGTAAAATTATTAAACTAGGAAATCTGCATCTAAAGTTGGCCATACACGACCAAGTCGGCTGCTTATTGGTAGTGATGAGTGAATCTGTCCCGTTGCGCTTAGCCATAAAATTTGCAAAACGGCAAGAAAATTCGCGAAACGGTGAAAAATTCACAAAACGCATTTGTCACATAATTTTTTTTGTCGCTCGCGTCTTTTTTGTCCCCTGCGTCAATTTTTTTGTCGCCTGCTTCTATGTTTTGTTGCCCGTGCTTTTTTGACAATGACTGCGCCCAATTTTGACGCACAACAAAAAAATCTGTGCAACGAATTTTTCTGTGCCAAATTTTCACAGAAGTTTCGGGAAACAATTCGCCAATGACGAAATGTGGAAATTTGCTGCGAATCCATGCCTGGTGAAAAAATTTGCTCATCACTACTTATTGACCGATGTATGAGGCCCTCTGATAGGCCTGCCTACCTTATATCTGGCAGATATCCCATCAGACAAGGACTCCATTGGCCTCTTGATTGTGATTGTGAATTTTTTTCCAAAAATTTTTGAATTTGTAAATCGTCTTCTAAATTTTGATTTAATGATAATTAATAAATTTAATTTTTAGACGTTGCTCTATCAGCCCTGCCTGGAGTCTATGGGAAATTCCAAGTCTATGGAAGTATTTCTATTTCTATTTGTGGTTATTTGAAGCTGTCTGCCCCCCGTTAGTGGTTTGTCAGAAACATTTTATATTTTAGTGGAGCCCAAGAGTCTCGGTATTTTGTGAAGTTGCTGAAAGCGGTTCCAGCGGAACGATAGATTCATGTGAGATGCAGCTCAAAATGCCATTTGTTTGATTTTCATTTCTTTGCTTACCCGGTCTTATAAAAATCCCATCAGGGGAAAAACACTTGCACCATTTATTATAGTTCATAACAAAAGCGCTTTTAGCCGAGTTCTACAACTTATTTTTAAACATTTTTGTCCAGTAATATTGGACAAAATTTTCCAAATGCATCTTGTTTCCTGGTTATCAATTATTATTATTAATATTATTATTATAATTTTATAGGGGCAATTTACTAATGGTCAGATTTTTTTCCACAATTTACAAATTTCTGCACTAGAACTCACATTTTTGTCGGAAAAAAAAGAGATTTATTTTTTGTTGCCGAAACAACGAAAAATGTAAAAATATCTAAATATCTAAAAGCTGGCACGTTCATGTAGATGTCCATGGGAGCCGTCCCAGACAAACTGTAACAAAATAGGGCAAATTCATCAAAGTACAAAGTAAATACAATAATTTCTGATGATCAGAAATGTCACAAAAATGCGTACGAAAAAATCATAATAGTCACGATAATATCATATTGGCAATCCGAAAGTCACTAAATTTTTGTATCTGAACAATCGTAAATGGCGTCCCATAGGGCTCAATGGCACTCTGCAGCTCCAACCCGGCCCAAGGAAAGTCTCCCATAGGGCTCAATGGCACTCTGCAGCTCCAACCCGGCCCAAGGAAAGTCTCCCATAGGGCTCAATGGCACTCTGCAGCTCCAACCCGGCCCAAGGAAAGTCTCCCATAGGGCTCAATGGCACTCTGCGGCTCCAACCCGGCCCAAGCAAAGTCTCCCATAGGGCTCACTGGCACTCTGCGGCTCCAACCCGGCCCAAGGAAAGTCTCCCATAGGGCTCAATGGCACTCTGCAGCTCCAACCCGGCCCAAGGAAAGCCTCCCATAGGGCTCAATGGCACTCTGCAGCTCCAACCTGGCCCAAGGAAAGTCTCCCATAGGGCTCAATGGCACTCTGCAGCTCCAACCCGGCCCAAGGAAAGTCTCCCATAGGGCTCAATGGCACTCTGCAGCTCCAACCCGGCCCAAGGAAAGTCTCCCATAGGGCTCAATGGCACTCTGCAGCTCCAACCCGGCCCAAGGAAAGTCTCCCATAGGGCTCAATGGCACTCTGCAGCTCCAACCCGGCCCAAGGAAAGTCTCCCATAGGGCTCAATGGCACTCTGCAGCTCCAACCCGGCCCAAGGAAAGTCTCCCATAGGGCTCAATGGCACTCTGCAGCTCCAACCCGGCCCAAGGAAAGTCTCCCATAGGGCTCAATGGCACTCTGCAGCTCCAACCCGACCCAAGGAAAGTCTCCCATAGGGCTCAATGGCACTCTGCAGCTCCAACCCGGCCCAAGGAAAGTCTCCCATAGGGCTCAATGGCACTCTGCAGCTCCAACCCGGCCCAAGGAAAGTCTCCCATAGGGCTCAATGGCACTCTGCAACTCCAACCCGGCCCAAGGGAAGCCTCCCATAGGGCTCAATGGCACTCTGCAGCTCCAACCCGGCCCATTAAATAAACCCAATAGGGCTGTTCTGCCCCAATAAGGGGTAATTATATCTTAGTTGGGATCAAGTACAGGTACTGTTTTATTATTACAGAGAAAAGGGAATCATTTAACCATTAAATAAACCCAATAGGGCTGTTCTGCCCCAATAAGGGGTAATTATATCTTAGTTGGGATCAAGTACAGGTACTGTTTTATTATTACAGAGAAAAGGGAATCATTTAACCATTAAATAAACCCAATAGGGCTGTTCTGCCCCCAATAAGGGGTAATTATATCTTAGTTGGGATCAAGTACAGGTACTGTTTTATTATTACAGAGAAAAGGGAATCATTTAACCATGAAATAAACCCAATAGGGCTGTTCTGCCCCAATAAGGGGTAATTATATCTTAGTTGGGATCAAGTACAGGTACTGTTTTATTATTACAGAGAAAAGGGAATCATTTAACCATTAAATAAACCCAATAGGGCTGTTCTGCCCCAATAAGGGGTAATTATATCTTAGTTGGGATCAAGTACAGGTACTGTTTTATTATTACAGAGAAAAGGGAATCATTTAATCATGAAATAAACGGTAAAAAATTTGAATTATGTGGTTAAAATGGAGTCTATGGAAGATGGCCTCACTTTCTGGATAACAGGTTTCCGGACACCTGTATTATTCAATAAATCATTTTTATCATTAATAATAATTGTAGAAATAATATTTCTATTTATAACTACTCTTTATATAATAATATCTACATGATTTTGTATTTATTTTAGTATGAATTCTAGGGCAGCACAAATATTTATTACCGACACATCCCCTCTGGATTTTGCCCGATTACCGCGCCGAAAGCTTCACCAACCACCTACTAATTAACGTAATTGTCGGCCCCAATTTCTTCGTCTGTTTTGTGTGTAATTACACTCGGTGGGAAATCTTTTGGGACTGGGAAGACATTTCATTTATTCCACACAAATCAAAAAATAGCTCCCAAGAAAAAAAGCGGCTGATATACGCGCCTAGCAGCACGCCGCCGGATTTGCACCGGAGAGGCTTCGGGTTTTATTTTACTTGGGCTTCTCCATTGAACACAATGTTGAAAAGAGCCGTTTTTTTTCTCTGTTAATTAACTCTGTTGAGGGAACTTTTTCAATTACTGACAAAAACACAAATAAATAGTTCTGTGAAAATGAAAAATGGTGAGTTTTTTTCTCCCGTTCAGATCTTGGAACAGTCATTGGAGGTCATTGTTTTGGGTAGAGACCAATTGGGGGCAATCATAACTGGGCTCCTCCTCCTACGGGGTGATTAATCAACATTCGAGTTTATATTTTTGTTCACGATTTAATGTTTTTTTTTAACTAAAACTATCAAAATTTGAATGATGGGTCAAGGACTTGGGGCTCATTCACTAACCATCCAATTGGGTGTCCCTTGTGACTGTGCTCCTCCTCCTCATTTAATAACCATTAGTGGTGAGCAAATCTGTCCTGTTTCGCTTCGCCATATAATTCACGAAACAGCAAGAAAATTCGCGAAAATGGAGAAAAATTTTTGAAACGCATTTGTCGCGTGATATTTTGGTCGCCCGCGTCTTTTTTGTTTTGTTTTTTTTGTCGCCGCATCTATTTTTTGTCACCAGAGCACAATTTGACGCACGACAAAACAAATTTCCGTGCAATTAATTTTTCCGCGACAAATTTTTACAGAAGTTTCGCAAAACATGGCGAAATGCGGAAATTCACTGCGAATCCATGCCTGGCAAAAAAATTTGCTTATCACTACTAACCACTGATTTGATCAAATTTTTTCCGAAAAAGTTGCAGAGAAAAAATACTTTCACGATGCGTCTAAGTGGCTAAAAATCCAAATTTGCCAATTGGCCAGATTAAACTTGCCGAGTTCATGTAGAAGCCAATGGCAGAGGTTCCTTCCCTTTCCTTGAAGTTCTTTTTTGCTGATTTTTAGATTTTGCTGGGTTGTGTCTGAAAATCAAGACTTTTTCGAATTGTCATAGCAACCAATCAGCAATTAGATTTGAATAGTAACCTACAAGTTAGAAATCAAAAGCAAAGATTAGTGATGAGCGAATCTGTCCCGTTTCGCTTCGCCATAAAATTCGCGAAACGGCAAGAAAATTCCCGAAATGGCGAAAAATCAGCGAAACTTTTTTGTTTTGCTGCCCGCGTCTTTTTTGTCACCCAGGCTTTTTTGATGCTACAGCGTCATTTTTGGCCGTGCCCATGCCCAATTTGCCGCCACTGCACCCAATTCAACGCCCAACAATTTTTTTTTCCGTGCGACAAATTTTTCTGCAGCAAATTTTCACGGAAGCATTGCGAAACAATTCGCCAATGGCAAAATGCAGAAATTCGCTGCCAATTCATGCCTGGCAAAAAAATTCACTCATCACTAGCAAAGATCTGATTGGTTGCTACGGGCAACATCACTTTCACGATGCGTCTAAGTGGCTAAAAATCCAAATTTGCCAATTGGCCAGATTAAACTTGCCGAGTTCATGTAGAAGCCAATGGCAGAGGTTCCTTCCCTTTCCTTGAAGTTCTTTTTTGCTGATTTTTAGATTTTGCTGGGTTGTGTCTGAAAATCAAGACTTTTTCGAATTGTCATAGCAACCAATCAGCAATTAGATTTGAATAGTAACCTACAAGTTAGAAATCAAAAGCAAAGATTAGTGATGAGCGAATCTGTCCCGTTTCGCTTCGCCATAAAATTCGCGAAACGGCAAGAAAATTCCCGAAATGGCGAAAAATCAGCGAAACTTTTTTGTTTTGCTGCCCGCGTATTTTTTTGTCACCTAGGCTTCTTTGATGCTACAGCGTCATTTTTGGCCGTGCCCATGCCCAATTTGCCGCCACTGCGCCCAATTCGACGCCCAACAATTTTTTTTTCCGCGCGACAAATTTTTCTGCAGCAAATTTTCACGGAAGAATTTCGACACAATTCGCCAATGGCTAAATGCAGAAATTCGCTGCCAATCCATGCCTTGCAAAAAAATTCACTCATCACTAGCAAAGATCTGATTGGTTGCTACGGGCAACATTACTAGTGATATTTAGTTTCAATCATAGTAAACACGCCCCTTTATATCTATAAATCCATATCTAAGTTACTACAAATCAATCAATGGAAACAAAAGGAGAATCGCAACCGTGATGTTGTCCAATGGCCATCAGTTCCCCATCCACATAGAGCCAAGAACTCATACGCACAGGCGGAGCCACGGGAAGTGCTGCCGTTAGATTCAAGTTTGAGCCCGCCACAAATGTGAATATTTGTGAAAATTTTCACCAGGTATAGATTTACTGTGAAATTCCATAATTCGTCATTGGCGAAGTTTCTTGGAAAACTGCAGAAAACATTCACTGTCCCAATAAATTTGGCCCTTAGGGAGCGTGGCCATAAAGTCTCCACAAAGCCCAAAGTTGGCCATACCCCGACTTACGGACTTGTGTTTGCGCATTATGACAAATTGGACCCAAGTAGCGATGAGCAAATTATTTCGCCAGTTATGGATTCACAGTGAAATTCCGCATTTCGCCGTCTGTGAATTTTTTGCGTGAAACTGGCCGAAATTTTGGTAAATCACTGACATCAAAAAGTTGCCAAGAAAAATGTTGCTGAGACAAAAAAGTTGCCGCAAAAAAACCGCCCTTTGACTTTAATGCATTTGGGGTAAGAAAAAACGCCCATTGGCAAAGAAGACACCTAGGGGCCCATTTATCAAAGTCCGAATTTTGGACATTTAAAAGTACGATAGAAAAAATTCGGATTCAATCCGATAATTTCTGATGTGCTTTAAAAGCGCAAAAATTTCGCATCATGGTCGTTAGTGATGAGTGAATCTGTCCCATTTTGCTTCGCCATAAAATTTGCGAAACGGCAAGAAAATTCACAAAACGGCAAAAAATTCGCGAAATGCATTTGTCGCGTGATTTTTTTTGGTCGCCAGCGTCATTTTTTTTGTCGCCCGTGCACGGGCGCACACTTTTTCGACGCGACAGCGCCCAGTTTAAAGTAACCCCACCCAATTTGACAGCATAAGATTTGCGAAACAGCAAGAAAATTCACAAAACGGCAAAAAATTCGCGAAATGCATTTGTTGCGTGATTTTTGTTGACCGCGCCCAATGTTGACGCGACTTTGCCCTTTTTTAAACACGTCTGCGCCCGATTTGGCACGACCACACCTTTTTTGACGCGCCCAGTTTGACACGTGACATCCGCACGCCGATTTTTTTCGCTGCAAATTTTCATGGAAGTTTGGTGAAACAATTCGCCAAAGGCGAATGCAAAAATTCGTTGCGAATCCGTGCCTGCCGGAAAAATTCGCTCATCACTAGCGGTTGTACGAAAATAAAAATTGTCGCAAAGTACTAAAAAGTCACGGAAATTAACGAAAAAATCTCAGAAAAAAAAACAGTTCTGAAACTTAGAAAAAATAAGATTTTTTTCCCATTCGCACCCAATCGTACTTTGATAAATGTGCCCCCTAGACAAAAAAGTCGCCCATTGCCCATAATGCATTTGGAGTAAGGAAAAAAAGTTGCGCGGCAAAAAAGTCACCTATTGATTTCAATGTGTTTCACAATTATTTCAGCATTTCACAAAATTTATGGCGAAATGAAACGGGACAGATTCGCCCATCACTGCGTTGTTGGAGAAAACATTGCATTATGGGTAAAATACATGTGTCCAAATTTGCATTAACATTCACTTTTCTAAACCGTCGTGCTATTTATTCCTCCGTTCAGCCGCGATGATTAATTAGCATCTCGTTAAGCATGTAACATGTCGTACCGTGTGACTGTCTCTTTATCTCGGCGCTTCTCCTCGCTCCGACGCGGCGGCTCGGTGGGAATTAGCGGCTCCGCTCGCCATGGAGCGTAATTAATACTGAGTGAAAGGGAAGAAAAACAATAGAACTGAATGTGACCGACCCTCGTCCTTTCATGTCGCCGCGACGGTACCGCAAGGGATTCTGGGACGGGTTCCAAATCCGCTATAAATAAAGAATAATGATTAGGTGTCGGCCGTGCAGAAATGAATAAATTGCTGAAGTCGTAATGACTCATTTACTAACATGGGTGTCAAATTGTACAAGTGCAGTTGCCAATAGCAACCAATCCATCTACTCCATTGCTACAGGTAACTGCCCCTACGCATAGAAATAAGCCCCTTATAGGTTCATTCAGCCTCAAGTTTCCAAAAAAAAAATCTAATTTTACATCTTTTCTCCAGTGAATCGGCGGCAATAATGTACTTAGGGGCTTATTTATCAATTTTCGAGTTTGCGAATTCCAGGCTTGACTTTGCCTATGAGAACTCCCATTGGCTTTTACATGGCGAATTTTTTAATTTGAGTTATTGGGTTTTTTGCACTTCAAATACCAGACATTGTGGCAGCATAGAAATCAGTGCAGTCTGCATCAGAATTATTATTATTATTAACATTTATTTATAAAGCGGCAACATACCCCGCAGCGCTGTACAATAAGTGGGTTTCATACATTGGACATACAGAGTAACATATAAAGCAATCAGTAACCGATACAAGAGGGGAAGGGAGCCCTGCCCAAAAGAGCTTACACTCTACAAGGAGTAACATATAAAGCAATCAGTAACCGATACAAGAGGGGAAGAGAGCCCTGCCCAAAAGAGCTTACACTCTACAAGGAGTAACATATAAAGCAATCAGTAACCGATACAAGAGGGGAAGAGAGCCCTGCCCAAAAGAGCTTACACTCTACAAGGAGTAACATATAAAGCAATCAGTAACCGATACAGGAGGGGAAGAGAGCCCTGCCCAAAAGAGCTTACGATCTACAAGGAGTAACATATAAAGCAATCAGTAACCGATACAGGAGGGGAAGGGAGCCCTGCCCAAAAGAGCTTACACTCTACAAGGAGTAACATATAAAGCAATCAGTAACCGATACAGGAGGGGAAGGGAGCCCTGCCCAAAAGAGCTTACACTCTACAAGGAGTAACATATAAAGCAATCAGTAACCGATACAGGAGGGGAAGGGAGCCCTGCCCAAAAGAGCTTACACTCTACAAGGAGTAACATATAAAGCAATCAGTAACCGATACAAGAGGGGAAGGGAGCCCTGCCCAAAAGAGCTTACACTCTACAAGGAGTAACATAAAAAGCAATCAGTAACCGATACAGGAGGGGAAGGGAGCCCTGCCCAAAAGAGCTTACACTCTGCAAGGAGTAACATATAAAGCAATCAGTAACCGATACAGGAGGGGAAGGGAGCCCTGCCCAAAAGAGCTTACACTCTACAAGGAGTAACATATAAAGCAATCAGTAACCGATACAGGAGAGGAAGGGAGCCCTGCCCCAAAGAGCTTACGATCTACAAGGAGTAACATATAAAGCAATCAGTAACCGATACAGGAGAGGAAGAGAGCCCTGCCCAAAAGAGCTTACGATCTACAAGGAGTAACATATAAAGCAATCAGTAACCGATACAGGAGGGGAAGGGAGCCCTGCCCAAAAGAGCTTACACTCTACAAGGAGTAACATATAAAGCAATCAGTAACCGATACAGGAGGGGAAGAGAGCCCTGCCCAAAAGAGCTTACACTCTACAAGGAGTAACATATAAAGCAATCAGTAACCGATACAGGAGGGGAAGGGAGCCCTGCCCAAAAGAGCTTACACTCTACAAGGAGTAACATATAAAGCAATCAGTAACCGATACAGGAGGGGAAGAGAGCCCTGCCCCAAAGAGCTTACGATCTACAAGGAATAACATATAAAGCATTCAGTAACCGATACAGGAGGGGAAGGGAGCCCTGCCCAAAAGAGCTTACGATCTACATTGATTCCTAATCAGCCCTGCAGCTTCAGTTGCTATGGTAGATGTGATCTCACGTCCTGCTTGAGCATTTCCCTGCCCCCTAAGCTTCTCAGCAGTAGCCCAGAGCCCACTGAGCACGTGCGGTGCCGCTGACACACAAAAGATGCCTAACAACACCCAAGCTGCTGGGGGCAACTGTGAAGGGCTGGATCATTACTGTTATAGGGCGGCTGTACCTCTGGGCCAGTACAGTATATTAAAGGGGTACTAAACTTACTCAGCTGTTGCCGGACTACAAATCCCAGAATAATGTAACATATAATGAAGGGTGAGGCATGCTGGGAGCTGTAGTCCAGCAACATCAGGGTTGTATTCTTAAAGCAATATTGCCCAATAAAACTGCATTAAAATGCAAGAAATCCCCCAATGAGAATCCCAGCTGATGTGAGTAAATCCGGCTCCCTGTTCTCTGTTCCTGCAATTGGAGTTGGGAGCAATAAGCACAGTTTCCCAGCACTGAACAAGTCTGTCCCTTTATCCCCATGTCTGATTCCTGTGCCATATAATGACGGGAAAATGCCATCATTATCTCTATATGTAAGGTACCAGCAAGGGGCCTGACACAGGGAATCAGCATTCTCATTGGTCACTTCTCTTGCACTTATAATCACATGTTGCTCAGTAGAAGGCTCATTGGGGAATTTCCTTGCATCTAGAATTACGGTTTTCGACAACTTCTATAGCAACACTAGGGGGCGCCGTGGGGCAGCGTTATGATTCCTTTACAGGGTTTAGTTCCCCTTTAGCATTTCAGCACATCAGTGGTATATTAATTGGAAACCAGGGAATATTTCAGATCTGTATGGCCGCTGCCCCGGGTCTAGCAATGAATGATGTGCATTAGACAGTAATAAAGAAGTTGCCGGAGCAGAGCGAGACGCGCGGCCTGTAGAGCGCAGCTTATGCTTGTAGCCCCAATCCTCACAGCAGAAAGATTATTTCTGTATCCCGCTGCCTCTGTGAGCGCATTTGTCAACATGTGATGCGCCGGCGCTTTGTGTTGTGGGGAATCGATATCGGCCCCTTGTTTGTTTGAACTGGCGCCGCTCACATTTGATGGCTATTAGCCCTCGGCTGTTGCTCCGCTCGGGGGCCATTCGCTTTGTAGTCGGCAGCGGCGGGAAGATTTAGGGAGCG
Organism: Xenopus tropicalis; assembly: GCF_000004195.4. Classification (NCBI taxonomy): domain Eukaryota; kingdom Metazoa; phylum Chordata; class Amphibia; order Anura; family Pipidae; genus Xenopus; species Xenopus tropicalis. The sequence continues at coordinate 4,322,934 of NC_030681.2, read as the reverse complement.
GAAACTTTCAGAGAACTTGGGAAACTGATGGAAATGTGCAGCTCTGAACTCAGCCGGAGAGGAAGAATCAAACGGCAAAGAGCATTCAAAGCCGGAGCCACGGGCGATGGGGGTCAGTGTGTGTGGGGTTAGGGGCTTCCAGAGGAGCCGGAGCCACGGGCGATGGGGGTCAGTGAGTGTGGGGTTAGGGGCTTCCAGAGGAGCCGGAGCTACGGGCGATGGGGGTCAGTGAGTGTGGGGTTAGGGGCTTCCAGAGGAGCCGGAGCTACGGGCGATGGGGGTCAGTGAGTGTGGGGTTAGGGGCTTCCAGAGGAGCCGGAGCTACGGGCGATGGGGGTCAGTGAGTGTGGGGTTAGGGGCTTCCAGAGGAGCCGGAGCCACGGGCGATGGGGGTCAGTGAGTGTGGGGTTAGGGGCTTCCAGAGGAGCCGGAGCTACGGGCGATGGGGGTCAGTGTGTGTGGGGTTAGGGGCTTCCAGAGGAGCCGGAGCTACGGGCGATGGGGGTCAGTGAGTGTGGAGTTAGGGGCTTCCAGAGGAGCCGGAGCTATGGGCAATGGGGGTCAGTGTGTGTGGGGTTAGGGGCTTCCAGAGGAGCCGGAGCTATGGGCGATGGGGGTCAGTGTGTGTGGGGTTAAGGGCTTCCAGAGGAGTCGGAGCTACGGGCGATGGGGGTCAGTGTGTGTGGGGTTAGGGGCTTCCAGAGGAGCCGGAGCCACGGGCGATGGGGGTCAGTGAGTGTGGGGTTAGGGGCTTCCAGAGGAGCCGGAGCTACGGGCGATGGGGTCAGTGAGTGTGGGGTTAGGGGCTTCCAGAGGAGCCAGAGCTACGGGCGATGGGGGTCAGTGTGTGTGGGGTTAGGGGCTTCCAGAGGAGCCGGAGCCACGGGCGATGGGGGTCAGTGAGTGTGGGGTTAGGGGCTTCCAGAGGAGCCGGAGCTACGGGCGATGGGGGTCAGTGAGTGTGGGGTTAGGGGCTTCCAGAGGAGCCGGAGCTACGGGCAATGGGGGTCAGTGTGTGTGGGGTTAGGGGCTTCCAGAGGAGCCGGAGCTACGGGCGATGGGGGTCAGTGTGTGTGGGGTTAGGGGCTTCCAGAGGAGCCGGAGCTTCGGGCGATGGGGGTCAGTGAGTGTGGGTTTAGGGGCTTCCAGAGGAGCCGGAGCCACGGGCGATGGGGGTCAGTGTGTGTGGGGTTAGGGGCTTCCAGAGGAGCCGGAGCTACGGGCGATGGGGGTCAGTGAGTGTGGGGTTAGGGGCTTCCAGAGGAGCCGGAGCTACGGGCGATGGGGGTCAGTGAGTGTGGGGTTAGGGGCTTCAAGAGGAGCCGGCGCTACGGGCGATGGGGGTCAGTGAGTGTGGGGTTAGGGGCTTCCAGAGGAGCCGGAGCTACGGGCGATGGGGGTCAGTGTGTGTGGGGTTAGGGGCTTCCAGAGGAGCCGGAGCTACGGGCGATGGGGGTCAGTGAGTGTGGGGTTAGGGGCTTCCAGAGGAGCCGGAGCTACGGGCGATGGGGGTCAGTAAGTGTGGGGTTAGGGGCTTCCAGAGGAGCCGGAGCCACGGGCGATGGGGGTCAGTAAGTGTGGGGTTAGGGGCTTCCAGAGGAGTCGGAGCCACGGGCGATGGGGGTCAGTAAGTGTGGGGTTAGGGGCTTCCAGAGGAGTCGGAGCTACGGGCGATGGGGGTCAGTGAGTGTGGGGTTAGGGGCTTCCAGAGGAGCCGGAGCTACGGGCGATGGGGGTCAGTGAGTGTGGGGTTAGGGGCTTCCAGAGGAGCCGGAGCTACAGGCGATGGGGGTCAGTGAGACACTGGGGCTGCTCTGCTCTGGGGGAGAGGGGAGACACTGGGGCTGCTCTGCTCTGGGGGAGAGGGGAGACACTGGGGCTGCTCTGCTCTGGGGGAGAGGGGAGACACTGGGGCTGCTCTGCTCTGGGGGAGAGGGGAGACACTGGGGCTGCTCTGCTCTGGGGGAGAGGGGAGACACTGGGGCTGCTCTGCTCTGGGGGAAAGGGGAGACACTGGGGCTGCTCTGCTCTGGGGGAGAGGGGAGACACTGGGGCTGCTCTGCTCTGGGGGAGAGGGGAGACACTGGGGCTGCTCTGCTCTGGGGGAGAGGGGAGACACTGGGGCTGCTCTGCTCTGGGGGAGAGGGGAGACACTGGGGCTGCTCTGCTCTGGGGGAGAGGGGAGACACTGGGGCTGCAGGATGGAATTTTTCTTGTTTGGGGAAAGGTGTGTTGGGAACTGGGAAGGAAAGTCTTCAGTTCAGCAACTTTTTTTTCGTTATATTCGGGATCTCGGCTGTATGAACTTTTATTTTCCTGCCAAGCCGGCTGTGTTATAAATAAACTCCCCCCAGAATTCAGCTGGAACCCTGTGTCCCTGTCTCTTCTGCCTCTACCTAAAAAGCTAAATCCCCACAATATATATATATATATATATATACTACAGGGGCCCACGGGGGGTCACACTCTACCCCAGATCCCCAGTACATATTTAGTACAGGGCACAGCCAGACCCTGGGCACAAACGCTTTTTATATTACCCCTAAGGTGGGTGCTTTTGTAAAGGGGTAAATTAACCCCTTGCCCCCTCAATCAGAAGTGGCCCCATCGGGTTAATAATATAAACTGATATATATATATTATATGGGCAATATGTGCCGTTTCTTTGACCCTTTAGAGCCGTTTATTACAGTAATTTCTGTCTCTTTTCCGCTATAATTTATTTTTCTAGAGAAACCCGAGGGCAAACAAACATGGATACAAAAGCCAAACAAATAATCTTATTTACATCCCCCCCATCAAGCTATCTACCCCCCCAATAAGCTTATTTACATCACATATTCGCCCCCCAAACACAATGGGACTTTCTCTTTATTCCAAACCCAAGTTTCCCTTGAACTCAATTTCCTTTATTCTTTCATCTTCGGAAAAATATGTTTTTGATATTCGCCGGGGGAGACGGGCGTTCGCGGGCTCCAGCTGGTAGAGCGCGGCACGGATTCCGTTACTCGGCAGCAGAGCTCACAGGGTTTCATTCCGGGAGAATTAAATCAAAGATTAATGGAAGAAAACACGATTGTAATTAGGCACGGAATGGGGGACATGATAATAACACAATTAGCGCTGCTCTGTAATATTGTCCGTTTGTGATTATTAAGGTGTAAGAACTCTAGGAAGTGAGGAGCGAATCTGTCCCCTTTGCCAAAAAATTCAAATTCATTACAGTCAATGGGACTTTTTTGTCTCTGCGACATTTTTTCTTGGCGACTATTGTGACTTTGTGAATTTTTTTCACGGCAAATTTTCGCCGCAGTTCCATAACAAAATTTGCAGATGGCAAAAAGTGAACCACCCTTCAAACGTCATGGCCCCTGCACCCCCAACCCCAGTGGCCTCCGCACCCCCACCCCAGTGGCCCCTGCACCCCCAGTGGCCCCCGCTGCCCACCCAACTCCAGTGGCCCCCGCACCCCCACTCCTAGTGGCCCCCGCTGCCCACCCAACCCCAGTGGCCTCCACACCCCCACCCCCAGTGGCCCCTGCACCCCCAGTGGCCCCCGCTGCCCACCCAACCCCAGTGGCACCCACACCCCCAGTGGCCCCCGCTGCCCACCCAACCCCAGTGGCCCCCACACCCCCACTCCCAGTGGCCCCCGCTACCCACCCAACCCTAGTGGCCCCCACACCCCCAGTGGCCCCTGCACCCCCAGTGGCCCCCGCTGCCCACCCAACCCCAGTGGCCTCCGCACCCCCACCCCCAGTGGCCCCTGCACCCCCAGTGGCCCCCGCTGCCCACCCAACCCCAGTGGCCCCCGCACCCCCACTCCCAGTGATCCCTGCTGCCTACCCAACCCCAGAGCACACGTACAATATAATTACTTTTGGGTGCGTTGGGGAAGGGAGAACAGCAGCCGGTGGGGGCTCCGGGGATCGGCTTGGGGCCCCTCTGACCTTGGTTCCTGCCCATTGACGCGTTTCGCGTATTTTCTGCGGTTTCCCAAATTTTATGGGAAGCTGCAACAGATTCTCTCATCACTACAATTGATCTATTCGTAAATGAGCCCTACTTTGTTATAGCAGAGCAGTTGGTATTAAAAGGGTCGTTTACCTTTAAATTCAGGGTCGGACTGTTACAGTTTTACTATTCAGCTTTCTGTTCAGCTGGTATCCAGTTTGGAATTTCAGCAGCTATCTGGTTGCTAGGGCCAAATAAAAGGGAGGAGGCTGGATTCTCCCATTCCCCACCCCACGAAACAGTCAGTGGTCTATTTCCCACCTCTTAATTGCCCAGTCCTTTCCTCCACAGACCCATGACATCGTTGACCCACCCCATGACATCACCAATTGGCCCCTCCCCCTAGCAGGGCAGATAAAAGTCCATTGAAAAGGTACCAATCCTATGCACAATGGGGTTTATCCTCTATGCGCAGGGCATACAGTGCAAAAAACATGGGCAAATGCGCCCAATTCTGACCCTGCGTGTAGATAATGACCCCCTAATGACATATTTGCTGCGAAGTGTAACGATTCCCCCTGTATTTGTTTAATCCCCCCCCTACGTAAGTGCCCAGGAACTAGTTTTAATGAAAATGTATTGAGTAAAATAATAAGGACTAAACAGAGATAAAAATGATTTATTGTTTCTCTGCCCCCGGGATGTAAAGTCGGGCGCTGATCCTGCTCGGAGCGTCAATTAACGAGCTTGCACCCCCCCGTACAAAGGGCACTTTATTAGCAACGCGCAGCTCATTAACAGACAATGGGTCGGACGGCGCCAGGTGTTAATGGGCATTTAACCGAAGGCGCCGCAATAACCGCTGCTTTTCTCATAAAATATCCCTATAATGGCGGATAATATCCCGCCCCCCTGGATTCTCACTGCACTTAATTAAAGGCTTGATATGAACGGAATATTAAACCTTCGCCGAGATATTCGCGCTCTGTAGGTGGATCAGCGCTTTATATAAAAGTCGCAGTTAGCGGAAAGTCCTTTTTGTTCGGAATGCTACACAAAATACTATATATTATATATAACAATTTGTGATGAGTGAATTCTTTCGGCAGGCATTGATTCGCAGCGAATTTCCGCATTTTGCCATTGGGTAATTGTTTTGCCACAATGCAACGAATTTGGCGTGGCAAAAAATGGTGCTGTTGCTTAAAAAAAGGCGTGGTCGCGTCAAAATTGGGCGCAGTCGTATCAAGAAAATGCGAGTGACAAAAAATAGACCCGGTCATGTAAGAAAAATAAAAAAGGCGCGGGCACATCAAACTGGGCGCGTGGGTTGCGTCAAAAAAGGTGCGGTTCTGTCAAAATTGGGCGCGGACACGTCACAAAAAAACGCGGGTGACAAAAAATAGACGCAGGCGACCAAAAAATCATGCGACAAATGCGTTTGCGAATTTTTCGGCCTTCTCTCGAATTTTCTTGCCGTTTCGTGAATTTTACGGCGAAGCGAAACGGAACAAATTCGCTCATCACTAATAACAATATCAGTTTATTTTTTTTTTCTTTTTGCGGGCAGGAAGGTAATTTGGCTGCCAGTTGGTAACTGGGTTCAGGGACAACAGAAAGTGCCACCAAGGGGTGACAGCGCTACAGTAAAGGGGCGGGGAATTCTGATATAGGAGCAGGGACTAGACGCAGAAAGATGGAGGTTACATGGATTCTGGGTCATCAGTAAGATATTAAAGGGAAACTACACCCCCAGAATGAATACGTAACCAACAGACAGTTTATATTATATTACGTGGCCTATTAAAGAATCTCCCCAAACTGGAATATATATATCAGTAAATATTGCCCTTTTACAGCCTTTCCCTTGAGCCGCCATTTAGTGATGGGCTGTGTGCCCCCTCAGAGATCAGCTCTGGAATCAGCTCAGAGATTCCCCTGTACTAAGCACAATTCAGCAGGAACAGCCCCCTAAGTTTGCCCATAGCCTGTACAGAGAGATACCATAAAACTATGGCACATAGGGATTCCCCTGTACTAAGCACAATTCAGCAGGAACAGCCCCCTAAGTTTGCTCATAGCCTGTACAGAGAGATACCATAAAACTATGGCACATAGGGATTCCCCTGTACTAAGCACAATTCAGCAGGAACAGCCCCCTAAGTTTGCCCATAGCCTGTACAGAGAGATACCATAAAACTATGGCACATAGGGATTCCCCTGTACTAAGCACAATTCAGCAGGAACAGCCCCTAAGTTTGCTCATAGCCTGTACAGAGAGATACCATAAAACTATGGCACATAGGGATTCCCCTGTACTAAGCACAATTCAGCAGGAACAGCCCCCTAAGTTTGCCCATAGCCTGTACAGAGAGATACCATAAAACTATGGCACATAGGGATTCCCCTGTACTAAGCACAATTCAGCAGGAACAGCCCCTAAGTTTGCTCATAGCCTGTACAGAGAGATACCATAAAACTATGGCACATAGGGATTCCCCTGTACTAAGCACAATTCAGCAGGAACAGCCCCCTAAGTTTGCCCACAGCCTGTACAGAGAGATACCATAAAACTATGGCACATAGGGATTCCCCTGTACTAAGCACAATTCAGCAGGAACAGCCCCCTAAGTTTGCTCATAGCCTGTACAGAGAGATACCATAACACTATGGCACATGGGGATTCCCCTGTACTAAGCCCAATTCAGCAGGAACAGCCCCCTAAGTTTGCCCATAGCCTGTACAGAGAGATACCATAAAACTATGGCACATAGGGATTCCCCTGTACTAAGCACAATTCAGCAGGAACAGCCCCCTAAGTTTGCCCATAGCCTGTACAGAGAGATACCATAAAACTATGGCACATAGGGATTCCCCTGTACTAAGCACAATTCAGCAGGAACAGCCCCCTAAGTTTGCTCATAGTCTGTACAGAGATATACCATAAAACTATGGCACATAGGGATTCCCCTGTACTAAGCACAATTCAGCAGGAACAGCCCCTAAGTTTGCTCATAGCCTGTACAGAGAGATACCATAAAACTATGGCACATAGGGATTCCCCTGTACTAAGCCCAATTCAGCAGGAACAGCCCCCTAAGTTTGCTCATAGCCTGTACAGAGAGATACCATAAAACTATGGCACATAGGGATTCCCCTGTACTAAGCCCAATTCAGCAGGGATATTTTAATCCACAGTGACCATTTAAATGGATGAATCAGTAATAAATGCTCGGCCTATGGGCAAGGTTAATCCCCCTTATTAACCGGCTGGTAGCTCTGCGGCGCGTGATTGGTTTAACAAGAGTCAGTGAGTTGGTTTGGGGCTGTTTTGCAGGGAATGAAGCCTTTAATGAATGTCTGGGAATGGGAGCTCAGTGAAGGCCCCTGCAGCAATAAAACCCAATGTCCTTTTATCTGTCAGTAGAGCGGCCGCTGCCCGGCGCCCCCATTCAGAACCAGAGCACGAGCCTCAGTGGGATCCGCGCCGGGGAGAGTCTCTGTTACAGCTGAAAGTCTGTCCAATTATGTCTGCTGTGCGTGGGCAACTGTCTGTCTGTCTGTCTGTCTGTCTCTCACAAATACCATTTTCCCTTATCCCTTCTGCTCCCGGGGTGATTCCCATTACACTAGTCAGGGAGCAAAAGGTATTGAAGCCTAATTAAAGGGCACATTTTCCTATGGGGATGTCATTAGGCTCCATATCTATTAAACATCTGTATAACGGAACCCACAGGGGGGTGCACTTTCATCCAGCAGCGATAGCCAATCAAAAGCACCGTATGTACGGACAATGAATAAAGTCAGGAGGCTTATTGGGGGCTTTTCAGGACAGGGGCACTCGTGTCGGGCACTTACCCGGCTATAGGGACAATAAATTCTACCTTTAATCACAAAAGGAAAAGCAGCAGCAAATGATAAAAGTCGCCTTGTTATTAGCGGCAGAAGCTGCCCAAACGCCGGCCGAGCTCTTACACATTATCACACGAGCTCTTACACATTATCATTTTGATTACTTTGGGCGGCTGAAATCCGTTACTTGGAGGAGACCAGGCCTACAGCCGAGAGAGATCGGGGGCACGGGGCCCTCCTATTGGTCTTTCGCCGAGGATCCAGCACGAGGGGTCGGAATTCTTTTCAAAAATGTTCAGGGGAAATGCAGGTTGGGTGTTGCTTGATGCTTGACTTTGTATTGCAAACAGGTTGGTCAATGTGAATGGCCCCCAGAGGCCCTCAGAGAGAAGGGAACGCTCATTAGAGATCAAATAGTATTATTATTATTAACATTTATTTATAAAGCGCTAACATATCCCGCAGCGCTGTACAATAAGTGGGTTTCATACATTGGACATACAGAGTAACATATAAAGCAATCAATAGCCGATACAAGAGGGGAAGGGGGCCCTGCCCAAAAGAGCTTACAATCTACACATCAAGTCCTGAGGGCAGTAGACAGGACTGGCAGATTCTGTAAATATTAGGGGAATAAGTTGGTTAAGGGGTTTAGACCAGGGATCCCCAACCAGTGGCTCGGGGGGAACATGTTGCTCCCCAACCCCTTGGATGTTGCTCTCAGTGCCCCCAAACCAGGGAGTTATTTTTGAATTCCTGACTTGGGGGCAAGTTTTGGTTGAATAAAAACAAGATTTCCTACCAAATAAAGCCCCTGTAAGCTGATAGGGTGCATAGAGGCCCCTAATAGCCAATCACAGCCCTTATTTGGCTCCTCCATGAACTTTTATGGTGCTTGTGTTGCTCCCCAAGTCTTTTTACATTTGACTGTGGCTCCCGAGTAAGACAGCTTGGGGATCCCTGTGTTGGGGTAACTGGTATGTGGGGAGGGCATGGGGTCGGTACAACCCAGCCAGCCCCCCTCCCCCCGGCTCTCCCTGCAGGCCCCCCAGCCAAACCCTCGGCTCTCCCCGGAGGCCCCCCAGCCATGACGTGCTCTGCTATAGTAACCGAGCCATGACCTGTTTTTCCCCTAACGAAAAGGAACGTTTCTGAAGTGGGGGCCAAACCACATACCCCTTCCCAGTAGGTTTTTGGGTGAGCACATCCCCATTTGACTGTGGCTCGCGAGTAAGAAAGGTTGGGGACCCCTAGTTTAGGAGATTTTGTCGATCATACATTTCTTAACAACATTGGGGCCACTAGTCAACGGTCAACAATATGGCACCTTATATTTATATGTGTGAATGCAGAAGGTACCGGGAAACCATACTGCTAATGTTCCATGTGTCTTGGCTCATTCAGTGAGGTCCGTGGGATTATGAATAAAGAAAACTCCCATCAGCCCTGAGAAATCTATTTTCCATTTAGTTTCATGAAAGCTTTTACTTACTGAGCTTTTTACGGATCCCCCAACCCAACTTGTCTGTACTAGTGATGTTTTGGCAGGCATGGATTTGAGGTGAATTTCCGCATTTCGACATTGGCACAAAACGGATGAAAAAATTTGCTGCCGTGGTGTCAAAATAAATAGTCGTGCATCAAAAGAATAGTCGCGGCGTCAAAATAGATAGTCGGGTGTCAAAAGAATAGTCGCGGCGTCAAAATAAATAGTCACGCGTCACAAGAATAGTCGCGGCGTCAAAATAAATAGTCACGGGTCAAAAAAAAATAGTCGCTGGCATCAAGAAAAATAGTTGCTGCCGTCAAAGAATAGTCGCGGCATCCATAGCCATTGGCGGATTGTTTCAAAAAACAGATGAAAAAATTTGCCGCGCATCCAAAAATTGTCGCGGGCGTCAAAAGAATAGTCGTGGCGTCAAAATAAATAGTTGCGGTGTCAAAATAAATCGTTGTGGCATCAAAATAAATAGTCACGCGGCAAAAGAATAGTCGTGTGGCAAAAGAATAGTCACTGGCCTCAAAGAATAGTCACGGCATCAAAATAAATAGTCACGCGACAAAATAAAAGTTGTGGCGACAAAATAAAAGTTGCGGTGTCAAAATAAATAGAAGAGGCGCTGCTTCACTAATTTTTCGCTGTTTCGCAAATCTTTTGAAAGATTCGCAAATTATTCCGTGAAGCGAAACGGGACAGATTCGCCCGTCACTAGTGTGTACTGCTGGGAGGCCCAGACACTTTCTCACTCTGTAGAACTAACACTTCCTCGGTTCCATTCCAGTCTCATTCCAGCCTCTCCGCCTCCCTATTCCAAACAAAAGTCTCTGTAGATTCAATTCCAGCTCGGAATACATTCCCCGCGCTTGTGTATGTGAATAAGCGGCTCATTCCCGGCGCTGACCTTTGTCAATTCTGCGGCAAATGAGATGCAGCCGATGCGCCGAGCTTTGTGTTCTGCAGATTAAACTCATTCGAGGAATAAATTGAAAGAAAAGAGCATCCGAAGATGAGAATAAATTCTACATCTGACCAATTGCTGAAAGCGTCACTGGGAGGGGAGAGTTCTCCGGATATTTGTATTGGAGAAAGAAAGGAATGTACCAACTAATCGAGGTATTTATGTACGGATTCATTTAGCCATTGATTCAGTTGTTCAACTCGTGACAAAATTATTTTACCTTTTGTTCATTCATTGCAAAATAAAAGTTTATTCACATTTTATCAAATTACCCTTCATTCTTGCCCCCATTCATTCTTCTATTCATTCATTCGCCCATTCATGTCTTTACCTAGTATTTTATCCATTCCAGCCTCCCACACTGTATGTAACCATTCACTCATCCATTTAGTCATTCAGTTATTCAACCATTCATTTATTAGTTCTCCAAAGGAGGCATTTTGGCATTTTACTGCCAATAGATTAGTCACATTAGTGCCAAGTAGAGCCCTATATTTATTCTGCAGAAAGCTTTACCTGCCTGAGTAACAGCCCTAGAAGCTCCCTCTGTTTGTTTAAGATAGCAGCTGCCATTTTAGCTCGGTCTCGGTAGCTTCCTGCTGAAGCTCTGGCTGCTGGTAGCTCAGATTACACAGCAGAGATGGGAGGGGGTGAGAGAGTTGGGATGGGAGGGGGAGAGAGGAGCAAACTGAGGAGACTAGTGACCGTGCCCTGAAGGATATTTCTGAGAGCAGGAAGTCTGACACAGGAGAACATGTGACACAAAAGGAGACAAGAAACCTTGTGTTTCTTTTGATAGAGGACTCAGTGCAGTGTTTCTGTGAGTGCTTGTGGCTGTATTTACATAGACCTTTCTGATACTGAGTTTTTACCTTTCCTTCTTGCATTAAATTCAGAATTGACTGATTATATTGTTTTACTTTCTTGCATTCATTCATTTATGTACAGTATGTATTATTTATTAGCCAACTATCTATATGTTTATTATTTTACTTATTTATTCAGTCCTTCACATACTAAACTAGTCATTCATTCAGCCACTGCAAAATTCCCATTTTCCCAACCATTCATTTATTTATTTATGAAAAGATTTTTTTTGTTTTTTGTTTTATCATATAACCAATGATTTTAGTTATTCAGCCATTGATTAAATTATGAAATCATTCATTGTTTATTTATTAAATCTTTTATTTAATATTTTATTTCTGCAACAATTTGTCTGTTTAATAAGCCATGTATGTGTTTAACCATTTGTTTATTTATTCATATTTCAAACAATTCATTAAACATTTTCTCATTTCAATCATCCGACCAACCATTCTCTTATTTCTTTATTTATTTAATCGTCTATTTATTGATCCATTTATTAACAAACACAGTGAGGCCATATAACCATGTCTTTGCCTTAGTTTAAGCTCCATTACTGTATGTGAGGCGAAATTTTCCCTTTTGTATCAGGAGGATCGATATTTGTACTGTTGCAACTAGTGATGAGCGAATCAGTCCCGTTTGTCACCCGTGGCTATTCTTTTGTTGCGTGGCTATTCTTTTGTTGCGTGGCTATTCTTTCGTCACCCGCGGCTATTCTTTTGTTGCTTGGCTATTCTTTTGTTGCTTGGCTATTCTTTTGTTGCTTGGCTATTCTTTTGTCGCCCGTGGCTATTCTTTCGTCGCCCGCGGCTATTCTTTCGTCGCCCGCGGCTATTCTTTCGTCGCCTGCGGCTATTCTTTTGTCGCCCGTGGATATTCTTTTGTTGCGTGGCAATTCTTTCGTCGCCCATGGCTATTCTTTTGTCGCCCGTGGATATTCTTTTGTTGCGCGGCAATTCTTTCGTCGCCTGCGGCTATTCTTTTGTCGCCCGTGGATATTCTTTTGTTGCGCGGCAATTCTTTCGTCGCCCATGGCTATTCTTTTGTCGCCTGTGGCTATTCTTTTGTTGCGTGGCTATTCTTTCATCGCCCATGGCTATTCTTTTGTTGCGCAACTATTCTTTCATTGCCCGTGGCTATTCTTTTGTTGCACAGCTATTCTTTCGTCGCCCGGCTATTCTTTTGTCACCCGCCGCTATTCTTTTATCACGCGGCTATTCTTTTGTCGACCGCCGCTATTCTTTTGTCACCCGCCGCTATTCTTTTATCACGCGGCCATTCTTTTGTCGCCCGCGGCTATTCTTTTGTGACGCGGCTATTCTTTTGTCGCCCACGGCTATTCTTTTATCATGCGGCTATTCTTTCGTCACCCGCCGCTATTCTTTTATCACGCAGCTATTCTTTTGTCGCCCGCGGCTATTCTTTTGTGACGCGGCTATTCTTTTGTCGCCCACGGCTATTCTTTTATCATGCGGCTATTCTTTCGTCACCCGCCGCTATTCTTTTATCACGCAGCTATTCTTTTGTCGCCCGCGGCTATTCTTTTGTTACGCGGCTATTCTTTTGTCGCCCACGGCTATTCTTTTGTCACATGGCTATTCTTTTGTCGCCCAAGGCTACTCTTTTGGCAGGCGACTATTCTTTTGACGCCTGCGACTATTCTTTTGATGCGCGACTATTCTTTTGTCGCCCACGGCTATTCTTTTGTCATGCGACTATTCTTTTGACGCCCGCGACTATTCTTTTAATGCATGACTATTCTTTTGACGCCCGTGACTATTCTTTGACGCGGGCAACAATTTTTGGATGCACTGTGAATTTTTTCATCCGTTTCGTGAAACAATCCACCAATGGCGAAGCGCGGAAATTCGCCACGAATCCATGCCTGGCGAAACATTTCGCCCATCACTAGTTACAACAAAAAAGGGTGGATTTAATAAAAATCAAGGTGAAATTTCATGAGTTGTTACCTTTATAAAGAAAATATGCAACTCGGTTAATCAAATTGTTGACCTAGCAAAGAAATTTACAAATTTACAAATCTCCACCCAGTCAGCCTGGAAGCCAATGGCAATATCTCTGGAAAACTGAGGAAACTTGAGATCTTGTGGCAAATTCGAGAAGAAAATCTGAATATCCGTTTTTTTCAGTAGATCAAAAAACAAATAATTTCTCAATTGATAAGTGAAAAGTCAACCAATTTACCAAATTTGGTCAAATCAGTTGGATAAATTCTCAAGAATGTTGAATCTTCAGAACATTCAATTACTAGTGATGACTGAGTCTGTCCCGTTTCACTTTGACAAAAAATTAGCAAAACAACAGAAAAATTTGCGAAACGGCGGGGAACCCGTTTGTCACGCGTCTTTTTTTTCCGCGACCGTGCCCAGTTTTCTGTGACTTTTTTGGCGTGCGATGAATTTTCAGCGGTGAATTTTCTCAGAAGTCTCACAAAACAATTCACCAATGGCGAAAGGCGTAAATTCTCTGCGAATCCCTGCCTGGTGAAAAAATTCACTCATCGCTACATTAAAGTCAAAGGCAACGTTTTTGGCTCAGCAACATTTTTTCTTGGAAAATGTTTGACTTTTTTGTCTCTGCGATTTTTTTTTCTCTGCCAATATGTTTTTTTTCTGGCGAAAAAGTTCACTTATCACTAATCTTAAATTGAATTATGTCCATCAGATTTTGCATGAGAAATCTTTTTCTCACTAGATTGAATGTGGCCCAATATCAGGGTCAGTCTATGGGCACAAATATGGCTCCTCCATTTGGGCAACTGCTTCATTGCATCTTCCTTTCCATAAACGAAAAACATGAAATCTCCGAGCAGATTTTTGTATTTGACATTTATATCTGCGTTACGGCGAACGCGTGCAAACCCCCAAGGGATTCTCATTATCGAGCAAATAAACCATTATTTTCCCAACTTGGCTCCCGGCGTGACATTTCCCAGAGACTCAAAACATTTCCGTCAGTGACAGATGTTGGGACGGTCGGATTTGCGCGAGTGACGGGGCGGCACGCCGGCTGCCCACCTATTACAATAACGCTTATTAAGCAAAACAAATGTTGTCCCCACGCATGGTTAATTATTTTGGAAGGGAAAAAGGCAGCGCTGTCACTTCCCCCCACAGTGATTCATAGCAACCAAATAAGCGCTGACAGTTGTTTAGGGCTCAGCGTCGCTTCAGATAAATGACTTAAAGCTCCGGCGGAAAATTAATTACACTTACCTTTATTAGCGGCGCCGGCGTGCAGAAATGGGAATTATTATCAGGATGATCCATTTGCTGCTCAGGTTAATGCCGGCGTTCCAAGAGCTCTGCCAGGAAAGGACTATGGTGGCGATGAGCGAAAAGTCGACAAGGCAAAAAAGTCACCAAGAAAAATGTCACCCATTGACTTTAAAGGGGACATTCACCTCTGACTTGACTGTTAGTATGATGTAGAGAGTGATAGTCTGAGACAATTTGCAATTGGTCTTCTGTTTTTATGTGTAGTTTTTTAGTTATTTTATTTTCAGTTCAGCAGCTCTCCAGTTTGGAGTTTCAGCAGCTGTCTGGTTGCTAGGGTCCAAATTACCTTAGCGACCAGGGAACGGTTTGAATGAGAGGCGGGTATATGAATAGGGGAGGGGCTGAATAGAAAGATAAGGAATAAAAAGTAACAATAACAATAAAACTGGAGCCTCACAGAGCAATAGGGTTTGGCTGCCAGGGGTCAGTTTTCCTGTTGCTAGGGCTCAAATTACCTTAGCAACCAGGGAGGGGTTTGGATGAGAGACAGGTATATGAATAGGAGAGGGGCTGAATAGAAAAATAAGTAATAAAAAGTAACAATAACAATAAAACTGGAGCCTCACAGAGCAATAGGGTTTGGCTGCTGGGGTCAGTTATCCTGTTGCTAGGGCTCAAATTACCTTAGCAACCAGGGAGGGGTTTTGATGAGAGGCGGGTATATGAATAGGAGAGGAACAAAACAGAAAGATAAGGAATAAAAAGTAACAATAAAACTGGAGCCTCACAGAGCAATAGGGTTTGGCTGCTGGGGTCAGTTATCCTGTTGCTAGGGCTCAAATTACCTTAGCAACCAGGGAGGGGTTTTGATGAGAGGCGGGTATATGAATAGGAGAGGAACAAAACAGAAAGATAAGGAATAAAAAGTAACAATAAAACTGGAGCCTCACAGAGCAATAGGGTTTGGCTGCCAGGATTATTGATGAGCACATTTTTTCGCATCGAATTTCCGCACTTTGCCATTGGCGAAACTTCCGAGAAAATTTGCAGCCAAAAAGTTCATTGTGCGTCAAGAAAAGTCACGTAAAAATAGGTGCGGTCACGTCAAAATGGGTGCAATCGCATCAAAATGCCCATGGGCGACAAAAAAATTGTGCAACAAAACTGTTTTCCGAATCTTTCGCAGTTTCGCAAATTTTTTCGTCAAAGCTAAATAAATTCGCTCATCACTAGCCGGGTCACTGACCCCCATTTGACAGCTGGAAATAGTTATAAGAAGAAGTCACTGTCACGTCAAAATAGGTGCAAAATGGGAAAGGTCGCGTCAAAATGCCCGTGGGTGACAAACCCATTTTGCGAATTTTTCACTGTTTCGCGAATTTTGCTGTCATTTTGCAAATTTTTCGGCAAAGCGAAATGGGACAGATTCGCTCATCACTAGCCGGGGTCAGTGACCCCCATTTGACAGCTGGAAATAGTTATAAGAAGAAGGCAAATAGTTCTAAAACTAAATAAAAAAAACAAACAAATAATGAAGACCAGTTGAAAAGTTGCTTACAATTAGGGATGCACCGAATGCAGTATTCGGTTCCGTATTCGCCCAGGATTCGGGCTTTCTCATCAGGGTTCAGCCGAATCCACGGTCCTGGCCTAATCGAATCCTAATTAGTATATGCTAATTAGATTTCGGATTTGGTTCGGTATTTCGGGAACCCGAAAAACTGGGTGCATCCCTACTTACAACAGGCCATTCCATACTAACCAACATGCAGGAGCAAATACTACTACATGGGATACAGAGAGTAATTACATCTGTTGGTAACGGCGGCCAGATACAGGTATACGACCCTTTATCCAGAATGCTTGGGACCAAGGGTATTCCGGATAAGGGGTCTTTCCGTAATTTGGATCTCCATAACTTAAGCCTACTAAAAATCAAGAAAACATTAATTAAACCCAATAGGGCTGTTCTGCCCCAATAAGGGGTAATTATATCTTAGTTGGGATCAAGTACAGGTACTGTTTTATTATTACAGAGAAAAGGAAATCATTTAACCATGAAATAAACCCAATAGGGCTGTTCTGCCCCAATAAGGGGTAATTATATCTTAGTTGGGGTCAAGTACAGGTACTGTTTTATTATTACAGAGAAAAGGGAATCATTTAACCATGAAATAAACCCAATAGGGCTGTTCTGCCCCCAATAAGGGGTAATTATATCTTAGTTGGGATCAAGTACAGGTACTGTTTTATTATTACAGAGAAAAGGGAATCATTTAACCATGAAATAAACCCAATAGGGCTGTTCTGCCCCAATAAGGGGTAATTATATCTTAGTTGGGATCAAGTACAGGTACTGTTTTATTATTACAGAGAAAAGGGAATCATTTAACCATGAAATAAACCCAATAGGGCTGTTCTGCCCCAATAAGGGGTAATTATATCTTAGTTGGGATCAAGTACAGGTACTGTTTTTTTATTACAGTGAAAAGGGAATCATTTAACCATTAAATAAACCCAATGGGAGATGGGCTTTCCATAATTCGGAGCTTTCTGGATATCAGGTTTCCGGATAAGGGAAAGTCCCCTTCTTGACCTTTTTTTTATGAGAAATGTCTAGGAACGCCGCTGGGATTTCACATGTTTCATTGACGTATCGTTTCTGGCCATTGGGCAAGTCATTAGCCGCGCGTGTGCGTTTAGCGCTTTATTTAACTCACCAGATGGTAAGAGGTTCCTGATAGGGGAGAAAGGGCCTCCGGGCAGCGTTGACTTTTTGACTCCTGCTCCAGTCTTTATCCTATTGAAATGTATATATATATATATCTGTGTGTATACAGGGTGGCGCTGGCGTGGCCACATATTGTATAAATTCTTTTTTTAATTAAATCATCCATACCTGTTATAAATGTACCCCCACTTTATAAACGGTTGTGGCACTACCTGCTGATATGTCACTGGTTGGCGCTTCCAGGAGTCCTGAGCCCCGCTTACTATGGGGGAAGCAGGGATTTCTCTGATAAATGGCGTGCCTCCACCCAGGGCTCTGCTATGGGAGAACTACAACTCCTACCCTGGGAATTGATGTAGTGTATTAACCCCTCAATAGGATCCACTGGCTGCAGGCTGATTTGCCCCTCCCTGGGGTAACTCCTTACCAGTTGTAGTGGTCCTGGGTACACACTCACGGAATACAGCAGATTGCAACGAACAGATTGATCTTTATTGGGCAGACCTCTCCAGGAGTGTATCATCAGACAGTCAGGGCACATCCACAGGTTACATCAATGCACAAGACCCTCGCTCAAAGGTACCCAGGGTACTCACGCCAGAATGATCTCCTCTAGGAGGTCCCTCCGGTACTACACGCCAAGAGACCCTCTCTTAGGGCTCTCCCCGGTACTCTCGCCAAGCAGACCCTCCACAGAGACTCACCCCCGGTACTACACCCAGGCTACTCTTTAGCAGGATCCTCTTTCTCTTGGAGACTATCTCTCCCTTACCTACACACTGTGTGCCCTAAACTTCCAGCTGATGTAATGCTGGTGGGATCTTAATCCTCTACACTCCTGGAGGGGCAATGGCGGCCCATTCTTACCTACCACTCCCTACATGGCACTCCTAGAGTGTCCTAACACAGGGAAACTACTAACTCACAGGGGAGCTCCTCTCTCTAGAGGCTCCCAACTTAAGATGGCTCCCAGCACATGGCTGTTTCCCTTATATGGGCCTAAGCACCACCCTGTGGCCATAACCCGAACTACAGGGATACTCCCCATTAACTATAGATATACCAGGCTATACCCATTGTACCTTAACCATTACCCTCCCGGGCCTATCCTAGGGGTATCCATCCTGTGGGGCCTATTTTATCAAACCCCTACATAAGTGAATTTAAAAATCTGAGCTGTCAATCATATATTGCCTGCCCCTCGTATGTGAGCAAATTTAAGTGCAGTTGGGCGGCGTGCCGCCCCCAAATTTTTGTTTCCCAAGCCCCGAAATCCGGGCCTGGTGTTGGCAACTTTTTTCTCTTGACAAATTCTTTTTCACAGGGAATTGTTCCTGCAGTTTCACAAAGAAATTGCGGAATTTTACTGCAAATCCATGTCGGGTGCAAAAACTTCCCTCGTCGCCACAAATGGATCTTTTTCTGCCCTTTTCTGCCCTTTTCTGCCCTCGCCCAGTAACTTCCCGTGCAGAGATTTACAGTTTCCCGCAGGTTTGGGAAAGACAATAAAATATTTAATGAACCAAAACCATTATTTTTACCCATGAAAATGTCAAACTTCGTAACTGTCGACATTTCCCGGCACCCAGTGTGTCCCACAGACCAGACTCGCTCAATTATCCGAAACAACTAAGTCACTCGGCGCCTTAACGACATTCCTCCGGCGCGAACACATTCCTCGAATTAAACCAATTAGTCTCCGTTTTGTCAGCCAACAATTCTTGTCGATTTCGTGTCTTTCGCTTGGCGCCGTCTCCCGGGACGGCGAAATAAAATATATACGCGGCGGCCATGGAAATAACAAGTCTGGGGATTGAATTGGGTTTAACTCGCTAATCAATGTCCGGTATTGAGTCTAAATTGGAAATGGAACGAAAATAAAAGCAGAGTTTGGCGATTCGTTATATTTCGCACTAATTGCTGAAGTCTCCGGGATCTGGGGACCCCCCCACGGGCGGCAGAGACTGATTTGGTGACTGCAGAATGCAGGAAAGTGGCAGTTTGTCTCAGTGTTTTCCTTAATATTAATGGTAAAGAGTTGGGAAATGATAAGTAAAGACTGGAAATAATGATCTGAATTCGGCTAAATACAAACTGCTGAATATTAGAGCTGCAAATCCCACTGAACTGATTTGGAAATAATTCATAAAATACAAAGAGAAGCAGATTTACTGTACCGATTCACTCATCACTATTGTCTAATAAAATTATGTGTAACTGTCACTGTGTCTGTCCCTTCCCTGCACTGCTGGTTCTGACTCCTGATACAACTCCCCAATATCCATTCATTCCTCATTCTCACTGGGTTTATAGTTATGTGTAACTGTCACTGTGTCTGTCCCTTTCCCTTCCCTGCACTGCTGGTTCTGACTCCTGATACAACTCCCCAATACCCATTCATTCCTCATTCTCACTGGGTTTATAGTTATGTGTAACTGTCACTGTGTCTGTCCCTTTCCCTTCCCTGCACTGCTGGTTCTGACTCCTGATACAACTCCCCAATATCCATTCATTCCTCATTCTCACTGGGTTTATAGTTATGTGTAACTGTCACTGTGTCTGTCCCTTTCCCTTCCCTGCACTGCTGGTTCTGACTCCTGATACAACTCCCCAATACCCATTCATTCCTCATTCTCACTGGGTTTATAGTTATGTGTAACTGTCACTGTGTCTGTCCCTTTCCCTTCCCTGCACTGCTGGTTCTGACTCCTGATACAACTCCCCAATACCCATTCATTCCTCATTCTCACTGGGTTTATAGTTATGTGTAACTGTCACTGTGTCTGTCCCTTTCCCTTCTCTGCACTGCTGGTTCTGACTCCTGATACAACTCCCCAATATCCATTCATTCCTCATTCTCACTGGGTTGATAGTTATGTGTAACTGTCACTGTGTCTGTCCCTTTCCCTTCCCTGCACTGCTGGTTCTGACTCCTGATACAACTCCCCAATATCCATTCATTCCTCATTCTCACTGGGTTTATAGTTATGTGTAACTGTCACTGTGTCTGTCCCTTTCCCTTCTCTGCACTGCTGGTTCTGACTCCTGATACAACTCCCCAATATCCATTCATTCCTCATTCTCACTGGGTTGATAGCAGGTTGAGTGATTTCCCCGAGGGTTGAACAGACATGAATATCACATGACCAAGTAAAGCTCCGGGGTTAAACCTCGTCGTCTCGTTGATGGAAACTCGCTGGCATTTCTCTCCGCTTAACGAGCTCGTTCCACATCTCACGTGGCTCCTCCCTGCACCTTTGCAACCAGTGTCCCTGGATATGAATTAGTCTCTGTATATGGGGCGCCCAATGCATTCATCAGAAGATCCAATTGTCCCACTTATGTTCTTGTTACGTTGTATCGAGCAGGAACCTGACAATGTCATGAAACGCAAGAAGGTTAACAAATCACCATTCATTACCCAGCGCTGCACGGATGTCTCTGTATCTAGGGTACAAGTTCTGTAGACGACTGAGCAATGAAAGATCCTTGAATCCTGTTTTAAAGGGGAACTAAACCCTGCGGCACAGCGCGGCCCAACCAAACGTTACTCAGCTGTTGCCGGACTACAAATCCCAGAATAATGTAACATATAATGAAGGGTGAGGCATGCTGGGAGCTGTAGTCCAGCAACATCAGGGTTGTATTCTTAAAGCAATATTGCACAATAAAACTTTCCCCCAAATCCCCAGGGCCAGCGGCTGCATTAAAATCAGTATTATTATTATTATTAGGTTGGGGGGGCCTGACTAATAGGAGGATCTCCCTGGGGACTTGAACAGGAAAAGTGTCACAAGCCCCACCATGGGCTAATTGCTTTGGTACAACCAAGGGCCACCTGAGTGTACCTGTGTAGAGCCCCTAGCACCCAAACTCTAGTGTATTTGCCCCCTCAACCCAACAACTAAGCACTGGTACAACCAAGGGCCACCCAACCGTTCCTGTGTAGAACCCCTAGCACCCAAACTCTATCCATCTATCTATCTATCTATAATCTATCCTTCTTTCTGTCTATCTATGTATCTATGTATCTATCTTATCTATCTATCTATCTATCTACTGTATCTCTTTATCATCTATCCATCTATTTATTATCTATCTATTATCTGTATCTATCTATCTATCTATCTATCTATCTATCTATCTATCATCTATCCATCCTTCTATGTATTCATCTATCTATCCATCTATCTATCTATCTATCTATCTATCCATCTATTTATCTATCTATCCTTCTATCTATCTATCTATCTATCTATCTATCCTTCTATCTATCTATCTATCTATCTATCTCTCTATCCATCTATCTATCTATCATCTATCTATCTATCTATCCATCTATCTATCTATCTATCTATCATCTATCTATCCATCTATCTATCTATCTATAATCTATCCTTCTTTCTGTCTATCTATGTATCTATGTATCTATCTTATCTATCTATCTATCTACTGTATCTCTTTATCATCTATCCATCTATTTATTATCTATCTATTATCTGTATCTATCTATCTATCTATCTATCATCTATCCATCCTTCTATGTATTCATCTATCTATCCATCTATCTATCTATCTATCTATCCATCTATTTATCTATCTATCCTTCTATCTATCTATCTATCTATCTATCCTTCTATCTATCTATCTATCTATCTCTCTATCCATCTATCTATCTATCATCTATCTATCTATCTATCCATCTATCTATCTATCTATCTATCTATCATCTATCTATCATCTATCTATCTATCTATCTATCTATCTATCTATCTATCTATCTATCTATCTATCCATCTATCTATCTATCTATCCATCTATTTATCTATCTATCCTTCTATCTATCTATCTATCCTTCTATCTATCTATCTATCTATCTCTCTATCCATCTAACTATCTATCATCTATCTATCTATCTATCCATCTATCTATATATCATCTATCTATCTATCTATCTATCTATCCATCTATCTATCTATCTATCTATCTATCATCTATCTATCTATCTATCTATCTATCATCTATCTATCTATCTATCTATCTATCTATCTATCATCTATCTATCTATCTATCTATCTATCTATCTATCATCTATCTATCTATCTATCTATCTATCTATCATCTATCTATCTATCTATCTATCTATCTATCTATCTATCTATCTATCTAGCAGCCATATTCCCCATGTTCCATGCCCATTCTGTGCAACATAAGAATCAGAGCACAGAGCAGGGGCAGCAGCTACACAGACCCATCTGTTCCAGCGCTCAATTAGCCAGTTCCATTGGTACCAGTACAGTTGGTACCGCCGCTGCCTACAGGGTCCCATTGTGACAACAGCCCGGTGCTGGGATATAACAAGGTCCATAAGGGAAGCGGCTCTGGGACTGGGGGCAGCACAAACCTTTAGGGAGGAGAGGCCGAAGCCCAAGTGTTTAGTAATGAGCTTCCCCTATAAATAAATCCCTGGGTTATTCTCTGTAAGAAACTCCGCTGTCAGCAGATTCGATGCCCCCCCCCCGGTCCCACAGTCCCCTCCCCCGGTCCCACACAGCCCCCCCGGTCCCACACAGTCCCCCCCCCCCGGTCCCACACAGCCCCCCCCCCAGTCCCACAGTCCCCCCGCCCCGTGCCCACACAGCCCCCCCCCCGGTCCCACAGTCCCCCCGCCCCGTGCCCACAGCCCCCTGAGCCACACAGAGCCGTATATGTGAGACACTCAAATTGCCCAATTGCACAGTCGCTGCTTTGAAACTACTACTTTAAAATGTTTTTCTGAAAATTGTTAATAATTATTGTATATTTGCACCAGGCAGGGGTATATATTGGGGGCAGATACTATGTTGCCCTATGATGGCGCCTTCCCCTTTACTGGGTCAGTTTCCCACAGCCAAATGGAATTCATTTTCCCACCTGTAACACTTAATGGAGCTGTCAGATATCTCCCCTTAAATCAATTGTTAATTTAAATTGAAATCAATACGGCGCTTCTTAGCAAGGGCCCCCCCAGTACCCAGAATTCTCTCTTTATATGGATGGGGGGTTATATGTGATCCTGTACAGTGTATCTGTATACATACTATATATCAGTATAAGTGTACCCCTGGAACTATAGCGGGGTGACTGTTACCCCAATGTTTCTATATATCTGTAACCTTGTTATGGGCTAAGGGGGCCCAGCCTGAAGGCCAGTTAGGGGGGGATTTGGGGTGAGTGCTTATTTGTACCCTGGGTACCCCTGGAACTATAGCGGGGTGACTGTTACCCCAATGTTTCTATATATCTGTAACCTTGTTATGGGCTAAGGGGGCCCAGCCTGAAGGCCAGTTAGGGGGGGATTTGGGGTGAGTGCTTATTTGTGCCCTGGGTACCCCTGGAACTATAGCGGGGTGACTGTTACCCCAATGTTTCTATATATCTGTAACCTTGTTATGGGCTAAGGGGGCCCAGCCTGAAGGCCAGTTAGGGGGGGATTTGGGGTGAGTGCTTATTTGTGCCCTGGGTACCCCTGGAACTATAGCGGGGTGACTGTTACCCCAATGTTTCTATATATCTGTAACCTTGTTATGGGCTAAGGGGGCCCAGCCTGAAGGCCAGTTAGGGGGGGATTTGGGGTGAGTGCTTATTTGTGCCCTGGGTACCCCTGGAACTATAGCGGGGTGACTGTTACCCCAATGTTTCTATATATCTGTAACCTTGTTATGGGCTAAGGGGGCCCAGCCTGAAGGCCAGTTAGGGGGGGATTTGGGGTGAGTGCTTATTTGTGCCCTGGGTACCCCTGGAACTATAGCAGGGTGACTGTTACCCCAATGTTTCTATATATCTGTAACCTTGTTATGGGCTAAGGGGGCCCAACCTGAAGGCCAGTTAGGGGGGGATTTGGGGTGAGTGCTTATTTGTGCCCTGGGTACCCCTGGAACTATAGCGGGGTGACTGTTACCCCAATGTTTCTATATATCTGTAACCTTGTTATGGGCTAAGGGGGCCCAGCCTGAAGGCCAGTTAGGGGGGATTTGGGGTGAGTGCTTATTTGTGCCCTGGGTACCCCTGGAACTATAGCAGGGTGACTGTTACCCCAATGTTTCTATATATCTGTAACCTTGTTATGGGCTAAGGGGGCCCAGCCTGAAGGCCAGTTAGGGGGGGATTTGGGTGAGTGCTTATTTGTGCCCTGGGTACCCCTGGAACTATAGCGGGGTGACTGTTACCCCAATGTTTCTATATATCTGTAACCTTGTTATGGGCTAAGGGGGCCCAGCCTGAAGGCCAGTTAGGGGGGGATTTGGGGTGAGTGCTTATTTGTGACCTGGGTACCCCTGGAACTATAACAGGGTGCCATTATGTTGTAAGGTAAAAGTGGGGGGGGGGACAAAAGTTTGAATGACCAAGAGGGGTTTGAACTGAAAGACTCTGGCACCCACTGCAATAAAGGAACCTTGGCTATTGGACCTTTGCTTTTCATAGGGCACCTACTGACAAGTCTATTTAACCAGGAATGGGCCAGGGGGCTGGACACTTGGGTACCTACAAGTCATCTTTGCGTTGTTGCCTTTTGTACTGTGTGTGTTTAGAGTGAAAGCAGGAATGTTGCCTCTGTTGGAATCTATTAGTTGGTACCAGAGGATTGTGTGTTGTTTTCATACCCCAAAGGCCAAACGCCCAGTTGTGGATAATTTGGCCGCCTACATGGCCGACTGGATCGACTTCTCTGTTGCTGGTCAGACCTTAGAATATTTCATCAGCTCCACTGAATTCATTTGTTTTTGTACATTTTTTTTCCTCTTTGGATCTGCGTTTCCGAGTGACACAAAGTGACATTTATATATTTCATTTCCCCCCGTGTCTCGCTGAGCGCAGTTTCCGCGCCGGGTCGGGCGGCGTCGCCCCATCTCCCTGTATCCAGCGCTTTTCTCTGTGCTTTGAACAGAGTGCATTTAGCCTTGGGGGATTCAATTCACCGATGATTTGATTTGAAGTTCAACACTTTCAGGAATAGATCTTTCCATTTGATGTTCGGGCTTAAAGAGTCTCTCTCATGTGTATCCAGCGCCGAGGGACTGGGCCAATGGTTTCATGTCTGTAGCTCTCTGTATTATTCTCTGTCAATAACAATCCCACATATCTGGCCCAGATATTCATTGTAGGCTTAATCTGCTATATATATATTGTGTATAGTGGCCAGATCCTGACCAATGTCTTTGGACCATGGATATTTGGGTTGGTTCCTTGATCCAACGTGTTTTTTTTACCAGAGATCAACATAAAGGTATCCAATAGGAAATGCAGCAAGAAAAATGTGTCATCCAAACTTTTGCCCCCCCATCCTTTTACCTTACAATATAATGGCACCCTGTTATATTTTCAGGGCTACCCAGGGCACAAATAAGCACTCACCCTAAATCCCCCCCCCTAACTGGCCTTCAGGCTGGGCCCCCTTAGCCCATAACAAGGTTACAGATATATAGAAACATTGGGGTAACAGTCACCCCGCTATAGTTCCAGGGGTACCCAGGGCACAAATAAGCACTCACCCCAAATCCCCCCCTAACTGGCCTTCAGGCTGGGCCCCCTTAGCCCATAACAAGGTTACAGATATATAGAAACATTGGGGTAACAGTCACCCCGCTATAGTTCCAGGGGTACCCAGGGCACAAATAAGCACTCACCCCAAATCCCCCCCTAACTGGCCTTCAGGCTGGGCCCCCTTAGCCCATAACAAGGTTACAGATATATAGAAACATTGGGGTAACAGTCACCCCGCTATAGTTCCAGGGGTACCCAGGGCACAAATAAGCACTCACCCCAAATCCCCCCCTAACTGGCCTTCAGGCTGGGCCCCCTTAGCCCATAACAAGGTTACAGATATATAGAAACATTGGGGTAACAGTCACCCCGCTATAGTTCCAGGGGTACCCAGGGCACAAATAAGCACTCACCCCAAATTCCCCCCTAACTGGCCTTCAGGCTGGGCCCCCTTAGCCCATAACAAGGTTACAGATATATAGAAACATTGGGGTAACAGTCACCCCGCTATAGTTCCAGGGGTACCCAGGGCACAAATAAGCACTCACCCCAAATCTCCCCCTAACTGGCCTTCAGACTGGGCCCCCTTAGCTCATAACAAGGTTACAGATATATAGAAACATTGGGGTAACAGTCACCCTGCTATAGTTCCAGGGGTACCCAGGGCACAAATACCTACTCACCCCAAATCTCCCCCTAACTGGCCTTCAGACTGGGCCCCCTTAGCTCATAACAAGGTTACAGATATATAGAAACATTGGGGTAACAGTCACCCCGCTATAGTTCCAGCGGTACCCAGGGCACAAATAAGCACTCACCCCAAATCCCCCCTAACTGGCCTTCAGGCTGGGCCCCCTTAGCCCATAACAAGGTTGCAGATATATAGAAACATTGGGGTAACAGTCACCCCGCTATAGTTCCAGGGGTACCCAGGGCACAAATAAGCACTCACCCCAAATCCCCCCCTAACTGGCCTTCAGACTGGGCCCCCTTAGCTCATAACAAGGTTACAGATATATAGAAACATTGGGGTAACAGTCACCCCGCTATAGTTCCAGCGGTACCTGGGGCAGTACATTAAGTATATATATATTTAGGTTGGAGTAACACAGTCGGTCGGGGGGGGCAGCAGTGCATTGTGGGAGAGGAATATACAATCGCACACCTGCTCCCTTCCATTTGCTTTAATGTCACGCGTTCCCCGTAGAAGAATCAGCAGTTTGTTTTATCGGTTTCTTGATTCTGACACAAGTTCCATTTTAACTACGTTCTTGTAAAACCCGCTCGCCGCGCGCTGAAAGCAGATGAAATGCCGACTGCGAAAGCGAAATTAAAAAAAAGAATCAAAGTTTAACAAACTGTTCTATTCATTGAGCTGTCAATTCCGCCGCGGCCGCGCCGTCAGCCCCAAATAGGTGATTCCAGGAGACGCCGCGCGTAATGGGACCGACGGGGAACTCGCTCTTCTATTTCGCTTTAGTTTGTTGTGTGAAGTAGTTCAGCAAGTCCGGCCTCTTCCATTTAATTGGTTTCCAGTTTTAAAATGGGATACAAAGGGTTAATTATAACACCAGTCATTTCTCATCCACTAGGTAGGTACCTAATATATAGGGGCAGAGACAGGGGAAAGTGTTGGAAGGGTTACTGCCTGCCCTGCTCTCATTTCCCTACAGAAATAGGGGTTGGTAGCACTAGGTAGGTACCTAATATATAGGGGCAGAGACAGGGGAAAGTGTTGGAAGGGTTACTGCCTGCCCTGCTCTCATTTCCCTACAGAAATAGGGGTTGGTAGCACTAGGTAGGTACCTAATATATAGGGGCAGAGACAGGGGAAAGTGTTGGAAGGGTTAATGCCAGTGGGGGGGGGGGCAGCCCATATAGGAATAATGGCACAATATGTATATGTTTCCCAGTAGAAATATTGATGGAGTTACAGTTCAGGTAATGAGCACACAGGGAGTTGTTGCCTATTGATCACATTATGTATATGAAATGGACAGGGAATCAATGGCTGAAATTGCTTATTCCAACATGAAATCATGCTCTGAGTGTTATTGCTCAGTAGGTAGGTGGATATTTATAGCCCCGTGTAGGTGACCCCAGTGACTGCCGAGCCAATTTATATTTTTATTCTGAATTGAGAACTGGGTGATACTGTGCCGGCATTAATAATTGGAGACAAATGTGCCCCACACAGAGAGAATGTTATTGCAGATATGGCCACTAGGTCTCATTCCTACACCTCTCACCCTGCCTTCTGCCCCACTCCCCTTCCCACCCTGCCTTCTGCCCCACTCCCCTTCCCACCCTGCCTTCTGCCCCACTCCCCTTCCCACCCTGCCTTCTGCCCCACTTCCCTTCCTACCCTACCTACTGCCCCACTCCCCTTCCCACCCTACCTACTGCCCCACTCCACTCCCCTTCCCATCCTACCTACTGCCCCACTCCCCTTCCCACCCTACCTGCTGCCCCACTCCCCTTCCCACCCTGCCTTCTGCCCCACTCCCCTTCCCACCCTGCCTTCTGCCCCACTTCCCTTCCCACCCTGCCTTCTGCCCCACTTCCCTTCCTACCCTACCTACTGCCCCACTCCACTCCCCTTCCCACCCTGCCTTCTGCCCCACTCCCCTTCCCACCCTGCCTTCTGCCCCACTTCCCTTCCTACCCTACCTACTGCCCCACTCCACTCCCCTTCCCATCCTACCTACTGCCCCACTCCCCTTCCCACCCTGCCTTCTGCCCCACTTCCCTTCCTACCCTACCTACTGCCCCACTCCCCTTCCCACCCTACCTACTGCCCCACTCCACTTCCCTTCCCACCCTACCTACTGCCCCACTTCCCTTCCCACCCTACCTACTGCCCCACTCCCCTTCCCACCCTACCTTCTGCCCCACATCCCTTCCCACCCTACCTACTGCCCCACTCCCCTTCCCACCCTGCCTTCTGCCCCACTTCCCTTCCTACCCTACCTACTGCCCCACTCCCCTTCCCACCCTACCTACTGCCCCACTCCACTTCCCTTCCCACCCTACCTACTGCCCCACTTCCCTTCCCACCCTACCTGCTGCCCCACTCCCCTTCCCACCCTACCTACTGCCCCACTCCCATTCCCATCCTACCTACTGCCCCACTCCCCTTCCCACCCTACCTACTGCCCCACTCCCCTTCCCACGCTACCTACTGCCCCACTCCCATTCCCACACTGCCAAGTACCCCATTACCCTTTATTTTGGCTCACTCATTCTTCCCAAAATCCTATCTGTTCCCAAATACTTCTCCACAAACATTCCATTCAACATTCCTCTCTGCTAAACCCTATAGTCCCCCTTTCTGCCCAGCTTCCCATTCCCCTTTTAATTCCCCCTTCTTCTCTTCTTTGCTTAACTCCCCATTCTCCTGAACTTCTCTACTTCTTTTTTACCCAACACTCTATTCTCCCCCTTTAACTCCCCATTATCCCCCTTCAGCTCTTCATTCAACCCCCCATTCTTCCCATCTCTTCTGCTCAACCCCCCATTCTCCCTGTTCAACCCCCCATTCTACCCATCTCTTCTGCTCAACCCCCCATTCTCCCTGTTCAACCCCCCATTCTACCCATCTCTTCTGCTCAACCCCCCATTCTCCCTGTTCAACCCCCCATTCTACCCATCTCTTCTGCTCAACCCCCCATTCTCCCCATCTCTTCTGCTCAACCCCCCATTCTCCCCATCTCTTCTGCTCGACCCCCCAACCCCCCATTCTCCCCATCTCTTCTGCTCAACCCCCCATTCTCACCATCTCTTCTGCTCAACCCCCCATTCTCCCTCTCCAATCCCCCCATTCTACCCATCTCTTCTGCTCAACCCCCCATTCTCCCTGTTCAACCCCCCATTCTCCCCAACTCTCTTCTGCTCAACCCCCCATTCTCCCTCTCCAACCCCCCATTCTACCCATCTCTTCTGCTCAACCCCCCATTCTCCCTGTTCAACCACCCATTCTCACCATCTCTTCTGCTCAACCCCCCATCTCTTCTGCTCAACCCCCCATTCTCCCCATCTCTTCTGCTCAACCCCCCATTCTCCCTGTTCAACCCCCCATTCTACCCATCTCTTCTGCTCAACCCCCCATTCTCCCTGTTCAACCCCCCATTCTCACCATCTCTTCTGCTCAACCCCCCATCTCTTCTGCTCAACCCCCCATTCTCCCCATCTCTTCTGCTCAACCCCCCATTCTCCCTGTTCAACCCCCCATTCTACCCATCTCTTCTGCTCAACCCCCCATTCTCCCTGTTCAACCCCCCATTCTACCCATCTCTTTTGCTCAACCCCCCATTCTCCCTGTTCAACCCCCCATTCTCCCCATCTCTTCTGCTCAACCCACCATTCTACCCATCTCTTCTGCTGAACCCCCCCAACCCCCCATTCTCCCCAACTCCCTTCTGCCCATTCCCCTTTGCTTTTGTTCCTTTCCCACATTGGTTCCTGCTCATCCGCCTTCGATCACTTCATTTCTGCTCCATTTTCCCTTCCCACTCATGGTGCAAGGAAATCCCCCTTAATTCCATGTGGCAGTTGCTCTTCTATCTGCCATAAATACACCAGGGGCAATAAGGTCCTGTTTGTAGGGAGCGATACAAGGAAACGATACTAAGGAAACAATGGGAGATATAAATGGGTAAGAGGATTATTAACACTCAGGGTTTATCTGATGTGACTCGGAAAGTGAATGTTATTTTAAGCAAATGGAATTCGATTTTGTTTCAGTTACAAAGTTGCTCTTTTTAACATTTATTTTTTGTGGCACAGAGAAAATCTTTTATAAACTGATTTTATTCCTAAGGAACGTTCTCATCAAATGAAGATCTAAAGTAAATACAGTGTAATGTGCGCATTGACTCAGCACAACCTGATATAATTCACTTAGAAAATGTAAAAGCCAAAAATCCTTCTCAAAACGTCCATTTCCTATGAAATTCACTGCTCTGCGGCAGGGGGAATCCTTACATGAACCGAGCCCTGTCAGCGAAGGGCACTATTCCCCTGTTATACAATCTTCTACCACCAGATGGCGACCTAGAGAGCCCTTGGAATTGCCCTATCTTTGTAGGCTGGTGCAAAGGTCGCTTTATACACAATCAAGGAACTAAATTGTATCATATTATCATAAACCACAGAAAGTATTATACATACACTAAACTGGTTTATGTATGGGGACAACTAGTTGCCCAACATCTCACTCCCAAGCCAAGAGATTAATATACACACTTCCCTCTACCCAAGAAATTACCTAGAAGATAAACATTGCAACTTACTTTGGCACTTACATTAAAGGGAATATTATAATGAAACACTGCCCAAAGCAAAGGGTTGCTGAGCAGACTGGGGGTTCCATACACAGCCTGTTTATAATAGTGAGACACAAACTCTGAGCTCAGTGTCAGTCACTTTGCATATGCAAATCAGCATGTCTGGGAAGGAACATAGTGTTTGTGCAGAGGGTCCCAGTTTGGCCTCTCCCCGTGTGTAATGCACACACACCCCCATGCAACTGCTTCATAAACACTTTGAGAGAAGTTATTTGTTTATATTCTTGCAGTTAAAAGTTATAGTGCTCTGTACATTGGACATGGGGGTTTATTACAAGTCTCTTGTCTCTGTATAATAACTAGTCAGTGCATGAATCTCCATTGACTTTGTTGCGGGTGCAATAAGTTGTGTGTTTTTGTTCTCTATGTGGGAGGGGTATATGGTGTTTTTACAATAAGGATTCAGCTAAAGTCTCGCCCCAAGCTCAAAGTGCCAGAGCAGGACCTCAGTTGTATAGGGAGCAGCCAGCCAGGACTGTGATTGGTTGGCCTGTATGCATGTTTAATAGTGACCAGCCAGGGACTAGAGCAAGCAGGCAGGGGAAAGAAGAATATTGTGAGTCGCTCCCTGAGCTCAGTGACATCAGCCAAGAGCAGACTGAGCATGTGCAGTAGTTGGGCAAAAGATGGAGAGCTACTGTGGGCATCTTCAGGGGCATGGGGCTTTATTTCTATAGAGCTTTGGTGACTTTGGGCTGATACAGGGGCTCAAACACACAGCTAAACATTTCTAGGGAGCAGCCAGACAGGACTGTGATTGGTTGGCCTGTATGCATGTTTAATAGTGACCAGGCAGTGACTAGAGCAAGCAGGCAGGGGAAAGAAGAATATTGTGAGTGGATCCCTAAGCTCAGTGACATCAGCCAAGAGCAGACTGAGCATGTGCAGTAGTTGGGCAAAAGATGGAGAGCTACTGTGGGCATCTTCAGGGGCATGGGGCTTTATTTCTATAGAGCTTTGGTGGCTTTGGGCTGGTACAGGGGCTCAAACACACAGCTAAACATTTCTAGCCATAGTCTTTTTTTAGACTTTAGTTCTCCTTTAATGACCATCAGCAGTTTGTGTGCAGCCCAGACAAGGAACATTTCACTCACCCGCTCTTGTTTCCGAACTGCAAATTAGTCTGGCAGGAACAGCCCCCCCATCTCTCAGCCTTTGGAAAGGTAAAGATTCCTGCTGAGCTCTCCATGCTTTCCAATTCTAAGTGGCGTCCAGCAGGCACAGCCGGGGCCCTGTGTAACTGTGTAGCCGCCAAGGCTGGATAATAACCTGGTACATCGGCACCACGAGGTGAGAAGTGAAGAAATTCCTCATAACTACATTTATATAGAAAAAAAATGAGAGTTTGTGTCCCTGTCAGGGCAAGTGAGGGCTACAGCACGACGTACAATGGGCCACCATGTAGATAAATGGACATGTTCTATTGGCTGTTAGCGATGAGCAAATCCCATGTCCCATGTTGCTTTGCCAAAAAATTTGCAAAACATCATGTGACTTTTTTTGACACGCCCATGGCTGTTTGACATGACCACTCCCTTTATGATGCGTTTGCGGCCTTTTCTGAAGCGCTCATAAGTTTTACATGGTGAAATTTTGCCTATGGCAAAATGCAGAATTTCGCTGGGAATCCATGCCTGGAGAATAATTCACTCATCGCTATTGGCTGTTATTTAAGAGCAAGGAATGGCTGGACCCCTGTGTTTCACACTACAGTTCCCATGATCCTCAGTCATTCAGGTTATCTAGCCTAGACAAAATGAGGGTAATGTAACATAGGGGGAAGTTTTAGCTCCTCCTCCAGCCTCCCAACTGGCTGAGATTATTGAATGCAGTGAGTAGGGAGGTACAGTTCAGCCGCAGCCCATGTTATATCCAACATGTTCCTTTATGTGCCCCCTGGAAACTCCTTCCATATGAAAAATAATAAACATTTATTTTTTTTTTAAATAAACTTTTTTGGAATAAAATAAAACTGAAAAATAAAATAAAAATCTTGGGCAAAATAAATGTAAAATAAAATCATTAGAATAGAAAATGTTAAAAATGTCAAAAATTCTTAGCGGAATAAAATGCAAATAGTGATGGGCCAATTTTTTCGCCAGACACGGATTCGCCGCGAATTTCTATATTTCGCGATTGCCGAAAATTCCACGAAAATTTGCCACAAAAAAAAATTGTTGCGCATTTCGCGAATTTTCGCCATTTTGCGAATTTTTCTGTTGTTTCATGAATTTTTCATCAAAGCGAAATGGAACAGAATTATGATATAAATATTAAATCAATAATTTAAGAAAAATAATGTCATTTTGTTTGTTAGGCAGCGACGTGACCAAGGGGCTCATTTATCAACATTCTGATTTAAGTGATTTTTGAAACGATAAATAAACAAAAGGAATTCTGGGAATAAATTCCAAAAGAGCTCCTACAAAGTCCCATTGACACGGGTTTATCCTATTGGCTATTGGTGACATTTTAGCACTATAATATACAAAAATGGTTTTTATTTTACCCACAATCCCCTCATCGCCGACCCAGGCAAAAAGACGAGCAAATGATATAAATTGCTAAATGCATTCTAAGCCGCGGCGTCTGTCTCGCGTCAATACGGATCATCAGTTTCTCTTCCATTAGTTCAAGGGTGATCTGCTATTTTATTCATCACTCCTGTAAGCACTGCTCCGGCCTTAATGTAAAGCGTGGGGGGTTATTGATCCGCGGAGAAACCAGGGGAGGAGGGAGATTCGTGTAATTGTTTGACCTTTTGGAATCTCGGATGAGGATCTCGTGTTTGCTGTCGCTGCAACATTTGTGTTACTGCCTAAAGGTCATCAAACTACAACTCCCAGCATCCTTCAACAGGAGGAACACATTGGTCATCTTTGGATTAAAGGGGATATAAACCCAACCATAACGCTGCCCCACGGCGCCCCCTAGTGTTGCTATAGAAGTTGCCGAAAAACGTAATTCTAGATGCAAGGAAATTCCCCAATGAGCCTTCTACTGAGCAACATGTGATTATAAGTGCAAGAGAAGTGACCAATGAGAATGCTGATTCCCAGCACTGTGTCAGGCCCCTTGCTGGTACCTTACATATAGAGATAATGATGGCATTTTCCCGTCATTATATGGCACAGGAATCAGACATGGGGATAAAGGGACAGACTTGTTCAGTGCTGGGAAACTGTGCTTATTGCTCCCAACTCCAATTGCAGGAACAGAGAACAGGGAGCCGGATTTACTCACATCAGCTGGGATTCTCATTGGGGGATTTCTTGCATTTTAATGCAGTTTTATTGGGCAATATTGCTTTAAGAATACAGCCCTGATGTTGCTGGACTACAGCTCCCAGCATGCCTCACCCTTCATTATATGTTACATTATTCTGGGATCTGTAGTCCGGCAACAACTGCATGACGTTTCAGGCCAGATATAGGTTGGGTAGGCCCATCGGGGGTGCCCATACACGGGCAGATAAGCTGCCGAATTGGTCTAAAGGATCCGAATCTGCCCGTGTATGGGCACCTTTCCACTTTTATCCCAACCTGTTTGCTTTCTGCCATTACCCCCAGCCGCCCCTATGCCACAGGCAGTAGAACAGAAGAGAATATGTGCCTATGGGCGCTGATGTGGGGCTCACAGGGGAACACGAGGTACAAATGAGCACAGATTTAGTGACAATACAAACAGAATAATGTCACTGAGTCCCCTGATAGCTCCTTATGGCAGACTGTACGGCAGATACGGCAGCGGCTTGTCTCCATTGAAATAATGACATTTTAAACTGATGGAAATAATTGGTTTCCACCTTATACGCAAATGGCCTATTAAAGGGGTAGTTCCCCTTTAAATTAACTTTGACGTTGATATTCTGCTACAATTTGTTATTGGTCTTCATTTTTTATGGTTTTTCAATTATTTGGTTTTTGTTCAGCAGCTCTCCATTTGGTATTTTAGCAGCTCTCTGGTTGCTAGGGTCTGATTTAACCTAGCAATCAGGCAGTGGTTTGAACGAGAGATAGGAATAAGAATAGGAGAGGGGCTGTATAGAAAGAAAGTAATAAAAAGTAACAATAACAATAAAACTGGAGCCGCACGGAGCAATAGGGTTTGGCTGCCGGGGTCAGTGACCCCCATTTGAAATCTGCGAAGAGTCAGAAGAAGAAGGGAAATAATTAAAAAACTATAAGAAATAAATAATGAAGACCAATTGCAAAGTTGCTAGGAATAGGGCATTCTATAGCATACTAAAAGTTAACTTAAAGATGAACCCACCCCATTAAATGGCAGCTATGCTATGAATTTTTTTGCAAATTTTTCAGTATTTTGTGAATTTTTCAGTGAAATGGGACAGATTTGCTCATCGCTATTCATTGGCTTTGTTCATTTCCTGGTGTCTATGAAAGCGTTGAGTTTTGGAGAGAGATTTGCCAGGAATGGGGTTATGTATAACAATGTACAGTGTGAGTGTAGGGCTGGAGTAAGTAGGGCAAGAACATTATTACCTGGGGGCCCTGCTGCCAGATCCCCGTGTTACTGACTGGCGCCTGAATGTGCTGTATCCCATGATAACTGCCATCTCGCCGCTCGCCATTCCGTACATTACAGGAATATGCAATTCCTTTCCCAATGGGGAAGCCAGAAAGGACCTTTCCTAGAAGGTCAGGCCGTGTCTATGTTATTTCCTACAATAAGAACGATGGCTTTTAGGATTAGCGCTCACACAGATGTCACGAGTCAGAACTGGCAGTTACCCCCCATCTCTCCTTCCTCCAGATTTGCACAAATGCCCAGTAATACTGTATATGGGAAACACGTGACCCCTTTTTGGCTGTGATACAGACACGTCCCACTAGTGATAGGTTAGAGCAGGGGGTACATTGAATTCTCATTTAAAGCTACAGGACCCTACAATCATATAGACTCCTCCTCCATCGTTGCATCTTCAGTGGCGCCCTGCCAAATCTTTGCCTTTTTCACCCTTAGTATCTCATAAATCTAAGAGTGGCTGTGCCCTTGCCAAGCTGCCAATGTGCTCTTCATCCTCATGAGATGAAGACCCAGTCCCCCTGTATTACTGAACATTTTATCCCAAAACACCTAGTAGAAGGTAGAGAGATAATATCAAGTCTAAACAGAGGGTTTTTTTTCAGATTTCTTGGGTTCAAGCTCTCATTTGTGGTCCTACATCTGGTCAGGGTTCACCTAACCTTATTCAACTCTTCTTTGGCCGGTGGGTCAAGCCCAAGGTGGCTTCTCTTACCTCAGATCCTGCCCGAGTCTGTTATACTGAGTTTTTCCGATTCTGACTTCTACCTTGAATCTTGCCACCAGTCCTGACCTTTTTCCCAACTATGATTTTGCTTCACCCCAGCCTGTACCTCATCCATATTGGTCAGACCTTGGGAATGAGGAGGTTTCCTGTTGGTATCTCTTCAGAAAGTTTCAAGACCCCAAAAATAGTATTTCTGAAGACCAGAACCAGCAGGGGTTCTCCTGCTTCCCGGAAAAGTATGACTAGTGCCAGTCATCTCAGGGTTCTACATACAGATACGTGAATTTATGGTTCTGCCCGAGTCTGTTATACTGAGTTTTTTCAGATTCTGACTTCTACCTTGAATCTTGCCACCAGTCCTGACCTTTTTCCCAACTATGATTTTGCTTCACCCCAGCCTGTACCTCATCCATACTGGTCAGACCTTGGGAATGAGGAGGTTTCCTGTTGGTATCTCTGCAGAAAGTTCCAGGACCCCAAAAATAGTATTTCTGAAGACCAGAACCAGCGGGGGTTCTCTTGCTTCCTGGAAGAGTACGACCAGTGCCAGTCATCTCAGGGTTCTACACACAGATACATGAATTTATGGTTGAAATAGCCACCCTGGAACCAGATGTGGAAAGACATGGAGATACAAGAAAAGGGACAAAAACAACAACAATTGCATTGCTACACTGTTGGCCTGAAGAAAATGTACAACTGGCTGCTTTCCAGCAAGGCAGTATAGTCAGTGATGATGCTGTAAGTCATGGATCAGAGTGGCACTTCGTTTCATCATCTTGTCCTCTCAATGGAGTCTGTTGATAAAATGGCCAGAAGTTTCTACTGGTACTAAGCCAAGGAAGGTCAACTTTTGCATAGTGTTCTCCTCCTTGTGTTGGAGGGATCTCCATTCCCAGCAGGGACATTTTATGGGTTTCCTATGGAACCCTGATTTTGTATCTTAAGGTCTTCACCAGCTTGACTGAGGGTGAGGATTCTGTAGGCCACAAGGCATCATTTATTGCCCTAGAGCAAGGGAGACCCTAACTTGACCTGAAGCCAATTGAACCCAATGAGGACCTGCCCCGTGTAATACAAACAGGTTGAGATCTCCATCTACGGTGGGCTTAAGGGAATATAAATGAAGCGCTGATAGATTTCCAGGGCTGATCATTAATCTCTATCAAATAACACATCACACCCTTTAATTGGTCCGACTTAATAATCAATATTACAAGCAGTTAATTAGGCTGTCGCTTGACCCACTAACAATTAGTCTACTCCAGTATCCCATGTAACTGTCAGGCGCAGTGACCCCTAAACCCATTAAATCCAGGTGATACGTATTCTGGAGAGGCACTAGATACATCCATAGATAAAACAGCTAATTAGCCATTCGTCATTGATTCTAAATCATACCTGCTAATCCCAAAGAGTACTGGGAAACCAGAACCGGTGAAGACTTAATTTAGTGCTACATAGGACTATGGATCATTGGGTTTAATGAAAAGGTCATTCAATTAAAGGGATACTCACTGGTAAAATGTTCCTGCTGAATTGTGCTTAGTACAGGGGAATCCCTATGTGCCATAGTTTTATGGTATCTCTCTGTACAGGCTATGAGCAAACTTAGGGGGCTGTTCCTGCTGAATTGTGCTTAGTACAGGGGAATCCCTATGTGCCATAGTTTTATGGTATCTCTCTGTACAGGCTATGAGCAAACTTAGGGGGCTGTTCCTGCTGAATTGTGCTTAGTACAGGGGAATCCCTATGTGCCATAGTTTTATGGTATCTCTCTGTACAGGCTATGGGCAAACTTAGGGGGCTGTTCCTGCTGAATTGTGCTTAGTACAGGGGAATCCCTATGTGCCATAGTTTTATGGTATCTCTCTGTACAGGTTATGAGCAAACTTAGGGGGCTGTTCCTGCTGAATTGTGCTTAGTACAGGGGAATCCCTATGTGCCATAGTTTTATGGTATCTCTCTGTACAGGCTATGAGCAAACTTAGGGGGCTGTTCCTGCTGAATTGAGCTTAGTACAGGGGAATCCCTATGTGCCATAGTTTTATGGTATCTCTCTGTACAGGCTATGGGCAAACTTGGGGGCTGTTCCTGCTGAATTGTGCTTAGTACAGGGGAATCCCTATGTGCCATAGTTTTATGGTATCTCTCTGTACAGGCTATGAGCAAACTTAGGGGGCTGTTCCTGCTGAATTGTGCTTAGTACAGGGGAATCCCTATGTGCCATAGTTTTATGGTATCTCTCTGTACAGGCTATGAGCAAACTTAGGGGGCTGTTCCTGCTGAATTGTGCTTAGTGCCATAGTCTTATTTTTATTTATTTAACATTAATGCTATTTAGGGGTCTTTCCTTCCCAAGGACTAATTCTTGTGCACCCCCTTTGTACAAAAAGCTAAGCAGCTAAAGAGTTAAATTGTGGCACTAGTAGACGCTCTGACCTAATTTACAGTGGGCGGGGCATTGGTTGGGAGAATACATAGTGATGGAAGGTATGGGGGGGGCATCATTAACCCATCTGCTTTAAATAATAGAATGGCTCGGGGCAAATCTGGGAGAGAACCGAAGCTCATGTTCTGATTGAATCCATCGTTGCCCTTTGACTGGCAGTGGCTGCGAGCTCTGGGAACGAGACAATAAGCCGCGTGGCCTATTCGCCGCCATTAGATGAGATTTCCTATCAGCGCTAAATGGAGAGGCAATTTCCAGAGCGATAAAATAGGAATAATTTATGATTTCATGGAATAAGTTTGAATGAAGTTTTCTGCCTATGGAGAGAGCTGGGATGGGCAAAGCGTTACCATAACTATTCTCATCGGGGGATTAAGGGGTTGGAAACATTACAACAACACACAAAACATACAACAACCAATCATCAGCTGGCACTTACTCGTCTTCTGTTTGAAAGCAAGCATCTGATTGGTTACAATTGATTACTAGATTAGGAGGCATTCTAGGCTTGATCCATGGTTGGAGAACTAAAAAGTGCTTACTGCCTGCCATAGACATCTATGTGCCTCCCTGCTGTCCCCTCATGAATACAGTGTTGCCATACACATTCCTGAATACAGTGCTGCCATACACATTCCTGAATACAGTGCTGCCATACACATTCCTGAATACAGTGCTGCCATACACGTTCCTGAATACAGTGCTGCCATACACGTTCCTGAATACAGTGCTTCAATACATGTTCCTGAATACAGTGCTGCCATACACATTGCTGAATACAGTGCTGCCATACACATTCTTGAATACAGTCCTTCCATACATGTTCCTGAATACAGTGCTGCCATACATGTTCCTGAATACAGTGCTGCCATACACATTCCTGAATACAGTGCTGCCATACACGTTCCTGAATACAGTGCGGCCAAACACGTTCCTGAATACAGTGCGGCCATACACGTTCCTGAATACAGTGCTGCCATACACGTTCCTGAATACAGTGCTGCCATACACATTCCTGAATACAGTGCTGCCATACACATTCCTGAATACAGTGCTGCCATACACATTCCTGAATACAGTGCTGCCATACACACGGATTTATACGAGTTCTAGTTCTAGTAAATCTGCCCCATAGATAATAAAAAACACCACAGTCCCAGTAAAATGAACCAAAAGGAGTTACCGGTGAGTGGACACAGTATGGGACCCTCTTCGAGCCAACGAAATTCACTCTGTGTTGCAGCGCGTGGCCCTGGAGCAGCAAGCCGCCTCTGGCAGGGAAGAGGTTAAAGCATGTTGGCAAATCATAATACATTAATAGCAATAACCTGAGTAACTGTAACTGTGCCAAGCGACTTGTTAGCCTGACATTCTGCTCATCATTAAGCAGATCTCTCCCCTTTTACTGAGATATCATTGAATTTATTCGTTTTGCTAAATAAAACACATTTTCCTGCTTCCCACAATGCACTGCGCCCCTCTGTACCTGCGCCAGATTGTTTGGGGACGGCTCCCCGCTCGCTCATACATTATTAAGCCGAGCGGTGTTCTTGCCGGCATTTGGGTTTCTGAGTATTTCATGAATTTACAATGAAGGCAACATTTTCACAAGCTCCTTAGAAGAACCCCCGGGGGGGGGGGCAGGTTGAATGCCGGGCACTTAGCTGGGGTTTCTATGTGCACTAACCGCCCAACACCAACCTGACTATTGGGGGTGGGGAGCAAACGAGATCTCACCATCAGCATAGGAAGGGGTTCCTTACTGTAAGGGCAGTCAGGTTATGGGATTCCCTACCAAGAGAGGGGGAGTGAGTGATACATTGGAGGTGGGGAGGAAAGGAGATCTCACCATCAGCATAGGAAGGGGTTCCTTACTGTAAGGGCAGTCAGGTTATGGGATTCCCTACCAAGAGAGGGGGAATGAGTGATTCATTGGGGGTGGGGAGGAAAGGGGATCTCACCATCAGCATAGGAAGGGGTTCCTTACTGTAAGGGCAGTCAGGTTATGGGATTCCCTACCAAGAGAGGGGGAATGAGTGATACATTGGGGGTGGGGAGGAAAGGAGATTTCACCATCAGCATAGGAAGGGGTTCCTTACTGTAAGGGCAGTCAGGTTATGGGGTTCCCTACCAAGAGAGGGGGAATGAGTGATACATTGGGGGTGGGGAGGGGAAGGGGATCTCGCCATCAGCATAGGAAGGGGTTCCTTACTGTAAGGGCAGTCAGGTTATGGGATTCCCTACCAAGAGAGGGGGAATGAGTGATACATTGGAGGTGGGGAGGGAAGGGGATCTCACCATCAGCATAGGAAGGGGTTCCTTACTGTAAGGGCAGTCAGGTTATGGGATTCCCTACCAAGAGAGGGGGAATGAGTGATTTATTGGGGGTGAGGAGGAAAGGGGATCTCACCATCAGCATAGGAAGGGGTTCCTTACTGTAAGGGCAGTCAGGTTATGGGGTTCCCCACCAAGAGAGGGGGAATGAGTGATACATTATGGGTGGGGAGGAAAGGGGATCTCACCATCAGCATAGGAAGGGGTTCTTTTCCCTTTCTGGCTGAAGATGCTGGGAGTTGTAGTTAAACAGATGAAGTACAACCTTATACCTTACAAAAGGCCTGCGCTGCTTGTTGCTGTGACAAGGCAAGCGCTTCATAGCGCGACCAAGGAAGGACGCGTTGCCCTATGTACATATGTTTATTGAGCGCAGAGTATGTTTCCCTGCAGTGTATCCGCGCTGCGGCTGATGTTGCCGTTACATTAGAAATAAATATGTAGATACACGTGTGACATTTGGGGAAAGAGAGAGGCTTTAGAGCACAGACAGGGATAACGGCGTGAGTAGGACACCTAGTGGCCACAGGGAAAACTACAGTACAGCGGGAGTGATTTTTTGCCATATTAAGTGCAACTGATTTGGCTGTTATTATTTATATAGCACTTACATATGCCTCAGCGCTGTACAGAGATTATACACCAGCTTTACCCCAGTGGAGCTTACCATCTAAGGACCCTATCACAGTCACACTTACAACAGGGTCAATTTATTAGAAGCCAATTAACCCCCATGTTTTTGGGGTGTGGGAGGAAACCCACGCAGACACTGGCAGAACATACAGTCCATGTACCCCCAGTAGAGCAGTGTTCCCCAACCAGTGACATCATGTGGGTGGGCTGGTTTCATTGCAGGAGTGGGCTTATGACATGGCGATCGGTGATTGGCCAAGTGCCTCGTCAATTTTGGAGAGCCCTGCCCGGTTTTCCAAATTGGGCTATCCGGGTCAAAACCGGACAGGTGGCAACCCTGATGCCAAATATTAGGAACCCCTCAGTGGTTATAACCACTTACATGATACCCTGCCCTGGTGCTTCTGCTAGCACAAAACTGCCCCAGCCTGGGGTATTTCAGAGCCCGCACCATGAAGCAAAAAGCAGGCTTTTCACTGTGCACACGTTGGGCCAAGGCCATCGAGAAATGAAGAAGCAGGAAGTGGATTGCTCCATGGTGCTCGCCCAGACTTACCCCAAGCCCCCTGTATCAGGTAAGTGATTATAATCACTGGGGGGAGCCGCGCATTCTGAGCCATTTTACATGAATTTTTTAAGCAGGTTTACATTACCTTTAATGTGGAATATTCCATTACAATGGTTTTTTTTACTGGGCCCACTTCAAATGATGTAAAATGACACCTTATGGGCCTCAAGGCTGCACCCTCTGTTTAAGCTCTATCATCGCCGCACAGCTATGGGAGCTGATAAGGACAACTGAGAACAAAGGAAGCTTGGGCAGGGCTGAAACTGCCAGTTGAGCCGCTTTTACCTTGATCAAACTGGGGGAAAACAAAGCACTGCTTTTCAATCCAAAAATAGGAAGGAATCATAACTGAAGTTATGGCTTCACAGAAAACCTTCCTGCACCGTGGCACGCAGGCAGCACGCTATCAACATGGGCCGGGTAAGGGCATCAGTACCAACAAGGGCGTCAGATCCGCCTCTTTCTCTGTCAGGGTCAATGTTTCTCATTTTACTGGAACTGACATTGAATTGGGCTGTAACCCCCAGTGTAACTGCCTGGTGATTGTACGTAGTGTGACTTCTCTCTCTCATCAACTTCTTCTCATATCACTTATTCCTCACAGAGAAGAGGAGAAAAGTGGGAACGAGAAGAGTAGGGAGAAGGAGGGGAAAGAAGGAAGAAGGAGTAGGAACATAGAGGAAGTGGAGAGAATGAAGCAGTAAGGAAAAGGGGGAGGAGTAGAGAGAAGGCGAATGAAGGAAGAAGAAGCGAGAAGGAGGTAGAAAGAAGAAAGAAATAGGAATATAGGGAATGTGGGGAGAAAGAAGCAGTAAGGAGAAAGAGGGAGAAGTAGAGAGAAGGTGGATGAAGGAAGGAGAAGTGAGAAAGGAGGTAGAAAGAAGAAAGAAAAAGGAATATAGAGAAAGTGGGGAGAAAGAAGCAGTAAGGAAAAGGAGGGAGGAGTAGAGAGAAGGTGGATGAAGGAAGGAGAAGTGAGAAGGAGGTAGAAAGAATATAGAGAACATGATGAGAAAGAATCAGTAAGGAGAAAGGAGAAAAGAGATGAAGAGACTAAAAATAAGGGAGAGAGAATGTATATAAAGAAGGAGGGGAAAATAAATATTAAGGAGAAAGAGGGAGAAAGGAGAAGTAGAGAAATGAGAGAAAAAGAAGAGTAGTGAGAGAGAGAGAAAGAAAGGAGTTTTCAGGGCCCACCGGGGCTGTCTCCTCAGAGCCCCCCATCCCATTTGCAGATCAGAGTCAGAGAGTGAGCGGGGTGCAGTTCTGGATCAGCCCAGCCTGACCCAGGGAGGAGTACAGATAGAGGAGAAAGAAACAGTAAGGGGAAAAAGTAGCGAAAAGTATGGAGAAAGAAGAAAGGCGGAGGGAGATGGAAGAGCAAACAGTAGAGAGAAGAAATAAAGAGGGGAGAAAGCAGCAGTAAGGGAAATAGGGAGAAAGGGGAGACTGAATATAGAGAAGCAGCAGACGGAAGGGGAGAAGAAGCAGAGGGAAGTGGAGAAGCAGCAGAGGGAAGGGGAGAAGCAGCAGAGGGAAGGGGAGAAGCAGCAGAGGGAAGGGGAGAAGCAGCAGAGGGAAGGGGAGAAGCAGCAGAGGGAAGGGGAGAAGCAGCAGAGGGAAGGAGAGAAGCAGCAGAGGGAAGGAGAGAAGCAGCAGAGGGAAGGGAGAAGCAGCAGAGGGAAGGGGAGAAGCAGCAGAGGGGAAGGGGGGAGAAGCAGCAGAGGGAAGGAGAGAAGCAGCAGAGGGAAGGGGAGAAGCAGCAGAGGGAAGGGGAGAAGCAGCAGAGGGAAGGAGAGAAGCAGCAGAGGGAAGGGGAGAAGCAGCAGAGGGAAGGAGAGAAGCAGCAGAGGGAAGGAGAGAAGCAGCAGAGGGAAGGGGAGAAGCAGCAGAGGGAAGGGGAGAAGCAGCAGAGGGAAGGGGAGAAGCAGCAGAGGGAAGGAGAGAAGCAGCAGAGGGAAGGGGAGAAGCAGCAGAGGGAAGGAGGGAGGTAGAAGGAACAAGGAGAACTGTTTGGGCAGTAAAGGAAACACAATGCAGAAAAACATGAAAGATGAAAGATGTGGAATCTCATGTGAGACAATAGATTAAGTCTTGTGTTTCCCATGATGCAAATGGAAGGATTATCCTATCGACATTCAGCCGAATTGGAAAAAATAATATAAATCTGAGAGAGAAAATATTAGAGATTCATGAGCGGCGCGTCTCAAGCTGTGCAATATAATATTCTCTTCCATCTCACGTCTCAAAGGAAAGCCCTGTGTCTCCGGAGTCGGAGTCTCGCTCCCCGGATTCATTAACACAAACGGCTCGTTGGGCCCCCGGTTACCCAATCAGTTGAGGTCCCATATAACTTTGTATGAGAGTTAATACTGGGGGTGGAAGAGCAGGTGCCGTCCTATGGAAGTGCCATTGTGTAGACAGAGCAGCTAGTGAATACTCAAGTCCATTAAAGTCAGAACCTTAGCCAACTGGACCCTCAGTTACTGACCCAGCACAATAACCCCAACATCTCCCTCTCTTTACTCTCTCTTTTTGGAAAAGCAAAATGGGACAGATTTGTCCATCACTAGGCAGAAATTAGGCCTATTTCAATTTTTGCCCCACCTAGTGGTAGATATGAGAATAACACCCAAGTCCCACAAGAACACTGAGCAGGAAAAACAATATCGTATCTGAAAGAAGTTCTATTTTGTTGT
The DNA here is from genome assembly GCF_000004195.4 of Xenopus tropicalis. Lineage (NCBI taxonomy): Eukaryota > Metazoa > Chordata > Amphibia > Anura > Pipidae > Xenopus > Xenopus tropicalis. The sequence continues at coordinate 4,278,003 of NC_030681.2, read as the reverse complement.
GCTGGCTCCAATATTACAGCTAAAAAAATACATTTATTGGTTCCAGATTAAAAAATGAAATAGTAAAATGAATTATTTGCAATAAACACAATGTAACTTAGTAATACAAATTATTATTATTAGGGGAGCAAATAATTATTTTTCCCAAATCTTTCACAAATGGCCTTTAGGCTGAGCCTCCCTCACTTTTATTATCTTGCCTACTGTCTCCATCTTGTCTTACTGACTCCATATTGTCCTATTGTCTCCATCTTGTCTTACTGACTCCATCTTGTCTTACTGACTCCATCTTGTCTTACTGACTCCATCTTGCCCTACTGTCTCCATCTTGCTTTTCTGTCTCCATCTTGTCCTACTGTCTCCATCTAGCCCTACTGTCTCCATCTTGTCCTACTGTCTCCATCTTGCCCTACTGTCTCCATCTTGCCCTACTGCCTCCATCTTGCCCTACTGTCTCCATCTTGCCCTACTGTCTCCATCTTGCCCTACTGTCTCCATCTTGCTTTTCTGTCTCCATCTTGTCCTACTGTCTCCATCTTGCCCTACTGTCTCCATCTTGTCCTACTGTCTCCATCTTGCCCTACTGTCTCCATCTTGTCCTACTGCCTCCATCTTGTCCTACTGTCTCCATCTTGCCCTACTGTCTCCATCTTGCCCTACTGTCTCCATCTTGCCCTACTGTCTCCATCTTGCCCTACTGCCTCCATCTTGCCCTACTGTCTCCATCTTGCCCTACTGTCTCCATCTTGTCCTACTGCCTCCATCTTGTCCTACTGTCTCCATCTTGCCCTACTGTCTCTATCTTGTCTTACTGACTCCATCTTGTCCTACTGTCTCCATCTTGCCCTACTGTCTCTATCTTGTCTTACTGACTCCATATTGTCCTACTGTCTCCATCTTGTCCTACTGTCTCCATCTTGCCCTACAGTCTCCATCTTACCCTACTGTCTCCATCTTGCCCTACTGTCTCCATCTTGTCCTACTGTCTCCATCTTCCCTACTGTCCCCATCTTGCCCTACTGTCTCCATCTTGCCCTACTGTCTCCATCTTACCCTACTGTCTCCATCTTGCCCTACTGTCTCCATCTTGTCCTACTGTCTCCATCTTCCCTACTGTCCCCATCTTGCCCTACTGTCTCCATCTTGCCCTACTGTCCCCATCTTGCCCTACTGTCCCCATCTTGCCCTACTGTCTCCATCTTGCCCTACTGTCTCCATCTTGCCCTACTGTCCCCATCTTGCCCTACTGTCTCCATCTTGCCCTACTATCTCCATCTTGCCCTACTGTCTCCATCTTGCCTTACTGTCTCCATTCTGTGATTCAATGATATAAGTGATGATGGCACAGAGGGTAGGGTTGGTAGAGGGCAGGTTAGTGTTGGGTGTGGGTTGAACCTTTAGTATGTACATACAGTACAGTCACAGAATATTTAACCAATGCATCAGGAGTATTAGAGTAAGTGTATGCCAGGTCTAGTAACCTAGTGCTCGTTTGTATTTCCATATCATGAGTAAAAGGGACATGTGACCATATCCGCCAATCGCATGCTATGGAGTCGGTATGAATGTATGTATATATGTATGTATGTATGTAAGCAAAAGTCACATACACGAGGGGCTGATTAAAACTCACATTTACCATCACTAACGGGGAGATTTCCATGTAGATGAATTATGCAAATTCAACTTTATTCAATTAAAAACCTTCGCACGTCCCCTGTAACCCGAGCGCAGGAGCCGTGATTGTAACCGTGTCGCCAATTAACCGCAGATACAGAATGTCAGCCTCTATAGCGAGTTCCCTTCATCCCATTCCCCACTTATTAAAGGGATAATTAGCCGCTTTTATATTGTTGCTTTGTTTCTAATGCAAGAATTAACAGCACTGCTTTCTACTCATAGATTTGTAACAGTTTTGTTACCTCTGCCTTTAGCTAAGCTTTCTTATTTCTTCCATTGGAATTAGTTACAGCTCTTGCTTTGTGCTCTGTAACTGTAGTTTCACTATAAAAACTGTAAATTAACTGATTTACTATGAGAAAATATTATTGTCCCAAATTAATTGGCAGGACTAATGGCTGTGTACCCCTCAATTAGATAACACTTCCCTGACTCTGCCCCTATATATTAGGTACCTACCTAGTGCTACCAACCCCTATTTCTGTAGGGAAATGAGAGCAGGGCAGGCAGTAACCCTTCCAACACTTTCCCCTGTCTCTGCCCCTATATATTAGGTACCTACCTAGTGCTACCAACCCCTATTTCTGTAGGGAAATGAGAGCAGGGCAGGCAGTAACCCTTCCAACACTTTCCCCTGTCTCTGCCCCTATATATTAGGTACCTACCTAGTGCTACCAACCCCTATTTCTGTAGGGAAATGAGAGCAGGGCAGGCAGTAACCCTTCCAACACTTTCCCCTGTCTCTGCCCCTATATATTAGGTACCTACCTAGTGCTACCAACCCCTATTTCTGTAGGGAAATGAGAGCAGGGCAGGCAGTAACCCTTCCAACACTTTCCCCTGTCTCTGCTCCTATATATTAGGTACCTACCTAGTGCTACTAACCCCTATTTCTATAGGGGAAAGAATCTTTTACACTTTATTTCAAACACAAACTTTTACATACATATATGTTCTCTTTTTTACACCAACAATGTAACGGATCAATACCGCCATCTGGTGGGCACAGTGCAGATAAGCTTTTTTCTGTATATCAATAGCAATAAAAGTACAAAAGATCAGTGTAGAATCTGTGCAGTCATTGCTTCCTGAATTTATTACAATTTTTTTTTTTTTTTTTAAAGACCTGGGCACCTTAGCACACAGACATCACTGTATCATAATGAGCCCCCATGCATCTTGTGTGGCTCATCTCAGTGGGCTCTGGGCTGCCGTTGGGAGGTGGAGCTTAGGGAACGTAATAAATTATCAAAACAGCACGTCAGGTAATATCTGCCATAGAAGCTGATTAATAATTAGAATCATAATATGCAGCCTGCACTGGTTCCTGTGTTGCCCTGTAATGTAATGTGGGGTTTAGAGTTTTCTGCATTGTTTAATGAAACATTTCCCAGCTCCCCAGAGCCAGTGGCTGCATTAATATGCAAAATAATCCTCCAATGAGAATCCCAGCTGATGTGAGTAAATCCGGCTCCCTGTTCTCTGTTCCTGCAATTGGAGTTGGGAGCAATAAGCACAGTTTCCCAGCACTGAACAAGTCTGTCCCTTTATCCCCATGTCTGATTCCTGTGCCATATAATGAGAGCAAAAATGACATAATTATCTCTATATGTAAGATAATCAAAATGGCTGATATAGTGCTGGGAATCGAATTATCATTCTCATTGGTCAATTCTCTTGCATCTATTATTTTATCTTCAACCATAGACAAGTACATATAGACCAGTGCTGCCCTATTATACACATTGGATTATAGCACATCATGTACATTCTTTCCTGAATCTAGAAGAAAACTACTATATTTTCTAAACAAAAGAAGCTTCTGTATGCTATCATTCTAAAAATAACTACATTGCCATTTATGTCAAGCTGATAATTACTATTCAGCAATAGCACTTTTCAACTCAAGAGATTGCTGAGCAGACTGGGGGTTCCATACACAGCCTGTTTATAATAGTGAGACACAAACTCTGAGCTCAGTGTCAGTCACTTTGCATATGCAAATCAGCATGTCTGGGAAGGAACATAGTGTTTGTGCAGAGGGTCCCAGTTTGGCCTCTCCCCGTGTAATGCACACAAACCCCCATGCAACTGCTTCATGTGGGGTTTTTAATCCTTGCAACTAAAGCTAATAAAGCTAATGTATATTGTGTTTGTTCCCTATGTGGGAGGGGTATAAGGTGCTTTCACTCTATGGTATATAAGTGATAGAATCAACCTTTTTTTTTATGTGTAATTAAGAATATAAAGCTTTAAAATAATTGTGCTGAATTCAGTTTCTCTAAGTTCTGTCAATGTTCCCTTTCTAACAAGGTGGAAAGAAAAGTCACACAATAAGGATTCAGCTAAAGTCTCGCCCCAAGCTCAAAGTGCCAGAGCAGGACTTCAGTTTTATAGGGAGCAGCCAGACAGGACTGTGATTGGTTGGCCTGTATGCATGTTTAATAGTGACCAGGCAGTGACTAGAGCAAGCAGGCAGGGGAAAGAAGAATATTGTGAGTCGCTCCCTAAGCTCAGTGACATCAGCCAAGAGCAGACTGAGCATGTGCAGTAGTTGGGCAAAAGATGGAGAGCTACTGTGGGCATCTTCAGGGGCATGGGGCTTTATTTCTATAGAGCTTTGGTGGCTTTGGGCTGGTACAGGGGCTCAAACACATAGCTAAACATTTCTACCCATAGTCTTTTTTTAGAGTTTAGTTGCCCTTTAACACTGTGTTGTTTTTTTTTTTTAGATTATATTCAACCACACAACAAACCAATAACACCCATAGTGTTTATGAAGCAGTTGCATGGGGGTTTGTGTGCATTACACATGGGGAGAGGCCAAACTGTGACCCTCTGCACAAACACTAAGGGGTATATTTATCATGCTGTGTAAAAAGTGGAGTAAAACATCACCGGTGATGTTGTTTATAGTAGCCAATCAGATGCTTTGCTTTGATTTTCTAACTGTTGAAATCTAATTGCTGATTGGTTGCCCTGGGCAACATCACCAGTAATGCTTCACTCCACTTTTTACACAGCATGATAAATAGACCCCTATGTTCCTTCCCAGACATGCTGATTTGCATATGCAAAGTGACTGACACTGAGCTCAGAGTTTGTGTCTCACTATTATAAACAGGCTGTGTATGGAACCCCCAGGCTGCTCAGCAACCCTTTGCTTTGGGCAGTGTAATACAAGTGTCAGAGAGAGTTGTTTGTAGGAGGAGAGAATTCAGAATGTGTTTTGGTTGGAAAAAGCCCCAATTATCTCCTGAGCTGATATTTTGGGGGGTGGAGATATGATAATATTTGGGAGTCTGTTGTAAACAAGTTATGTGTAAATACTGAGCTAAAGCTTGTTTGTATTGATATCCTGTAATAAACTGTGTGTAATAGGGCAGCACTAGTTTATATGTACCTGTACCCATGATGCACCTGTGTCTCTGTGCCAATGGGATCATTTGTAGGTTCCACCTAGTTCTCTATGGGGGTTGAAGAAAAAATTATATACACAAGAGAAGTGACCAATGAGAATGCTGATTCCCTGTGTCAGGCCCCTTGCTGGTACCTTACATATAGAGATAATGATGGCATTTTTCCCGTCATTATATGGCACAGGAATCAGACATGGGGATAATGAACCCCACAGTCATGTCTGATGAACCCCATACTCATGTCTGACTCTATACAGGTGTGCCGTACTGTGTGTGACTCTATACAGGTGCCGTACTGTGTGTGACTCTATACAGGTGTGCCGTACTGTGTGTGACTCTATACAGGTGCCGTACTGTGTGTGACTCTATACAGGTGCCGTACTGTGTGTGACTCTATACAGGTGTGCCATACTGTGTGTGACTCTATACAGGTGCCGTACTGTGTGTGACTCTATACAGGTGTGCCATACTGTGTGTGACCCTATACAGGTGCCGTACTGTGTGTGACTCTATACAGGTGCCATACTGTGTGTGACTCTATACAGGTGTGCCATACTGTGTGTGACTCTATACAGGTGCCGTACTGTGTGTGACTCTATACAGGTGCCGTACTGTGTGTGACTCTATACAGGTGTGCCGTACTGTGTGTGACTCTATACAGGTGCCGTACTGTGTGTGACTCTATACAGGTGCCGTACTGTGTGTGACTCTATACAGGTGCCGTACTGTGTGTGACTCTATACAGGTGCCGTACTGTGTGTGACTCTATACAGGTGCCGTACTGTGTGTGACTCTATACAGGTGCCGTACTGTGTGTGACTCTATACAGGTGCCGTACTGTGTGTGACTCTATACAGGTGCCCGTACTGTGTGTGTGACTCTATACAGGTGCCGTACTGTGTGTGACTCTATACAGGTGTGCCATACTGTGTGTGACTCTATACAGGTGCCGTACTGTGTGTGTGACTCTATACAGGTGTGCCATACTGTGTGTGACTCTATACAGGTGTGCCATACTGTGTGTGACTCTATACAGGTGTGCCATACTGTGTGTGACTCTATACAGGTGCCATACTGTGTGTGACTCTATACAGGTGCCGTACTGTGTGTGACTCTATACAGGTGTGCCATACTGTGTGTGACTCTATACAGGTGCCGTACTGTGTGTGTGACTCTATACAGGTGCCGTACTGTGTGTGGCTCTATACAGGTGCCGTACTGTGTGTGACTCTGTACAGGTGCCGTACTGTGTGTGACTCTGTACAGGTGTGCCATACTGTGTGTGACTCTATACAGGTGCCGTACTGTGTGTGTGACTCTATACAGGTGCCGTACTGTGTGTGGCTCTATACAGGTGCCGTACTGTGTGTGACTCTGTACAGGTGCCGTACTGTGTGTGACTCTGTACAGGTGTGCCATACTGTGTGTGACTCTATACAGGTGCCGTACTGTGTGTGACCCTATACAGGTGCCGTACTGTGTGTGACTCTATACAGGTGCCGTACTGTGTGTGACTCTATACAGGTGGTGCCATACTGTGTGTGACTCTATACAGGTGCCGTACTGTGTGTGACTCTATACAGGTGCCGTACTGTGTGTGACTCTATACAGGTGCCGTACTGTGTGTGACTCTATACAGGTGCCGTACTGTGTGTGACTCTATACAGGTGTGCCATACTGTGTGTGACTCTATACAGGTGCCGTACTGTGTGTGTGACTCTATACAGGTGTGCCATACTGTGTGTGACTCTATACAGGTGTGCCATACTGTGTGTGACTCTATACAGGTGCCGTACTGTGTGACTCTATACAGGTGTGCCATACTGTGTGTGACTCTATACAGGTGCCGTACTTGTGTGTGTGACTCTATACAGGTGCCGTACTGTGTGTGGCTCTATACAGGTGCCGTACTGTGTGTGACTCTGTACAGGTGCCGTACTGTGGTGTGACTCTGTACAGGTGTGCCATACTGTGTGTGACTCTATACAGGGTGCCGTACTGTGTGTGACCCTATACAGGTGCCGTACTGTGTGTGACTCTATACAGGTGCCGTACTGTGTGTGACTCTATACAGGTGTGCCATACTGTGTGTGACTCTATACAGGTGCCGTACTGTGTGGTGACTCTATACAGGTGCCGTACTGTGTGTGACTCTATACAGGTGCCGTACTGTGTGTGACTCTAACAGGTGCCGTACTGTGTGTGACTCTATAACAGGTGCCGTACTGTGTGTGACCCTATACAGGTGCCGTACTGTGTGTGACTCTATACAGGTGTGCCGTACTGTGTGTGACTCTATAACAGGTGCCGTACTGTGTGTGACTCTATACAGGTGCCGTACTGTGTGTGACTCTATACAGGTGCCGTACTGTGTGTGACTCTATACAGGTGCGTACTGTGTGTGACTCTATACAGGTGCCGTACTGTGTGTGACCCTATACAGGTGCCGTACTGTGTGTGACTCTATAACAGGTGTGCCGTACTGTGTGTGACTCTATACAGGTGCCGTACTGTGTGTGACTCTATACAGGTGCCGTACTGTGTGTGACTCTATACAGGTGCCGTACTGTGTGTGACCCTATACAGGTGCCGTACTGTGTGTGACTCTATACAGGTGCCGTACTGAGTGTTACTCTATACAGGTGTGCCGTACTGTGTGTGACTCTATACAGGTGCCGTACTGTGTGTGACTCTATACAGGTGCCGTACTGTGTGTGACTCTATACAGGTGCCGTACTGTGTGTGACTCTATACAGGTGCCGTACTGTGTGTGACTCTATACAGGTGCCGTACTGTGTGTGACTCTATACAGGTGTGCCGTACTGTGTGTGACCCTAATACAGGTGCCGTACTGTGTGTGACTCTATACAGGTGCCATACTGTGTGTGACTCTATACAGGTGTGCCATACTGTGTGTGACTCTATACAGGTGCCGTACTGTGTGTGACTCTATACAGGTGCCGTACTGTGTGTGACTCTATACAGGTGCCGTACTGTGTGTGACTCTATACAGGTGCCGTACTGTGTGTGACTCTATACAGGTGTGCCATACTGTGTGTGACTCTATACAGGTGCCGTACTGTGTGTGTGACTCTATACAGGTGTGCCATACTGTGTGTGACTCTATACAGGTGTGCCATACTGTGTGTGACTCTATACAGGTGTGCCATACTGTGTGTGACTCTATACAGGTGCCATACTGTGTGTGACTCTATACAGGTGCCGTACTGTGTGTGACTCTATACAGGTGTGCCATACTGTGTGTGACTCTATACAGGTGCCGTACTGTGTGTGTGACTCTATACAGGTGCCGTACTGTGTGTGGCTCTATACAGGTGCCGTACTGTGTGTGACTCTGTACAGGTGCCGTACTGTGTGTGACTCTGTACAGGTGTGCCATACTGTGTGTGACTCTATACAGGTGCCGTACTGTGTGTGTGACTCTATACAGGTGCCGTACTGTGTGTGGCTCTATACAGGTGCCGTACTGTGTGTGACTCTGTACAGGTGCCGTACTGTGTGTGACTCTGTACAGGTGTGCCATACTGTGTGTGACTCTATACAGGTGCCGTACTGTGTGTGACCCTATACAGGTGCCGTACTGTGTGTGACTCTATACAGGTGCCGTACTGTGTGTGACTCTATACAGGTGTGCCGTACTGTGTGTGACTCTATACAGGTGCCGTACTGTGTGTGACTCTATACAGGTGCCGTACTGTGTGTGACTCTATACAGGTGCCGTACTGTGTGTGACTCTATACAGGTGCCGTACTGTGTGTGACTCTATACAGGTGTGCCATACTGTGTGTGACTCTATACAGGTGCCGTACTGTGTGTGTGACTCTATACAGGTGTGCCATACTGTGTGTGACTCTATACAGGTGTGCCGTACTGTGTGTGACTCTATACAGGTGCCGTACTGTGTGTGACTCTATACAGGTGCCGTACTGTGTGTGACTCTATACAGGTGCCGTACTGTGTGTGACTCTATACAGGTGCCGTACTGTGTGTGACTCTATACAGGTGCCGTACTGTGTGTGACTCTATACAGGTGTGCCATACTGTGTGTGACTCTATACAGGTGCCGTACTGTGTGTGACTCTATACAGGTGCCGTACTGTGTGTGACTCTTATACAGGTGCCGTACTGTGTGTGACTCTATACAGGTGCCGTACTGTGTGTGACCCTATACAGGTGCCGTACTGTGTGTGACTCTATACAGGTGTGCCGTACTGTGTGTGACTCTATACAGGTGCCGTACTGTGTGTGACTCTATACAGGTGCCGTACTGTGTGTGACTCTATACAGGTGCCGTACTGTGTGTGACTCTATACAGGTGCCGTACTGTGTGTGACTCTATACAGGTGCCGTACTGTGTGTGACCCTATACAGGTGCCGTACTGTGTGTGACTCTATACAGGTGTGCCGTACTGTGTGTGACTCTATACAGGTGCCGTACTGTGTGTGACTCTATATACAGGTGCCGTACTGTGTGTGACTCTATACAGGTGCCGTACTGTGTGTGACCCTATACAGGTGCCGTACTGTGTGTGACCTCTATACAGGTGCCGTACTGAGTGTTACTCTATACAGGTGTGCCGTACTGTGTGTGACTCTATACAGGTGCCGTACTGTGTGTGACTCTATACAGGTGCCGTACTGTGTGTGACTCTATACAGGTGCCGTACTGTGTGTGACTCTATACAGGTGCCGTACTGTGTGTGACTCTATACAGGTGCCGTACTGTGTGTGACTCTATACAGGTGTGCCGTACTGTGTGTGACCCTATACAGGTGCCAGTACTGTGTGGTGACTCTATACAGGTGCCATACTGTGTGTGACTCTATACAGGTGTGCCATACTGTGTGTGACTCTATACAGGTGCCGTACTGTGTGTGACTCTAATACAGGTGCCGTACTGTGTGTGACTCTATACAGGTGCCGTACTGTGTGTGACTCTATACAGGTGCCGTACTGTGTGTGACTCTATACAGGTGTGCCATACTGTGTGTGACTCTATACAGGTGCCGTACTGTGTGTGTGAACTCTATACAGGTGTGCCATACTGTGTGTGACTCTATACAGGTGTGCCATACTGTGTGTGACTCTATACAGGTGTGCCATACTGTGTGTGACTCTATACAGGTGCCATACTGTGTGTGACTCTATACAGGTGCCGTACTGTGTGTGACTCTATACAGGTGTGCCATACTGTGTGTGACTCTATACAGGTGCCGTACTGTGTGTGTGACTCTATACAGGTGCCGTACTGTGTGTGGCTCTATACAGGTGCCGTACTGTGTGTGACTCTGTACAGGTGCCGTACTGTGTGTGACTCTGTACAGGTGTGCCATACTGTGTGTGACTCTATACAGGTGCCGTACTGTGTGTGTGACTCTATACAGGTGCCGTACTGTGTGTGGCTCTATACAGGTGCCGTACTGTGTGTGACTCTGTACAGGTGCCGTACTGTGTGTGACTCTGTACAGGTGTGCCATACTGTGTGTGACTCTATACAGGTGCCGTACTGTGTGTGACCCTATACAGGTGCCGTACTGTGTGTGACTCTATACAGGTGCCGTACTGTGTGTGACTCTATACAGGTGTGCCATACTGTGTGTGACTCTATACAGGTGCCGTACTGTGTGTGACTCTATACAGGTGCCGTACTGTGTGTGACTCTATACAGGTGCCGTACTGTGTGTGACTCTATACAGGTGCCGTACTGTGTGTGACTCTATACAGGTGTGCCATACTGTGTGTGACTCTATACAGGTGCCGTACTGTGTGTGTGACTCTATACAGGTGTGCCATACTGTGTGTGACTCTATACAGGTGTGCCATACTGTGTGTGACTCTATACAGGTGCCGTACTGTGTGTGACTCTATACAGGTGTGGCCATACTGTGTGTGACTCTATACAGGTGCCGTATTGTGTGTGTGACTCTATACAGGTGCCGTACTGTGTGTGGCTCTATACAGGTGCCGTACTGTGTGTGACTCTGTACAGGTGTGCCATACTGTGTGTGACTCTATACAGGTGCCGTACTGTGTGTGACCCTATACAGGTGCCGTACTGTGTGTGACTCTATACAGGTGCCGTACTGTGTGTGACTCTATACAGGTGTGCCATACTGTGTGTGACTCTATACAGGTGCCGTACTGTGTGTGACTCTATACAGGTGTGCCGTACTGTGTGTGACTCTATACAGGTGCCGTACTGTGTGTGACTCTATACAGGTGCCGTACTGTGTGTGACTCTATACAGGTGCCGTACTGTGTGTGACTCTTTACAGGTGCCGTACTGTGTGTGACTCTGTACAGGTGTGCCATACTGTGTGTGACTCTATACAGGTGCCGTACTGTGTGTGACCCTATACAGGTGCCGTACTGTGTGTGACTCTATACAGGTGCCGTACTGTGTGTGACTCTATACAGGTGTGCCATACTGTGTGTGACTCTATACAGGTGCCGTACTGTGTGTGACTCTATACAGGTGCCGTACTGTGTGTGACTCTATACAGGTGCCGTACTGTGTGTGACTCTATACAGGTGCCGTACTGTGTGTGACTCTATACAGGTGTGCCATACTGTGTGTGACTCTATACAGGTGCCGTACTGTGTGTGACCCTATACAGGTGCCGTACTGTGTGTGACTCTATACAGGTGCCGTACTGTGTGTGACTCTATACAGGTGTGCCATACTGTGTGTGACTCTATACAGGTGCCGTACTGTGTGTGACTCTATACAGGTGCCGTACTGTGTGTGACTCTATACAGGTGCCGTACTGTGTGTGACTCTATACAGGTGCCGTACTGTGTGTGACCCTATACAGGTGCCGTACTGTGTGTGACTCTATACAGGTGTGCCGTACTGTGTGTGACTCTATACAGGTGCCGTACTGTGTGTGACTCTGTACAGGTGTGCCATACTGTGTGTGACTCTATACAGGTGCCGTACTGTGTGTGACCCTATACAGGTGCCGTACTGTGTGTGACTCTATACAGGTGCCGTACTGTGTGTGACTCTATACAGGTGTGCCATACTGTGTGTGACTCTATACAGGTGCCGTACTGTGTGTGACTCTATACAGGTGCCGTACTGTGTGTGACTCTATACAGGTGCCGTACTGTGTGTGACTCTATACAGGTGCCGTACTGTGTGTGACTCTATACAGGTGTGCCATACTGTGTGTGACTCTATACAGGTGCCGTACTGTGTGTGTGACTCTATACAGGTGTGCCATACTGTGTGTGACTCTATACAGGTGTGCCATACTGTGTGTGACTCTATACAGGTGCCGTACTGTGTGTGACTCTATACAGGTGTGCCATACTGTGTGTGACTCTATACAGGTGCCGTATTGTGTGTGTGACTCTATACAGGTGCCGTACTGTGTGTGGCTCTATACAGGTGCCGTACTGTGTGTGACTCTGTACAGGTGTGCCATACTGTGTGTGACTCTATACAGGTGCCGTACTGTGTGTGACCCTATACAGGTGCCGTACTGTGTGTGACTCTATACAGGTGCCGTACTGTGTGTGACTCTATACAGGTGTGCCATACTGTGTGTGACTCTATACAGGTGCCGTACTGTGTGTGACTCTATACAGGTGTGCCGTACTGTGTGTGACTCTATACAGGTGCCGTACTGTGTGTGACTCTATACAGGTGCCGTACTGTGTGTGACTCTATACAGGTGCCGTACTGTGTGTGACTCTTTACAGGTGCCGTACTGTGTGTGACTCTATACAGGTGCCGTACTGTGTGTGACCCTATACAGGTGCCGTACTGTGTGTGACTCTATACAGGTGCCATACTGTGTGTGACTCTATACAGGTGTGCCATACTGTGTGTGACTCTATACAGGTGTGCCATACTGTGTGTGACTCTATACAGGTGCCGTACTGTGTGACTCTATACAGGTGTGCCATACTGTGTGTGACTCTATACAGGTGCCGTACTGTGTGTGTGACTCTATACAGGTGCCGTACTGTGTGTGGCTCTATACAGGTGCCGTACTGTGTGTGACTCTGTACAGGTGCCGTACTGTGTGTGACTCTGTACAGGTGTGCCATACTGTGTGTGACTCTATACAGGTGCCGTACTGTGTGTGACCCTATACAGGTGCCGTACTGTGTGTGACTCTATACAGGTGCCGTACTGTGTGTGACTCTATACAGGTGTGCCATACTGTGTGTGACTCTATACAGGTGCCGTACTGTGTGTGACTCTATACAGGTGCCGTACTGTGTGTGACTCTATACAGGTGCCGTACTGTGTGTGACTCTATACAGGTGCCGTACTGTGTGTGACCCTATACAGGTGCCGTACTGTGTGTGACTCTATACAGGTGTGCCGTACTGTGTGTGACTCTATACAGGTGCCGTACTGTGTGTGACTCTATACAGGTGCCGTACTGTGTGTGACTCTATACAGGTGCCGTACTGTGTGTGACTCTATACAGGTGCCGTACTGTGTGTGACTCTATACAGGTGCCGTACTGTGTGTGACCCTATACAGGTGCCGTACTGTGTGTGACTCTATACAGGTGTGCCGTACTGTGTGTGACTCTATACAGGTGCCGTACTGTGTGTGACTCTATACAGGTGCCGTACTGTGTGTGACTCTATACAGGTGCCGTACTGTGTGTGACTCTATACAGGTGCCGTACTGTGTGTGACCCTATACAGGTGCCGTACTGTGTGTGACTCTATACAGGTGCCGTACTGAGTGTTACTCTATACAGGTGTGCCGTACTGTGTGTGACTCTATACAGGTGCCGTACTGTGTGTGACTCTATACAGGTGCCGTACTGTGTGTGACTCTATACAGGTGCCGTACTGTGTGTGACTCTATACAGGTGCCGTACTGTGTGTGACTCTATACAGGTGCCGTACTGTGTGTGACTCTATACAGGTGTGCCGTACTGTGTGTGACCCTATACAGGTGCCGTACTGTGTGTGACTCTATACAGGTGCCATACTGTGTGTGACTCTATACAGGTGTGCCATACTGTGTGTGACTCTATACAGGTGCCGTACTGTGTGTGACTCTATACAGGTGCCGTACTGTGTGTGACTCTATACAGGTGCTGTACTGTGTGTGACTCTATACAGGTGCCGTACTGTGTGTGACTCTATACAGGTGTGCCATACTGTGTGTGACTCTATACAGGTGCCGTACTGTGTGTGTGACTCTATACAGGTGTGCCATACTGTGTGTGACTCTATACAGGTGTGCCATACTGTGTGTGACTCTATACAGGTGTGCCATACTGTGTGTGACTCTATAACAGGTGCAATACTGTGTGTGACTCTATACAGGTGCCGTACTGTGTGTGACTCTATACAGGTGTGCCATACTGTGTGTGACTCTATACAGGTGCCGTACTGTGTGTGTGACTCTATACAGGTGCCGTACTGTGTGTGGCTCTATACAGGTGCCGTACTGTGTGTGACTCTGTACAGGTGCCGTACTGTGTGTGACTCTGTACAGGTGCCGTACTGTGTGTGACTCTGTACAGGTGTGCCATACTGTGTGTGACTCTATACAGGTGCCGTACTGTGTGTGTGACTCTATACAGGTGCCGTACTGTGTGTGGCTCTATACAGGTGCCGTACTGTGTGTGACTCTGTACAGGTGCCGTACTGTGTGTGACTCTGTACAGGTGTGCCATACTGTGTGTGACTCTATACAGGTGCCGTACTGTGTGTGACCCTATACAGGTGCCGTACTGTGTGTGACTCTATACAGGTGCCGTACTGTGTGTGACTCTATACAGGTGTGCCATACTGTGTGTGACTCTATACAGTGCCGTACTGTGTGTGACTCTATACAGGTGCCGGTTACTCTGTGTGTGACTCTATACAGGTGGCCGTACTGTGTGTGACTCTATACAGGTGCCGTACTGTGTGTGACTCTATACAGGTGTGCCATACTGTGTGTGACTCTATACAGGTGCCGTACTGTGTGTGTGACTCTATACAGGTGTGCCATACTGTGTGTGACTCTATACAGGTGTGCCATACTGTGTGTGACTCTATACAGGTGCCGTACTGTGGTGTGACTCTATACAGGTGTGCCATACTGTGTGTGACTCTATACAGGTGCCGTATTGTGTGTGTGACTCTATACAGGTGCCGTACTGTGTGTGGCTCTATACAGGTGCCGTACTGTGTGTGACTCTGTACAGGTGTGCCATACTGTGTGTGACTCTATACAGGTGCCGTACTGTGTGTGACCCTATACAGGTGCCGTACTGTGTGTGACTCTATACAGGTGCCGTACTGTGTGTGACTCTATACAGGTGTGCCATACTGTGTGTGACTCTATACAGGTGCCGTACTGTGTGTGACTCTATACAGGTGTGCCATACTGTGTGTGACTCTATACAGGTGCCGTACTGTGTGTGACTCTATACAGGTGCCGTACTGTGTGTGACTCTATACAGGTGCCGTACTGTGTGTGACTCTATACAGGTGCCGTACTGTGTGTGACCCTATACAGGTGCCGTACTGTGTGTGACTCTATACAGGTGTGCCGTACTGTGTGTGACTCTATACAGGTGCCGTACTGTGTGTGACTCTATACAGGTGCCGTACTGTGTGTGACTCTATACAGGTGCCGTACTGTGTGTGACTCTATACAGGTGCCGTACTTTGTGTGACTCTATACAGGTGCCGTACTTTGTGTGACTCTATACAGGTGCCGTACTGTGTGTGACCCTATACAGGTGCCGTACTGTGTGTGACTCTATACAGGTGCCATACTGTGTGTGACTCTATACAGGTGTGCCATACTGTGTGTGACTCTATACAGGTGCCGTACTGTGTGTGACTCTATACAGGTGCCGTACTGTGTGTGACTCTATACAGGTGCCGTACTGTGTGTGACTCTATACAGGTGCCGTACTGTGTGTGACTCTATACAGGTGTGCCATACTGTGTGTGACTCTATACAGGTGCCGTACTGTGTGTGTGACTCTATACAGGTGTGCCATACT
Organism: Xenopus tropicalis; assembly: GCF_000004195.4. Taxonomy (NCBI): domain Eukaryota; kingdom Metazoa; phylum Chordata; class Amphibia; order Anura; family Pipidae; genus Xenopus; species Xenopus tropicalis. The sequence goes on along the minus strand of NC_030681.2, from coordinate 4,261,898 downwards.
GTGTGTGACTCTATACAGGTGCCGTACTGTGTGTGACTCTATACAGGTGCCGTACTGTGTGTGACTCTATACAGGTGTGCCATACTGTGTGTGACTCTATACAGGTGCCGTACTGTGTGTGTGACTCTATACAGGTGTGCCATACTGTGTGTGACTCTATACAGGTGCCGTACTGTGTGTGACTCTATACACTGTGTGTGACTCTATACAGGTGCCGTACTGTGTGTGACCCTATACAGGTGCCGTACTGTGTGTGACTCTATACAGGTGCCGTACTGTGTGTGACTCTATACAGGTGTGCCATACTGTGTGTGACTCTATACAGGTGCCGTACTGTGTGTGACTCTATACAGGTGCCGTACTGTGTGTGACTCTATACAGGTGCCGTACTGTGTGTGACTCTATACAGGTGCCGTACTGTGTGTGACTCTATACAGGTGTGCCATACTGTGTGTGACTCTATACAGGTGCCGTACTGTGTGTGTGACTCTATACAGGTGTGCCATACTGTGTGTGACTCTATACAGGTGTGCCATACTGTGTGTGACTCTATACAGGTGCCGTACTGTGTGTGACTCTATACAGGTGTGCCATACTGTGTGTGACTCTATACAGGTGCCGTATTGTGTGTGTGACTCTATACAGGTGCCGTACTGTGTGTGGCTCTATACAGGTGCCGTACTGTGTGTGACTCTGTACAGGTGTGCCATACTGTGTGTGACTCTATACAGGTGCCGTACTGTGTGTGACCCTATACAGGTGCCGTACTGTGTGTGACTCTATACAGGTGCCGTACTGTGTGTGACTCTATACAGGTGTGCCGTACTGTGTGTGACTCTATACAGGTGGCCGTACTGTGTGTGACTCTATACAGGTGCCGTACTGTGTGTGACTCTATACAGGTGCCGTACTGTGTGTGACTCTATACAGGTGCCGTACTGTGTGTGACCCTATACAGGTGCCGTACTGTGTGTGACTCTATACAGGTGTGCCGTACTGTGTGTGACTCTATACAGGTGCCGTACTGTGTGTGACTCTATACAGGTGCCGTACTGTGTGTGACTCTATACAGGTGCCGTACTGTGTGTGACTCTATACAGGTGCCGTACTGTGTGTGACTCTATACAGGTGCCGTACTGTGTGTGACCCTATACAGGTGCCGTACTGTGTGTGACTCTATACAGGTGCCGTACTGTGTGTGACTCTATACAGGTGTGCCATACTGTGTGTGACTCTATACAGGTGCCGTACTGTGTGTGACTCTATACAGGGTGCCGTACTGTGTGTGACTCTATACAGGTGCCGTACTGTGTGTGACTCTATACAGGTGCCGTACTGTGGTGTGACTCTATACAGGTGTGCCATACTGTGTGTGACTCTATACAGGTGCCGTACTGTGTGTGTGACTCTATACAGGTGTGCCATACTGTGTGTGACTCTATACAGGTGCCGTACTGTGTGTGACTCTATACAGGTGCCGTACTGTGTGTGACTCTATACAGGTGTGCCATACTGTGTGTGACTCTATACAGGTGCCGTACTGTGTGTGTGACTCTATACAGGTGTGCCATACTGTGTGTGACTCTATCAGGTGCCTGTGTGTGACTCTATACAGGTGCCGTACTGTGTGTGACTCTATACAGGTGCCGTACTGTGTGTGACTCTATACAGGTGCCGTACTGTGTGTGACTCTATACAGGTGCCGTACTGTGTGTGACTCTATACAGGTGCCGTACTGTGTGTGACTCTATACAGGTGCCGTACTGTGTGTGACTCTATACAGGTGCCGTACTGTGTGTGACTCTATACAGGTGCCGTACTGTGTGTGACTCTATACAGGTGCCGTACTGTGTGTGACTCTATACAGGTGCCGTACTGTGTGTGACTCTATACAGGTGCCGTACTGTGTGTGACTCTATACAGGTGTGCCGTACTGTGTGTGACCCTATACAGGTGCCGTACTGTGTGTGACTCTATACAGGTGCCATACTGTGTGTGACTCTATACAGGTGTGCCATACTGTGTGTGACTCTATACAGGTGCCGTACTGTGTGTGACTCTATACAGGTGCCGTACTGTGTGTGACTCTATACAGGTGCCGTACTGTGTGTGACTCTATACAGGTGCCGTACTGTGTGTGACTCTATACAGGTGTGCCATACTGTGTGTGACTCTATACAGGTGCCGTACTGTGTGTGTGACTCTATACAGGTGTGCCATACTGTGTGTGACTCTATACAGGTGTGCCATACTGTGTGTGACTCTATACAGGTGTGCCATACTGTGTGTGACTCTATACAGGTGCCATACTGTGTGTGACTCTATACAGGTGCCGTACTGTGTGTGACTCTATACAGGTGTGCCATACTGTGTGTGACTCTATACAGGTGCCGTACTGTGTGTGTGACTCTATACAGGTGCCGTACTGTGTGTGGCTCTATACAGGTGCCGTACTGTGTGTGACTCTGTACAGGTGCCGTACTGTGTGTGACTCTGTACAGGTGTGCCATACTGTGTGTGACTCTATACAGGTGCCGTACTGTGTGTGTGACTCTATACAGGTGCCGTACTGTGTGTGGCTCTATACAGGTGCCGTACTGTGTGTGACTCTGTACAGGTGCCGTACTGTGTGTGACTCTGTACAGGTGTGCCATACTGTGTGTGACTCTATACAGGTGCCTTACTGTGTGTGACCCTATACAGGTGCCGTACTGTGTGTGACTCTATACAGGTGCCGTACTGTGTGTGACTCTATACAGGTGTGCCATACTGTGTGTGACTCTATACAGGTGCCGTACTGTGTGTGACTCTATACAGGTGCCGTACTGTGTGTGACTCTATACAGGTGCCGTTACTGTGTGTGACTCTATACAGGTGCCGTACTGTGGTGTGGACTCTATACATGGTGTGCCATACTGTGGTGTGACTCTATACAGGTGCCGTACTGTGTGTGTGACTCTATACAGGTGTGCCATACTGTGTGTGACTCTATACAGGTGTGCCATACTGTGTGTGACTCCTATACAGGTGCCGTACTGTGTGTGACTCTATAACAGGTGTGCCATACTGTGTGTGACTCTATACAGGTGCCGTATTGTGTGTGTGACTCTATACAGGTGCCGTACTGTGTGTGGCTCTATACAGGTGCCGTACTGTGTGTGACTCTGTACAGGTGTGCCATACTGTGTGTGACTCTATACAGGTGCCGTACTGTGTGTGACCCTATACAGGTGCCGTACTGTGTGTGACTCTATACAGGTGCCGTACTGTGTGTGACTCTATACAGGTGTGCCATACTGTGTGTGACTCTATACAGGTGCCGTACTGTGTGTGACTCTATACAGGTGCCGTACTGTGTGTGACTCTATACAGGTGCCGTACTGTGTGTGACTCTATACAGGTGCCGTACTGTGTGTGACTCTATACAGGTGCCGTACTGTGTGTGACTCTATACAGGTGCCGTACTGTGTGTGACCCTATACAGGTGCCGTACTGTGTGTGACTCTATACAGGTGCCGTACTGAGTGTTACTCTATACAGGTGTGCCGTACTGTGTGTGACTCTATACAGGTGCCGTACTGTGTGTGACTCTATACAGGTGCCGTACTGTGTGTGACTCTATACAGGTGCCGTACTGTGTGTGACTCTATACAGGTGCCGTACTGTGTGTGACTCTATACAGGTGTGCCGTACTGTGTGTGACTCTATACAGGTGCCGTACTGTGTGTGACTCTATACAGGTGCCGTACTGTGTGTGACCCTATACAGGTGCCGTACTGTGTGTGACTCTATACAGGTGCCGTACTGTGTGTGACCCTATACAGGTGCCGTACTGTGTGTGACTCTATACAGGTGTGCCGTACTGTGTGTGACTCTATACAGGTGCCGTACTGTGTGTGACCCTATACAGGTGCCGTACTGTGTGTGACTCTATACAGGTGCCGTACTGTGTGTGACCCTATACAGGTGCCGTACTGTGTGTGACCCTATACAGGTGCCGTACTGTGTGTGACTCTATACAGGTGTGCCATACTGTGTGTGACTCTATACAGGTGCCGTACTGTGTGTGACTCTATACAGGTGCCGTACTGGTGTGTGACCCTATACAGGTGCCGTACTGTGTGTGACTCTATACAGGTGTGCCGTACTGTGTGTGACTCTATACAGGTGCCGTACTGTGTGTGACTCTATACAGGTGCCGTACTGTGTGTGACTCTATACAGGTGCCGTACTGTGTGTGACTCTATACAGGTGCCGTACTGTGTGTGACTCTATACAGGTGCCGTACTGTGTGTGACTCTATACAGGTGCCGTACTGTGTGTGACCCTATACAGGTGCCGTACTGTGTGTGACCCTATACAGGTGCCGTACTGTGTGTGACTCTATACAGGTGCCGTACTGTGTGTGACTCTATACAGGTGCCGTACTGTGTGTGACTCTATACAGGTGCCGTACTGTGTGTGACTCTATACAGGTGCCGTACTGTGTGTGACTCTATACAGGTGCCGTACTGTGTGTGACTCTATACAGGTGCCGTACTGTGTGTGACTCTATACAGGTGCCGTACTGTGTGTGACTCTATACAGGTGCCGTACTGTGTGTGACCCTATACAGGTGCCGTACTGTGTGTGACCCTATACAGGTGCCGTACTGTGTGTGACCCTATACAGGTGCCGTACTGTGTGTGATACAGATTAGTGCCAGGGTGGAGGTTTTCCTGTAAGAAATAAATGATAAGAGATGAATGATATCATGATGTTACAGGGCAGCGGCCCCTTGGCACCGGGGGGCACACCCATGCCACTAATCACCATTTACCTTTCCTCCTCCCTTTTGCACCTACCTGTGGGGGCAAACTTAGCAGCTTCCAAATCCAGCATTTTGGGTCAGAACCAGGTAGTTTGGGTCACATAACGCCAGGTTTCTGGGATACGATATGGGTGCCAATAAGGTGATTCCAGGTGGGCACAGAAGGGGTTTCTGGGGCAGCGCAGGGTGGGTGGGTACCACAGTAAGTGCCAGGGGGTCAGTAGTCGGTACCTGTGAGAACAAAACAACACATAAATAGCAGAATAACAGCTGCCCATTGGCCAATGTGGGGATCTTGTCTGTGAGGGACCAGGCGTCAGTCAGGCGTTAAACCTCTGGCTCAGAGGGGCGATTAACCCCCAACTGCAGGGTATCTCAGGCTCTGCCCACATTGGGGATAGTGTTAGGGTAACTATAGTTACCCTATAGCAGCACAGTATCTTACAGACTGGCACATAAAGGGTGCCAGCGGCAGGGTAACTTTGGGGTGGGTGCCAGCGCCCCCTACCATCAGGGTAACTCAGCATGGCGTGCCACTGACAGGCTTCGCTCCTGAGGGACTGGGGCTGAGGCGCTGGGGGGAAAGGAATGGGGGTCCATACTGGGGCAGACTGAGAAACAAGTCTGTGAGGGAACAGAGGAGACTCAGTAACCATCGGACTACAACCCCCAGAATTCCCTCATCCCGGAAGCGCGCCGGGCGGGTGATTGGCTGGGCGGCACCATGTGACAGGGCCAAGGAGCGGAGCGCTGCTGCGGGACAGGGAGGGCGGCCGGGTGAGTTCAGTTTGGCCATGGCTGTGCCTGGGGGGAGGCTGTGTGTGCTGCTGGGGAGACTGGGCCGGACCGGGCCCCGGGGAACCAACACAAGGTTCTGCGCCACCGGGGTCCCCGCGTTGGGACTCACTGCTTCAGCTCAGGTGAGTGGCTGCACCTGTACTCACACTCACTGGCACTGACACTCACACTCATTGGCACTGACACTCACACTCATTGGCACTGACACTCACACTCATTGGCACTGACACTCACACTCATTGGCACTGACACTCACACTCACTGGCACTGACACTCACACTCATTGGCACTGACACTCACACTCATTGGCACTGACACTCACACTCATTGGCACTGACACTCACACTCATTGGCACTGACACTCACACTCATTGGCACTGACACTCACACTCATTGGCACTGACACTCACACTCATTGGCACTGACACTCACACTCATTGGCACTGACACTCACACTCATTGGCACTGACGACACTCACTGGCACTGACACATTGGCACTGACACTCATTGGCACTGACACTCACACTCATTGGCACTGACACTCACACTCATTGGCACTGACACTCACACTCATTGGCACTGACGACACTCACTGGCACTGACACATTGGCACTGACACTCATTGGCACTGACACTCACACTCATTGGCACTGACACTCACTGGCACTGACACTCACACTCATTGGCACTGACACTCACACTCATTGGCACTGACACTCACACTCATTGGCACTGACACTCACACTCATTGGCACTGACACTCACACTCATTGGCACTGACTCACACTCACTGGCACTGACACTCACACACTGGCACTCACACACTGACACTCACACACTCACACACTGACACTCACACTCACTGGCCCTGACACTGGCATTTACTCACTGACACTCTCACTCACTGGCCCTGACTCTCACTCACTGGCCCTGACTCTCACTCACTGGCACTGACGCTTCACTCGCTGGCCCTGACTCTCACTCACTGGCCCTGACTCTCACTCATTGGCCCTGACTCTCACTCACTGGCCCTGACTCTCACTCACTGGCCCTGACTCTCACTGGCCCTGATGCTTCACTCACTGGCCCTGATGCTTCACTCACTGGCCCTGACGCTTCACTCACTGGCCCTGACGCTTCACTCACTGCCCTGACGCTTCACTCACTGGCCCTGACGCTTCACTCACTGGCCCTGACGCTTCACTCACTGGCCCTGACGCTTCACTCACTGGCCCTGACTCTCACTCACTGGCCCTGACGCTCCACTCACTGTCCCTGACGCTCCACTCACTGTCCCTGACTCTCACTCACTGGCCCTGACTCTCACTCACTGGCCCTGACTCTCACTCACTGGCCCTGACTCTCACTCACTGGCCCTGACTCTCACTCACTGGCCCTGACTCTCACTCACTGGCCCTGACTCTCACTCACTGGCCCTGACTCTCACTCACTGGCCCTGACTCTCACTCACTGGCCCTGAAGTTTATTGGCACACAGACTGGCACTGCAGCCGTCACATTATTATTGTGTAATTATTGGGCGAGGGAGGTGCCATTGTGCCTTCCCTGTTTGGGCAATAGGTGCGGGGGGGGGGGGCATTATTAATTATAATCATGTTTCTGTATTCAGCCCCCAGTAACCCCTGGTGTAACTGCAGTTGCACTCTGTGTCCGTCTGTCCCTTGATACAATGTAGCAGGAGTCGGAACCGTCGGTGCAGAGAATATAAAGAGCCAGGCCCTGTTTCCATTAGCAACGACACTTACCCAGAGCTACAAACCCAGGGCAGCGCTTTATTGACAGGATATTGGGAAGTTGATTAGAATTATATTTTCCTTCATTCGGCAACAGAACTGGTTTGGGGTGTAGTTTCCCTTTAATGCTGCGAGTTTAGCAACTTTGCATTAATTCAAGGAAGAAAGTTGCTTGGTGTTGTGCCCCCAGGACCCTTCAGCAGGCGCTGCCCCAACAAGTCACACAGCCAGGCCCAGAGAACTTGTTTGCTCCTCCCAGAGCCTGCGGGGAGTATCAGCGCCGCGTTCCCTCTCACAGCAAACAAGCTGATAAAGCCTCGGCCTCCCTGTTAATCAGTACTGGTTCTGAGGTTCTGCAGCCCTGCGTGGGTTAATAACAAACTGCTTGCGTTATAGGGATCTGTAGCTATGCAGGGGTCAGTGCATGGGTCAGCGTATGGGTCAGCGTATGGGTCAGCGTATGGGTCAGCGCATGGGTCAGCGCATGGGTCAGCGCATGGGTCAGCGCATGGGTCAGCGCATGGGTCAGCGTATGGGTCAGCGTATGGGTCAGCGTATGGGTCAGCGTATGGGTCAGCGTATGGGTCAGGGTATGGGTCAGGGTATGGGTCAGGGTATGGGTCAGGGTATGGGTCAGGGTATGGGTCAGCGCATGGGTCAGCGCATGGGTCAGCGCATGGGTCAGCGTATGGGTCAGCGTATGGGTCAGCGTATGGGTCAGCGTATGGGTCAGCGTATGGGTCAGCGTATGGGTCAGGGTATGGGTCAGGGTATGGGTCAGGGTATGGGTCAGGGTATGGGTCAGCGCATGGGTCAGCGCATGGGTCAGCGCATGGGTCAGCGCATGGGTCAGCGTATGGGTCAGCGTATGGGTCAGCGTATGGGTCAGCGTATGGGTCAGGGTATGGGTCAGCGTATGGGTCAGGGTATGGGTCAGCGTATGGGTCAGCGCTTTCTGCCCCTTCCCCTGTGAATCCAAATGGGAGCTAATGGTAATGACCCCCAAATGGGATTCAAATGGGGGCTAATGGTAATGACCCCCAAATGGGGTCTAATGGTAATGACCCCCAGGGTGCCACCTGATGCACCAGTAAAAGGTGCATCAGGTGGCACCCTGGGGGTCCTTACAATTGAACAGTGCCAGGCACCACCCACCGCCAGTCTGTGGGTACAACTCACATGTATTATATATAATATATATTACCGGCAGTATATGTATGGGCCTTATATATATTCTATATACAGGTAAGGGACCTGTTATCCAGAATGCTTGGGACCTGGGGTTTTCCGGATAAGGGATCTTTCCGTAATTTTGATCTCCATAACTGTTAAAATCCATTTCAATATTGAATAAAGCCAATAGGACTGTTCTGCCCCAATAAGGGGTAATTATATCTTAGTTGGGATCAAGTACAGGTACTGTTTTATTATTACAGAGAAAAGGGAATCATTTAACCATTAAATAAACCCAATAGGGCTGTTCTGCCCCAATAAGGGGTAATTATATCTTAGTTGGGATCAAGTACAGGTACTGTTTTATTATTACAGAGAAAAGGGAATCATTTAACCATGAAATAAACCCAATAGGGCTGTTCTGCCCCAATAAGGGGTAATTATATCTTAGTTGGGATCAAGTACAGGTACTGTTTTATTATTACAGAGAAAAGGGAATCATTTAACCATGAAATAAACCCAATAGGGCTGTTCTGCCCCCAATAAGGGGTAATTATATCTTAGTTGGGATCAAGTACAGGTACTGTTTTATTATTACAGAGAAAAGGGAATCATTTAACCATTAAATAAACCCAATAGGGCTGTTCTGCCCCCAATAAGGGGTAATTATATCTTAGTTGGGATCAAGTACAGGTACTGTTTTATTATTACACAGAAAAAAGTCCAAGTGCACCCCACCCTGTTTGTATTATTGGGTTACTGTTCCTTTAATGCCCCATTTAATCTCTCAGGCGCCAGAACCACGGGATTTCACAGGATTTTAGGCCAATTCGCCATGGCGCAGGCACGAGGGGTTTTTCTTTGATCCGGTGCCCCCCCTGCTCAGGCCTCGGGTATGAAGATGGGATCATTGGATGATCAGCCGACTGTCAGTGCCGTATGGGCGCCCGTCCCACGCGCAGTCACTTTGCCTGTTAATCTATAGCCTGGCATGGGGGGGTTATAGCTGCTTTATAAGGTTATTATACAGCAATATTCTGCCTCAGCACAGGGACAGGGAGACCTTTGGATTTGTTAGTGATGTCTCTGTGGGTTAAATATTACTCTCCCTGCGCTCTCCTTTCTCTTCTGGAGACGCGAGATAACAGTCCGATGACCCGGTGCTCTCACGCACTCTCTTATACCGACACATGTACCGACCATGTCCTCTGTCTGAAGTACCAACGGGGTCCCCCCCGCCAACACTGGCCCTCTCTGTGTCACAGAACCCCTCAGTGACTGCTAATATCCTTATCATTTACAGTAGGGGGTACATTATCCCTTATAATACATGAGTGATACTCAGAGTTCCCTGTATAACTCAGCCTGCAGCCTTGTGCCTTTATATGGGGGGCACAGAACCCCTCAGTGACTGCTAATATCCTTATCATTTACAGTAGGGGGTACATTATCCCTTATAATACATGAGTGATACTCAGAGTTCCCTGTATAACTCAGCCTGCAGCCTTGTGCCTTTATATGGGCACAGAACCCCTCAGTGACTGCTAATATCCTTATCATTTACAGTAGGGGGTACATTATCCCTTATAATACATGAGTGATACTCAGAGTTCCCTGTATAACTCAGCCTGCAGCCTTGTGCCTTTATATGGGGGGCACAGAACCCCTCAGTGACTGCTAATATCCTTATCATTTACAGTAGGGGGTACATTACCCCTTATAATACATGAGTGATACTCAGAGTTCCCTGTATAACTCAGCCTGCAGCCTTGTGCCTTTATATGGGCACAGAACCCCTCAGTCCTTATCATTTACAGCAGGGGGTACATTATCCATTACACAAGAGTGATAAATGTGAGTGATATATGTGGAATATTTTACTGTAACCCATAAGGGCTGGGTGAGGGTTATTATGTGTGTGCCACTCCCTGTGCTGCATGTGACTACCGCTGGGAAGTTGGGCAGTTGGGCGCATGATATTATAGAGAGTGAAATTGATCAGGTTCAGATTTAGGTTTGTGACACTCTAATCCTTACTGTTCTGCTTACAACAAGCGCTCTATTCTCTGATGCAGGATATCCACTTACAGGCTTTATATTTTGAAGGGTTTTTCTAGTTACACAAGGGAATGTATGTGATTCTGCCTCCGTCTGGTCATAGGAGCCCAGGGGGTAAGTGCAGGACAGGAGTGATGATACAGTGGGGCTCAGGGGGTAAGTGCAGGACAGGAGTGATGATACAGTGGGGCTCAGGGGGTAAGTGCAGGACAGGAGTGATGATACAGTGGGGCTCAGGGGGTAAGTGCAGGACAGGAGTGATGATACAATGGGGCTCAGGGGGTAAGTGCAGGACAGGAGTGATGATACAATGGGGCTCAGAGGGTAAGTGCAGGACAGGAGTGATGATACAGTGGGGCTCAGAGGGTAAGTGCAGGACAGGAGTCATGATACAATGGGGCTCAAGGGGTAAGTGCAGGACAGGAGTGATAATACAGTGGGGCTCAGGGGGTAAGTGCAGGACAGGAGTGATGATACAATGGGGCTCAGAGGGTTAGTGCAGGACAGGAGTGATGATACAGTGGGGCTCAGGGGGTAAGTGCAGGACAGGAGTGATGATACAGTGGGGCTCAGGGGGTAAGTGCGGGACAGGAGTGATGATACAGTGGGGCTCAGAGGGTGAGTGCAGGACAGGAGTGATGATACAATGGGGCTCAAGGGGTAAGTGCAGGACAGGAGTGATGATACAGTGGGGCTCAGGGGGTAAGTGCAGGACAGGAGTGATGATACAGTGGGGCTCAGGGGGTAAGTGCAGGACAGGAGTGATGATACAGTGGGGCTCAGGGGGTAAGTGCAGGACAGGAGTGATGATACAATGGGGCTCAGGGGGTAAGTGCAGGACAGGAGTGATGATACAATGGGGCTCGGGGTAAGTGCAGGACAGGAGTGATGATACAGTGGGGCCTGTGGGTAGGTTTGTGCCAGCGCTGCCCGATACCCTCTCATTGGTCGCTCAGTGGGTGGCTCTGGGGCGCTGCCAGTGGCCCGGTTTAACAGAACAATTTTCTCCCTTGCCCCTAAATAGGCACTCGCTGGTCATTGTGTTCCGAGAGACGAGAGGGATAACTGAGCTGTGAGGGGATTAGAGAGGGAATTGCATTTAGACAGCTCCCTGCTGAGAGACAGACAGATTACACGTTACGGGGTACTTACCTCTCTTATTCACAAATCCCTGTGATATTAAAATATTTAATTTCCTCCGAGAGGGACATTCATCCCTTCTATGTATTCGCTCTCTCTCCAAAGTGAATGCTCTTTGGTTGTTAGGGTCAGTGACCTTGGCAACCAGAGAACAAATCCTTAATTAGATTCTTTTTTTTAACGTGTCGTTGGGTCACTTTATATTTCAGCTTCATTCCGATCCCTTATGGCTTGGGCCTCAGTCCCAGGTTCAGACTCCGCTCTGGTCCTTGTGGGTTTGTTACTTGGCCCACGACAACAAAACCTGTCTCATAAGGAAGCTCAGCATTCCTGAGAGTTGTAGTTTATTTACAACTGCAGATTGTTCAATACTTTGATGTGTTATTGTTGCCTTCTTGCCCTACTCTCTGTCTTGTCTCCTTGTTTCTTATCTAGTCTCACTGACTCCATGTTGTCTTCTTCTTGTTCTACTGTTCTACTGGCCCCATCATGTCCTGCTCTCCTTATATTCTCCCTCTGTCTCGCTGCCTCCACCCCCTCTGTCTCACTGCCTCCACCCCCTCTGTCTCACTGCCTCCACCCCCTCTGTCTCACTGCCTCCACCCCCTCTGTCTCACTGCCTCTACCCCCTCTGTCTCACTGCCTCCACCCCCTCTGTCTCGCTGCCTCCACCCCCTCTGTCTCGCTGCCTCCACCCCCTCTGTCTCGCTGCCTCCACCCCCTCTGTCTCGCTGCCTCCACCCCCTCTGTCTCGCTGCCTCCACCCCCTCTGTCTCGCTGCCTCCACCCCCTCTGTCTCGCTGCCTCCACCCCCTTTGTTTTTCTGCCTCCACCCCCTCTGTCTCACTGCCTCCACCCCCTCTGTCTCACTGCCTCCACCCCCTCTGTCTCACTGCCTCCACCCCCTCTGTCTCACTGCCTCCACCCCCTCTGTCTCACTGCCTCCACCCCCTTTGTTTTTCTGCCTCCACCCCCTCTGTCTTACTGCCTCCACCCCCTCTGTCTCACTGCCTCCACCCCCTTTGTTTCTCTGCCTCCACCCCCTCTGTCTCGCTGCCTCCACCCCCTCTGTCTCGCTGCCTCCACCCCCTCTGTCTCGCTGCCTCCACCCCCTCTGTCTCGCTGCCTCCACCCCCTTTGTCTCGCTGCCTCCACCCCCTCTGTCTCGCTGCCTCCAACCCCTCTGTCTCACTGCCTCCACCCCCTTTGTTTTTCTGCCTCCACCCCCTTTGTTTTTCTGCCTCCACCCCCTTTGTTTCTCTGCCTCCACCCCCTTTGTTTCTCTGCCTCCACCCCCTTTGTTTCTCTGCCTCCTCCCCCTTTGTCTCTCTGCCTCCACCCCCTCTGTCTGGCTGCCTCCACCCCCTTTGTTTCTCTGCCTCCTCCCCCTTTGTCTCTCTGCCTCCACCCCCTCTGTCTGGCTGCCTCCACCCCCTTTGTTTCTCTGCCTCCTCCCCCTTTGTCTCTCTGCCTCCACCCCCTCTGTCTGGCTGCCTCCACCCCCTTTGTTTTTCTGCCTCCACCCCCTTTGTTTCTCTGCCTCCACCCCCTTTGTTTCTCTGCCTCCACCCCCTTTGTTTCTCTGCCTCCACCCCCTTTGTTTCTCTGCCTCCACCCCCTTTGTTTCTCTGCCTCCTCCCCCTTTGTCTCTCTGCCTCCACCCCCTCTGTCTGGCTGCCTCCACCCCCTTTGTTTCTTTGCCTCCACCCCCTCTGTCTGGCTGCCTCCACCCCCTTTGTTTCTCTGCCTCCTCCCCCTTTGTCTCTCTGCCTCCACCCCCTCTGTCTGGCTGCCTCCACCCCCTTTGTCTCTCTGCCTCCACCCCCTCTGTCTGGCTGCCTCCACCCCCTTTGTTTCTCTGCCTCCACCCCCTCTGTCTGGCTGCCTCTACCCCCTTTGTCCCCAGTGCTGCCCTCTCTTGGCTGGGACAGTATATTGCATTCATTGGAGGCACAATTGAACCAACGGCCGGGGTCTCCCCTAACTGCCCCTCTGATAAGAACATTGGAATATAAAGCAGCAATTCCCTCATTTATTTCATATTCTATTTTATGAGTCAGAATGATGTGGAAATGAGTCCATAGGCAAAGCCATACATCCGTCTGACTGCTGGGGTGCCACCCTGAGATTTCATTATTCCTTATACAAATAACCCCCAGTACATTCTCATGTGTTTCCTTTATGCACATTGCAGGGCGCATCTCATACAGAAAGGAAGAGGTTCGTGAAGGAACAGCCTGTGCCTTTCTCCGCTTTCCTCACTGACAGTTTTGGTCGGCAGCACAACTACCTGCGAATCTCCCTGACAGAGAAATGCAACCTGAGATGTGAGTGCCGGGGGGCCCCAGGGTGCGGCGAGGGTTGGGGGGTATCTACTCCCAACATGGCGGTGATACTGTTCTCTCTCCCCCCGCGCTGTAGGTCAGTACTGCATGCCGGAAGAAGGAGTCCAGTTGACCCCCAAATCAGAGCTTCTCACCACTCAGGAGATTGTTGCCTTGGCCAGACTGTTTGTCCAGGAAGGGGTGAATAAAATCCGCCTGACTGGGGGGGAGCCGCTGATTCGGCCGGACGTAGTGGATATTGTGGGTGAGTGGCAGAGGAGCTAGCACTTGTACAGGCCTGTGTGTAGGGGGCTGGGGGCCAGAGAAACCAGGTTTGATGGGCCTGTTATGCTGACACCATTGGTCAGGTCTGGACTTACAGGCATCTGTGGCCAATCCAATGGTCCTGTAGGTTATTCCTCAGCCAATCCAAATGGTCCCTGTAGGTTATTCCTCAGCCAATCCAATGGTCCCTGTAGGTTATTCCCCAGCCAATCCAATGGTCCCTGTAGGTTATTCCTCAGCCAATCCAGCAGTTCATGTAGGTTATTCCTCAGCCAATCCAGCAGTTCCTGTAGGCTATTCCTCGGCCAATCCAGCAGTTCCTGTAGGTTATTCCTCGGCCAATCCAGCAGTTCCTGTAGGTTATTCCTCAGCCAATCCAGCAGTTCCTGTAGGCTATCCCTCAGCCAATCCAGCAGTTCCTGTAGGCTATCCCTCAGCCAATCCAGCAGTTCCTGTAGGCTATTCCTCAGCCAATCCAGCAGTTCCTGTAGGCTATTCCTCAGCCAATCCAGCAGTTCCTGTAGGCTATTCCTCAGCCAATCCAGCAGTTCCTGTAGGCTATTCCTCAGCCCATCCAGCAGTTCCTGTAGGCTATTCCTCAGCCAATCCAGCAGTTCCTGTAGGCTATTCCTCAGCCAATCCAGCAGTTCCTGTAGGCTATTCCTCAGCCAATCCAGCAGTTCCTGTAGGCTATTCCTCAGCCAATCCAGCAGTTCCTGTAGGTTATTCCTCAGCCAATCCAGCAGTTCCTGTAGGCTATTCCTCAGCCAATCCAGCAGTTCCTGTAGGCTATTCCTCAGCCAATCCAGCAGTTCCTGTAGGCTATTCCTCAGCCAATCCAGCAGTTCCTGTAGGCTATTCCTCAGCCAATCCAGCAGTTCCTGTAGGTTATTCCTCAGCCAATCCAGCAGTTCCTGTAGGCTATTCCTCAGCCAATCCAGCAGTTCCTGTAGGCTATTCCTCAGCCAATCCAGCAGTTCCTGTAGGCTATTCCTCAGCCCATCCAGCAGTTCCTGTAGGCTATTCCTCAGCCAATCCAGCAGTTCCTGTAGGCTATTCCTCAGCCAATCCAGCAGTTCCTGTAGGTTATTCCTCAGCCAATCCAGCAGTTCCTGTAGGCTATTCCTCAGCCAATCCAGCAGTTCCTGTAGGCTATTCCTCAGCCAATCCAGCAGTTCCTGTAGGTTATTCCTCAGCCAATCCAGCAGTTCCTGTAGGCTATTCCTCAGCCAATCCAGCAGTTCCTGTAGGCTATTCCTCAGCCAATCCAGCAGTTCCTGTAGGCTATTCCTCAGCCAATCCAGCAGTTCCTGTAGGCTATTCCTCAGCCAATCCAGCAGTTCCTGTAGGTTATTCCTCAGCCAATCCAGCAGTTCCTGTAGGTTATTCCTCAGCCAATCCAGCAGTTCCTGTAGGCTATTCCTCAGCCAATCCAGCAGTTCCTGTAGGCTATTCCTCAGCCAATCCAGCAGTTCCTGTAGGCTATTCCTCAGCCAATCCAGCAGTTCCTGTAGGCTATTCCTCAGCCAATCCAGCAGTTCCTGTAGGTTATTCCTCAGCCAATCCAGCAGTTCCTGTAGGCTATTCCTCAGCCAATCCAGCAGTTCCTGTAGGCTATTCCTCGGCCAATCCAGCAGTTCCTGTAGGTTATTCCTCAGCCAATCCAGCAGTTCCTGTAGGCTATTCCTCAGCCAATCCAGCAGTTTCTGTAGGTTATTCCTCGGCCAATCCAGCAGTTCCTGTAGGTTATTCCTCAGCCCATCCAGCAGTTCCTGTAGGTTATTCCTCAGCCAATCCAGCAGTTCCTGTAGGCTATTCCTCGGCCAATCCAGCAGTTCCTGTAGGTTATTCCTCAGCCAATCCAGCAGTTCCTGTAGGCTATTCCTCAGCCAATCCAGCAGTTCCTGTAGGTTATTCCTCGGCCAATCCAGCAGTTCCTGTAGGTTATTCCTCAGCCAATCCAGCAGTTCCTGTAGGCTATTCCTCAGCCAATCCAGCAGTTCCTGTAGGCTATCCCTCAGCCAATCCAGCAGTTCCTGTAGGCTATTCCTCAGCCAATCCAGCAGTTCCTGTAGGTTATTCCTCAGCCAATCCAGCAGTTCCTGTAGGCTATCCCTCAGCCAATCCAGCAGTTCCTGTAGGCTATTCTTCAGCCAATCCAGCAGTTCCTGTAGGCTATTCTTCAGCCAATCCAATGGTCCCTGCAGGTTATTCCTCAGCCAATCCAGTGGTTCCTGTAGGGGCGGTTCACCTTTAAATTCATTTTTATTTGTTTTAGAATAGCAAATTCTAAGCAACTTTTCAGTTGGTCTTCATTTTTTATTTTTATGGTCATTTAATTATTTGCTTTTCTCTTCTGTCTCTTTGCAGCTTTCAAATGGAGGGTCACTGACCCCGGCAGCCAAACCCTATTGCTCTGTGAGGCTCCAGTTTTATTGTTACCGTTACTTTACATTACATTGCTTGTTTTTACCATTCAGTCCCTCTCCTATTCATATACCAGTGTCTCAATTTAACCACTTCCTTGTTGCTAAGATAATTTGAACCCTAGCAACCAGATAGCTGCTGAAACTCCTAACTGGAGAGGTGCTGAACACAAAATGAAGTATTTAAAAAAAAAAAAAACAAAAAAAAAAAATTTTTGCAAATTGTCTCAGAATATGACTCTCTATAACATACTAAAAGTTAACTCAAAGGTGCACATTCCCCTTTCACAGTCCAATAAAAAGACAAGTAATAAAAAGTAACAGTAACAATAAAACTGGAGCCTCACAGAGCAATAGGGTTTGGCTGCCGGGGTCAGTGACCCCCATTTGAAAGCTGCAAAGTCTTAGAAGAAGAAGGGAAATCATTAAAAAATTATGCAAAATAAAAAATGAAGACCAATTGAAAAGTTGCTAAGAATAGGCCATTCTATAACATACTACAAATGAACCTGAAGTTGAACCCCCCCTTTACCCTGTACCCCCAGAACCCTCACTATCTGCCCTTGTGTCTCACCCGATGTCCCCTTATTACAGCACAGCTCCGCAAACTGGAAGGTCTGAAGACGATTGCGCTGACGACCAACGGGATCAATTTGGCGCGGCAGCTTCCGAAGCTGAAAGACGCCGGACTGGATGTCTTAAATATCAGCCTTGATACCCTCGTACCCGCCAAGTTCGAGTTCATTGTGCGCAGGAAAGGTGCGAGTCAGCTCCACCCACATTCACCTTTATATTAACCGTTTAACATGTTATAGAATGGCTCATTCGAAACAACTTTGCAATTGGTCTTCATTATTTATTTTTTATAGTTTTTTAATTATTTCCCTTCTTCTTCTAACTATTTGCAGCTTTCAAATGGGGGTCACTGACCCCGGCAGCCAAACCCTATTGCTCTGTGAGGCTCCAGTTTTATTGTTATTGTTACTTTTTAATACTTATTTTCCTATTCAGTCCCTCCCCTATTCATATACCAGTCTCTTATTCAAACCACTCCCTGGTTGCTAAGGTACTTTGAACCCTAACAACAAGGTAACTGCTGAAATTCCAAACTGGAGAGCTGCTGAACAAAAATTGAAACAATTAAAAAAAACACAAATAATATAAAATGAAGACCAATTGCAGATTGTCTCAGAATATTACTCTCTACATTATACTAAGAGTTAATTCAAAGGTGACCAACCATTGGCCAAACCAGAGAGCTGGCAAAAACCACATTTATATCCAGCTGCAGGTAACGTTGCAGCCACTAGATGGCAGTCTAAGGCCAGAACCAATGAGCAGTTTCTATCTGGATACAGACCTGCTCGTTGTAGAAAGATGTTTTATTTGAAAAATCTGTGTTTAAATGGTGCATTTGGCCCAATGTGGGCCCCACTAATTCTGTATGGAGCCCCAAACGCCTGCATCAGATCCTGTTCAATGTCAATCCTAAAGGGGTTATTTACCTTTGAGTTAACTTTTAGTATGATGTAGAGAGTAATATTCTGAGACAATTTGCAATTGGTCTTTTTTTTTTATTATTCATAGTTTTTTCAGTTATTTCATTTTCAGTCGTTATTTGGTTGCTATGATCCAAATTACCTTAGCAACCAGGGTGTGATTTAAATAGAAGAGTGATATATGTATAGGAGACCGGATGACTAGAAAGATAAGAAAAAAAAATTACAGTAACAATAAAACTGGAGCCTCAGAGCAATAGTTTTTTGGCTGCCGGGGTCAGTGACCCCCATTTGAAAGCTGGAAAGAGAAAAAGAAGGCAAATTGTTCAAAAACGATAACAAGTAAATAATGAAGACCAATTGGAAAGTTGCTAGGAATAGGGAATAGGACAACTGTGCCCAACATGGGGGCTTATTCACTTCTGATCTCCATAATTGGCTGTGTAGAACCAGTGCTGTTTGAGTGAGTCAGAAGATGATGATGATGATGGAGGAGAACTATATTGAGCAATATAACATCTCACCTGACAAATTCTTCTTGTTTCTGGCTATTCCCCCCCCCCCACCATCTCTCGCAGGATTTCACAAAGTGATGGAAGGGATCCACAGAGCCATAGACCTGGGATACAGTCCTGTTAAGGTAGGGGGCCTGTTTGTTAATCCCATAATTCCTTGCACTAAAGGGGCTTCTGGCTACTGGCAGTATATTGATATAGAGGCAAATACCCTCCTTTCCCGTCTCAGTTCATATCCAAAGCCCAGGGTACTCCTAGCCATGAGATAGTGGGATATATAGTGAATAAAGTACCCCCTATTGTAACATATAGGGATATTATAAGCCCCCGAGGAGTTCCTTATAATATATAGTGAATAAAGTACCTCCTATTGTAACATATAGGGATATTATAAGCCCCCGAGGAGTTCCTTATAATATATAGTGAATAAAGTACCCCCTATTGTAACATATAGGGATATTATAAGCCCCCGAGGAGTTCCTTATAATATATAGTGAATAAAGTACCCCCTATTGTAACATATAGGGATATTATAAGCCCCCGAGGAGTTCCTTATAATATATAGTGAATAAAGTGCCCCCTATTGTAACATATAGAGATATTATAAGTCCCCGAGGAGTTCCTTATAATATATAGTGAATAAAGTACCCCCTATTGTAACATATAGGGATATTATAAGCCCCCGAAGAGTTCCTTATAATATATAGTGAATAAAGTACCCCCTATTGTAACATATAGGGATATTATAAACCCCCGAGGAGTTCCTTATTATATATAGTGAATAAAGTACCCCCTATTGTAACATATAGGGATATTATAAGACACCGAGGAGTTCGGCCTCGTGCTTTTATACAGGTCATGGAACCTCAAGGTGACTTCTAATATCCTTATATTTTACAACAGGGGGTACATTATTATAATATACAAGTTTTAGTGAGTTATGTGACAGCAATTACATCACTAAGCTCCAATTATATTATAAAATATATACCATGTATATTATAATAATATAATAAACAGTTTGGTCATTTCCCTATGGATAAGTTATATCCTTATAAACGGTGCTTAGTGATATCATTGGTTATAATCAGAGCTTAGTGTTGTCATTTCAGTCACATAATGTCTGACAGTCACTCCCATGCTCCTCTCTGCCTATGAGTAGGGATTGGTGTAGATAAATCAATATTTATATATGTATCTGTAACTGTTTTATAATCAGCTCCCAAGATTTAATTCCGGAGATTATAAAAGGTTGTATTGTACTTTTCTAGGTTAACTGTGTGGTTATGAGAGGCCTAAATGAGGACGAGCTCTTAGACTTTGTGGCGCTCACAGAGAAGCAGCCATTGGAGGTTCGATTTATTGAGTACATGCCGTTTGATGGTAAGTTACACTCACCTCAGCTTTGGCCTTCCTCAGTACCAGCTACTCGTGTGTTATAAGGGATAATGTACCCCCTACTGTAAATGATAAGGATATTAGCAGTCACTGAGGGGTTCTGTGCCCCCCATATAAAGGCACAAGGCTGCAGGCTGAGTTATACAGGGAACTCTGAGTATCACTCATGTATTATAAGGGATAATGTACCCCCTACTGTAAATGATAAGGATATTAGCAGTCACTGAGGGGTTCTGTGCCCCCCATATAAAGGCACAAGGCTGCAGGCTGAGTTATACAGGGAACTCTGAGTATCACTCATGTATTATAAGGGATAATATACCCCCTACTGTAAATGATAAGGATATTAGCAGTCACTGAGGGGCTCTGTGCCCCCCATATAAAGGCACAAGGCTGCAGGCTGAGTTATACAGGGAACTCTGAGTATCACTCATGTATTATAAGGGATAATGTACCCCCTACTGTAAATGATAAGGATATTAGCAGTCACTGAGGGGTTCTGTGCCCCCCATATAAAGGCACAAGGCTGCAGGCTGAGTTATACAGGGAACTCTGAGTATCACTCATGTATTATAAGGGATAATGTACCCCCTACTGTAAATGATAAGGATATTAGCAGTTACTGAGGGGTTCTGTGCCCCCCATATAAAGGCACAAGGCTGCAGGCTGAGTTATACAGGGAACTCTGAGTATCACTCATGTATTATAAGGGATAATGTACCCCCTACTGTAAATGATAAGGATATTAGCAGTTACTGAGGGGTTCTGTGCCCCCCATATAAAGGCACAAGGCTGCAGGCTGAGTTATACAGGGGACTCTGAGTATCACTCATGTATTATAAGGGATAATGTACCCCCTACTGTAAATGATAAGGATATTAGCAGTCACTGAGGGGTTCTGTGCCCCCCATATAAAGGCACAAGGCTGCAGGCTGAGTTATACAGGGAACTCTGAGTATCACTCATGTATTATAAGGGATAATGTACCCCCTACTGTAAATGATAAGGATATTAGCAGTCACTGAGGGGTTCTGTGCCCCCCATATAAAGGCACAAGGCTGCAGGCTGAGTTATACAGGGAACTCTGAGTATCACTCATGTATTATAAGGGATAATGTACCCCCTACTGTAAATGATAAGGATATTAGCAGTCACTGAGGGGTTCTGTGCCCCCCATATAAAGGCACAAGGCTGCAGGCTGAGTTATACAGGGAACTCTGAGTATCACTCATGTATTATAAGGGATAATGTACCCCCCTACTGTAAATGATAAGGATATTAGCAGTCACTGAGGGGTTCTGTGCCCCCCATATAAAGGCACAAGGCTGCAGGCTGAGTTATACAGGGAACTCTGAGTATCACTCATGTATTATAAGGGATAATGTACCCCCTACTGTAAATGATAAGGATATTAGCAGTCACTGAGGGGTTCTGTGCCCCCCATATAAAGGCACAAGGCTGCAGGCTGAGTTATACAGGGAACTCTGAGTATCACTCATGTATTGTAAGGGATAATGTACCCCCTACTGTAAATGATAAGGATATTAGCAGTCACTGAGGGGTTCTGTGCCCCCCATATAAAGGCACAAGGCTGCAGGCTGAGTTATACAGGGAACTCTGAGTATCACTCATGTATTATAAGGGATAATGTACCCCCTACTGTAAATGATAAGGATATTAGCAGTCACTGAGGGGTTCTGTACCCATATAAAGGCACAAGGCTGCAGGCTGAGTTATACAGGGAACTCTGAGTATCACTCATGTATTATAAGGGATAATGTACCCCCTACTGTAAATGATAAGGATATTAGCAGTCACTGAGGGGTTCTGTGCCCCCCATATAAAGGCACAAGGCTGCAGGCTGAGTTATACAGGGAACTCTGAGTATCACTCATGTATTATAAGGGATAATGTACCCCCTACTGTAAATGATAAGGATATTAGCAGTCACTGAGGGGTTCTGTGCCCCCCATATAAAGGCACAAGGCTGCAGGCTGAGTTATACAGGGAACTCTGAGTATCACTCATGTATTATAAGGGATAATGTACCCCCTACTGTAACTGATAAGGATATTAGAAGTTGAAGCATTATAATTTCTTTTTATAGGCAATAAGTGGAACTTTAAGAAAATGGTGAGCTATCAAGAGATGTTGGACACCATCCGCCAAAGGTGGCCTGAACTGGAAAGGCTTCCAACAGAAGCATCCAGCACATCAAAGGTAAGTATCAACTTTTTAAGAGTCTCCTTATGTACTTGTTGTTGAGTTAATATTTAGTATGATGTAGAGAGTAATATTCTGAGACAGTTTGCTGTTGGTCTTCATTTTTTATTATTTGTAGTTTTTTAATTATTTCAATTTTTGTTTAGCAGCTCTCCACTATGAAGTTTTAGCAGCTATCTGGTTGCTAGGGTCCAAATTACCTTAGTAACCAGGGATTGGTTTGAATGAGAGATGGGGATATGAATAGGAGAGGGACTGAATAGAAAGATAAGGAATAAAAAGTAACAATAAAACTGGAGCCTCACAGAGCAATAGGGTTTGGCTGCCGGGGTCAGTGACCCCCATTTGAAAGCTACAAAGAGGCAAAAGAAAAAGGCAAATAATTAAAAACCTGTAATAAATAAATAATGAAGACCAATTAAAAAGTTGCTAGGAATAGGCCACCCTATAACATACTGAAAGTTAACTTAAATGATTCACGGCCAATGAGAGAATGGAAGTGATTTGTGTTCCTTGCAGAATTACAAGGTGCCGCATTTTGAAGGCCAAATCGGCTTCATCACATCGATGTCTGAGCACTTCTGTGGCTCGTGCAACCGGTTGCGCCTCACAGCCGACGGGAACCTCAAGGTATGGGGGTATTTGCTCTCAGGCACCACCAAGGCTTTCATTCAGGTCACAGGAAGTCCAAAGCCACTGGACCAACCAATCAGCTCTAAGCACCGAGGCTCAAACCGGCCAACCAAACAGCCAAGCTTTGCACATTGGGGAGATCAAACAAACCCTAAATAAGTGTAGGAGAGAGAACTCCTCGGGATATTACTTATCTATCTGCCCATAAAGCAAAGGGGATTTGGGGCAGAAAGGTACATATTTAGGTCCGGAGGCACAAAGGCCATTTATGTCAAGATAAATCAGGCAGCCGTAAGCAGAGGAGAGGGTTTAGGGCACCACCTGTCCGTCACATACACATACAGTGCTGCTTTAAAGGGGAACTAAACCCTGCGGCACAGCGCGGCTCAACCAAACGTTACTCAGCTGTTGCCGGACTACAAATCCCAGAATAATGTAACATATAATGAAAGGTGAGGCATGCTGGGAGCTGTAGTCCAGCAACATCAGGGCTGTATTCTTAAAGCAATATTGCCCAATAAAACTTTCCCCCATTAAAATGCAAGAAATCCCCCAATGAGAATCCCAGCTGATGTGAGTAAATCCGGCTCCCTGTTCTCTGTTCCTGCAATTGGAGTTGGGAGCAATAAGCACAGTTTCCCAGCACTGAACAAGTCTGTCCCTTTATCCCCATGTCTGATTCCTGTGCCATATAATGACGGGGAAAATGCCATCATTATCTCTATATGTAAGGTACCAGCAAGGGGCCTGACACAGTGCTGGGAATCAGCATTCTCATTGGTCACTTCTCTTGCACTTATAATCACATGTTGCTCAGTAGAAGGCTCATTGGGGAATTTCCTTGCATCTAGAATTATGTTTTTCGACAACTTCTATAGCAAAACTAGGGGGCGCCGTGGGGCAGCGTTATGGTTGAGTTTACATCCCCTTTAACATCTTTACCCCTCTGGTTCTATATCTCATGGGTTTCATGGTTCCACTGTGATTGGATCAAGTTGATCCATTAAACAGTCACATCTCTATGAGGTTCAGACTCACCTGCCTGGATACGTTCCTTGGTGCCATTGTGGTTGGATGATGATGATGATGATGATGGTATAACTCTTCCCTGTGGGATTCATTGGAGCTGAGGAAACCGCTCAGCTGAGATGTGAAACGTTATTGAGTTGGCTCAGCAAGTCCAGTTGCTAGATACTGTATATCAGTGACACGGTTCTGATCCGGTTCTTGCTTCTCCCTGTGTATTGGGAAGGGAGGGACTCATTGCTGCTTGGTTCTTCTCCTGACCCCAGGTCTGCCTGTTTGGAAATGCTGAAGTGTCCCTGAGGGACTGGCTGCGCTCGGGGGTCGGGGAGGAGGAGCTCATACAGATCATTGGGGCAGCTGTTGGACGCAAGAAGAAGCAGCATGCGGGTAAGTGGGGGGCATTGTACGTTGATGTGGGCACATTCAGTTGGAAATTCTCCTCTCAACTCCGGGCTGGTAAGGGGGAGCCCAAAATCAGCTCCTAAAGCTGCCAGAATCCTTCATTTAAGAGAAGGTGTCGGGCACCCAGGCTTTCTGACCCTTCTGGATATTAAGCTGCCAAATTAGAGACCTACGACCTGTACAATACGACAAGAACCCACCAGTAGAGCGTTACAAGCTGGGGAGACTCACTTCCTATGTGTGACCTCGAGGGGCTCTGGCCGCAAAGTGACTTTCCAAAGAGAAGGTTCCCTCCACCATACTCTCCTGGTCCCCAAGACTCCAGCAAGGAGTATGACCAATGAGTGCAGCTTGGTGTGGGTGATGTCACATCCCGAGCACTCCTACACAGTTGGACTCTTACTCAGTTGGACTCCTACACAGTTGGACTCCTACACAGTTGGACTCCTACTCAGTTGGACTCCTACTCAGTTGGACTCTTACTCAGTTGGACTCTTACTCAGTTGGACTCTTACTCAGTTGGACTCTTACTCAGTTGGACTCTTACTCAGTTGGACTCTTACTCAGTTGGACTCTTACTCAGTTGACTCTTACTCAGTTGACTCTTACTCAGTTGACTCTTACTCAGTTGACTCTTACTCAGTTGACTCTTACTCAGTTGACTCTTACTCAGTTGACTCTTACTCAGTTGACTCTTACTCAGTTGACTCCTACTCAGTTGATTCCTACTCAGTTGACTCCTGCTCAGTTGGACTCACTCCTACTCAGTTGGACTCACTCCTACTCAGTTGGACTCACTCCTACTCAGTTGGACTCACTCATGACTGCTTTAACTCATTTACAGCACTGATTGGGCTCAGGGGGCTCATCACTTTGATACTAGGCAGGGACGTTGCTTAGCAACTGATACTGTCCTTTGTCTGTGCAGTATGGGGGGTACTAACACCTTTCCTTCTGTTTCAATGCCCAGGTATGTTTAATATCTCCCAGATGAAGAACCGACCCATGATCCTGATTGGTGGGTGACAAAAGCAGTACGTACAGGGGCAATGCTCATTGGTTTATTTTGGTGCGTTTGTCAATGGCTCGAAATACCTTCTGGGTCTTCTTAGTGCTTTAGGTGCTCAAATAACAGGCCCCACCCACTTACCCATCATTCTGTTTAAATGTTTCACATGGTACAACTGAATCAGTAAAGGCAAAACGTACCTTAGCCGCTGGTTTTTTCTCTCCCTATGTAAATGCAGGGTGGGATCCAGTTTTAAACATGCAAAAGAGATGTAGCATTGGGTTGAGATTCTGCTCTCCCCGTGTTATAGGCATATAGTAGTTTTGGTTTCTACCAGCAAGTGGCGCTGTGACTCGGGTCCGTAGAGCAGTACCTGCTTTTGCTTTGTCCTCTTCTAATGATTCCAAGAGACACAAGATGGGCCGGTTATCTCGCCCGGCATCTCTGCTCGGCGCGTCTCGTGATCCTTGATCCGTTGCCGCCGGTGATGTTTCCAATCTGTGTAATTGGATTAGTACTCGCAGAACTCGTGCATCAGCAGAGGAAATTCTCCAGCAATGAAAATGAGATAAACGGATCAAAGGCTTTAGGGTTGGGGCGCGACCTCTTCGCTCAGACCGGGGGGGGGGGAAATGTTCTGGGATCTTGTTGGAAGTGAAGCCCAGATCTTTGGGGTAAATGAGGACACGGGGGTTCAGGGGAGGTACTGATTTGGTCTGTAATGGAGACATGGGGTAACATGCCGCTAATCTACAGTTACTGTGGCCCCATATCACCCGTATTTGTGGCCCCAGCAAGGGCCTAGATATTACATGTCTGGAAGTGGCCCCTTCTACCCCACAGTGGGCCCCTTCCCAGACCTCCTATAGGGGGTCAGGCCTTCTATAGCGCTCCTGATGCTCAGTTATAGTGTATATATTGAAATAGCATTATGGGAAAGAGGGCGGGTCCCTTAACAATTCATTTATATAAGACATTTCTTCTATCAAGTTGGAAATTTCCTTCACTTTTTTAAAGGGGAACTAAACCCTGCGGCACAGCGCGGCTCAACCAAACGTTACTCAGCTGTCGCCGGACTACAAATCCCAGAATAATGTAACATATAATGAAGGGTGAGGCATGCTGGGAGCTGTAGTCCAGCAACATCAGGGCTGTATTCTTAAAGCAATATTGTCCAATAAAACTGCATTAAAATGCAAGAAATCCCCCAATGAGAATCCCAGCTGATGTGAGTAAATCCGGCTCCCTGTTCTCTGTTCCTGCAATTGGAGTTGGGAGCAATAAGCACAGTTTCCCAGCACTGAACAAGTCTGTCCCTTTATCCCCATGTCTGATTCCTGTGTCAGTGGCACTGCACGTGCTCAGTGGGCAGAAAAGTTAGGGGGCTACTGGGGGCACAGATCTTCCCTGCTAAAGGGCTGGGGGGCCTCAGGCTAGTACAGAGACCCCATGATGTAGAAAGTGCTCTTCTGAGACAAGATTTGCAATTGGTCTTCATTTTTTTTCATTATTTGTGATTTTTGAATTATTTAGCTTTTTGTGCAGCAGCTCTTCAGTTTTACATTTCAGCAGTTATCTGGTTGCTAGGGTCCAATTTTACCTAGCGACCAGGCAGTGGCTTGAAAGATAGACAGGTATATGAATAGGGGAGGGGCTGAATAGAAAGATAAGGAATAAAAAGTAACAATAACAATAAAACTGGAGCCTCACAGAGCAATAGGGTTTGGCTGCCGGGGTCAGTGACCCCCATTTGAAAGCTGAAGAAGAAGGCAAATAATTAAAAACTAAAAAAAATAAATAATGAAGACCAATTGCAGATTTCCTTGATTGAGTGTCGGCAAGATAAATGCGCACGTTTGGGCCCCATTGTTAATGTCCCCAATCACTCTGAGAGCCAATCACAGCTCCCCAATGCTTATCAATAGTTTATTTTATCTTCCAGCCGGCGGATCGAGACCCCACCAGCGACTCCGGGACCCCCCAGGGAATGTTCCGCACTTAAAAGGACGAATTGAAAGGAAAAGCGTAGAGACTGCGAATTGGACACCGGCACGGAGTATCCGAGCGCCACCCTCGTGTAGCCGTAGGGCCGGTAACTGGGTGCCACTTTCATTACTGACCAACTGCAAGGTGCTTCCGCAGCGCCGTTATTGCAGCCGGTGGGGGGGCGTCACCCCGCAATCCATGTGCCTTAATACCGACGCGGCCAGCGACCAATCCCAAACGCACAAAGACTCCCATTCTCTGAGCCACGTCAGCCCGGAAGGGAAGGTGACAATGGTGGACGTGGGGGGCAAATCCGACACGACTCGTACGGCGGTGGCTTCGGCGCTGGTCCGGCTGGGTCCGAAAGTCTTCCCCTTGGTGAAGAGCAACCAGTTAAAGAAAGGGGACGTATTGACAGTGGCGCAGATTGCCGGGATTCAGGCGGCCAAACTGACCGCCCAGCTGATACCCCTCTGCCACAACATCCCCTTGACTCTGGTCGCCGTCACTTTAAGGCTGGACGAGTCCCGATTGGCCGTGGAGATTGAGGCCACGTGCCGAACCAGCGGCAAAACCGGGGTGGAGATGGAAGCCCTGACGGCCGCCGCCGTGTCGGCCCTGACCGTGTACGACATGTGCAAAGCGGTTTCCCACGACATCGTGATTGGGGAGGTGAAGCTTGTGAGCAAGACTGGGGGGCGCGGGGGCGACTTCCACAGGGCGGGGGGCGAGGGCGGACAGAAATAAGTCTGACGCAACCAGATTGGCTGTTGAGTGGTCAGACTTGTCGCTACTAGATCCCATGTTAGCGCTTATGGACAGTTCAGAGAGCTGCTCTATGTAACCGCTGTACAGCAACCCTACAGCTTCTAGTATGGACTCAGGGACGTCATTTGTAAATACCGCAAAGGGGTTGGTCACCTATGAGTTAACTCTTAGTATGATGTAGAGAGGGATATTCTGAGGCAATTTGCAATTGGTCTTCATTTTTTTATTATTTGTAGTTTATTAGTTATTTCATTTTCAGTTCAGCAGCTCTGCAGTTTGGAGTTTCAGCAGCTATTTGGTTGCTAGGGTCCATGTTATCTTAGCAACCAGGGTGTGGCTTGGATGAGAGACAGGAATATGAATAGGGGAGGGGCTGAATAGAAAGATAAGGAATAAAAAGTAACAATAAAACTGGAGCCTCACAGAACAATAGGGTTTGGCTGCCGGGGTCAGTGACCCCCAATTGAAAGCTGCAAAGAGTCAGAAGAAGAAGGGAAATAATTTAAACACTATAACAAATAAATAATGAAGACCAATTGAAAAGTTGCTAAGAATTGGCCATTCTATAACATACTAACAGTCAACTTAAAGGTGAACCCCTTAAACTAGCACCCTGCTCCCCGGTTTCTTGGTAGGAGGCTATCGCCAGCATGCCAGCCCGTGTATCTACTACTACTGCCCCCCCATCTCATTCTGCTTGCAATGGAACTGCCCACTCTGCATAGGCTCCACCTACCTGTGCCATCTCCTAAACCTCACTGATTGCCCCCCCCCCCCACAAGTGAATGCTCTTATTCCCCTATTAACCCCCGCTAATCCTGTGCCGTAGGCAACAGTGGATTTTGGGGACTCCCTGAGCTTTTTATCTGTTTACCCTAAAATGTTCCCACAGCTGCGGTTGTTTCCATTGGCACCGCTAGAATCCACTAGGGGGCCCGAGTGGCCCCGAATATAAAGCAGTGATGTGAGAGGTAGCCCCTCCCCCGTTCCCTTATAGAGACCCCCGGAGCTGTCACTCACACAGAGAAATCTCTAAATATATAGATAAATGGGAGGTAGAAACTATTGGTGCCCAGTAACCCCCGTGGCTTTAACCCTTTCTCTGCATCGCGGGGGCGTCAGCATGGACCGTGCCTGTGTTTGTATTTTCTATTTATAGGAATAAGAATGAGACATTAATATATTTTTAGTTTAATAAAATCAACAATTACACCAAAGTCTTGTGCCCGAGTTACTGGCGCCATCGCCCTGCCGTCCCCGGCTCCCGGGGATTCCCACTGGCACTAACAGGCAGTTCCCCCCCTGAGCCCCAGGGCTGAGAAACCATAATCAGGCTCAAGTGGAAAAAATGCAAAAAGTAGGGGTAGAAATGACCCACAATGCACTTCCCTACCCTGAAGGTGCATCTGGTTTAACACTTTGCAGAATGAAACATAAAGGTAAGTTATATATGGCAGATGGCATCTGTGGTTCAACCCCACGTGACTCTGGGATACAAATTCCAGCACCATCAGGGTTCGATTCCGAAAGCAATTTGTCTCCATAATCGTCATCAGATCCCATGGGACAGCAGCCTCATTAATATGCTAATTAATCCTCCAATGAGAATCTCAGCTGATTTGTACCTCTCTGGGTCCATGTTCTCCACCACAAATGGAGAGGAGAAATAATCCACGGCTGTCAGTAATGGGGTCTTGCAGAGGAAAGATGGGAAATAGGTGGTATCATAAAGTAACTTGGCATTAGCGAGGGAACATGGTGCCAGTGGGGCAAGAGGCCAAGAGTTGGGAACAGTGGTAACAGAAGGGCAGGATGGGGATGGAAAGGTAAAATGGTGGTAGATATACAAGATGGTGACACTTGAACAGAATAGAGACAGTAGAACAAAATGGAGACTGGGACAGTAGGGCAAAATGGAGACAGTAGGGTTAGATGGAGACAGTAGTACGAGATGGAGACACTAGGGTGAGATGGAGACAGTAGGGTTAGATGGAGACAGTAGGACAAGATGGAGACTGTAGGGCAAGATGGAGACAGTAGGGCAAGATGGAGACAGTAGGACAAGATGAAGACAGTAGGGCAAGATGGAGACAGTAGGACAAGATGAAGACAGTAGGGCAAAATGGAGACAGTAGGACAAGATGGAGACAGTAGGGCAAGATGGAGACAGTAGGACAAGATGAAGACAGTAGGGCAAAATGGAGACAGTAGGGCAAGATGGAGACAGTAGGACGAGATGGAGACACTAGGGCAAGATGGAGACAGTAAGGCAAGATGGAGACAGTAGGGTTAGATGGAGACAGTAGGGCAAGATGGAGACAGTAGGGCAAGATGGAGACAGTAGGGCAAGATGGAGACAGTAGGGTTAGATGGAGACAGTAGGACGAGATGGAGACACTAGGGCGAGATGGAGACAGAAGGACAAGATGGAGACTGTAGGGCACAGTAGGGCAAGATGGAGATAGTAGGACAAGATGAAGACAGTAGGGCAAAATGGAGACAGTAGGGCAAGATGGAGACAGTAAGGTTAGATGGAGACAGTAGGGTTAGATGGAGACAGTAGGGCAAGATGGAGACAGTAGGGCAAGATGGAGACAGTAGGGTTAGATGGAGACAGTAGGACGAGATGGAGACACTAGGGCGAGATGGAGACAGAAGGACAAGATGGAGACAGTAGGGCAAGATGGAGACAGTAGGACAAGATGAAGACAGTAGGGCAAGATGGAGACAGTAGGGCAAGATGGAGACAGTAGGGCAAGATGGAGACAGTAGGGCAAGATGGAGACAGTAGGGCAAGATGGAGACAGTAGGGCAAGATGGGTTTAGCTGGTCACACATTTCCTCAGTTTATATTCTGTGGTTGCCAGTGCCATGCATTCCTATGTTCAGCCACTAGATGGCAGCGTGGTACAGGGAATCAATCTGCTCCAGAATGTCAGGGAACGTCTGGGGGTAATTTATAAGGCAGCCTGGAGCCTGAGGATTCCAACCTGTAGGAAAGAGCCCAGGTGAAAGCCAATTATACTTAGTTTTAGAATGGGTGGAGCTCACCTAAGTGGGTGGAGTTAGGAATTTGACTGCTGAGCAGTCTGAGCTCCACCAAGTAGTTCAGCACCCCTGTGGGCCCCTCGTCAGTACAGGGCCACAGTAAGGCCCTTAAAATCAAGATGCAGAGATGGGGGGTTACTTTGCCTTCCTCTAGATTCCGTAGCCAATAGGTGAAATTTTTTTAGGGGGAACAAATTAAATTATTGCACCCTCAGCTCAACTCAACTGCTGTGCCAAGTGCCCCTCCTGCCCCAGTGCAGCCCCCGTGGCCCCTCAGTAGCCCATTTATAGCAGCAAAAGCATGAATATCCTGACTATATGATCCGGGGGCTCAGATAAATATTGTTCTTTTCTGCGTTTCCCTGGCGGCTCCTGGGATAATGCGCAGATTTAACCAATTATCAGTGTTTATTTTCCCATATGGGCCCCGCGTGGCTTTTCTATTGGTTCCCACATTGGCAGCCAAGGGAATGGCTAACTGTGGCACCACTTTGGCCACAATGGTGGGGGGGGGTCTGTGGGAGCCACAGCCTGATCTGAACCCACAGAATAACGACTGGGGCAACTGATATTATGGGATGGATCAGCCCCAGAACCGAATGGGACCCTGTGTCCAACTGACCAACTGCAACAAAGGCGACGCGAGGGGATCTGCCCCCCCCCCCAGGTCTGTAAATGAAAAGACTCAGAGAAACAGAATGAGGGAAATAGATTTAATGTTCCCTTTATCGTTTCATTCGAATAAAATAGTGCAAAGAGAAAGAATTCTATGAATCTCACTAAAGAAAATGTATATTTTACTCTCCCAGCAACATTGCGCTGATACAGACCCCCCCCCCCCCCAGCATAGTGTTATGGTATCTCTCTGTACAGGCTATGAGCAAACTTAGGGGGCCGTTCCTGCTGAATTGTGCTTAGTACAGGGGAATCCCTATGTGCCATAGTTTTATGGTATCTCTCTGTACAGGCTATGAGCAAACTTAGGGGGCTGTTCCTGCTGAATTGTGCTTAGTACAGGGGAATCCCTATTGGCCATAGTTTTATGGTATCTCTCTGTACAGGCTATGGGCAAACTTAGGGGGCTGTTCCTGCTGAATTGTGCTTAGTACAGGGGAATCCCTATGTGCCATAGTGTTATGGTATCTCTCTGTACAGGCTATGGGCAAACTTAGGGGGCTGTTCCTGCTGAATTGTGCTTAGTACAGGGGAATCCCTATGTGCCATAGTTTTATGGTATCTCTCTGTACAGGCTATGGGCAAATTTAGGGGGCTGTTCCTGCTGAATTGTGCTTAGTACAGGGGAATCCCTATGTGCCATAGTTTTATGGTATCTCTCTGTACAGGCTATGGGCAAATTTAGGGGGCTGTTCCTGCTGAATTGTGCTTAGTACAGGGGAATCCCTATGTGCCATAGTGTTATGGTATCTCTCTGTACAGGCTATGGGCAAACTTAGGGGGCTGTTCCTGCTGAATTGTGCTTAGTACAGGGGAATCCCTATGTGCCATAGTTTTATGGTATCTCTCTGTACAGGCTATGGGCAAACTTAGGGGGCTGTTCCTGCTGAATTGTGCTTAGTACAGGGGAATCCCTATGTGCCATAGTGTAATGGTATCTCTCTGTACAGGCTATGGGCAAACTTAGGGGGCTGTTCCTGCTGAATTGTGCTTAGTACAGGGGAATCCCTATGTGCCATAGTTTTATGGTATCTCTCTGTACAGGCTATGGGCAAATTTAGGGGGCTGTTCCTGCTGAATTGTGCTTAGTACAGGGGAATCCCTATGTGCCATAGTTTTATGGTATCTCTCTGTACAGGCTATGGGCAAACTTAGGGGGCTGTTCCTGCTGAATTGTGCTTAGTACAGGGGAATCCCTATGTGCCATAGTGTAATGGTATCTCTCTGTACAGGCTATGGGCAAACTTAGGGGGCTGTTCCTGCTGAATTGTGCTTAGTACAGGGGAATCCCTATGTGCCATAGTTTTATGGTATCTCTCTGTACAGGCTATGGGCAAACTTAGGGGGCTGTTCCTGCTGAATTGTGCTTAGTACAGGAGAATCCTTATGTGCCATAGTTTTATGGTATCTCTCTGTACAGGCTAGAAGTCAGAACCAGTAGTGCAGAGAAGGGAAAGGGACAGACACAGTGACAGTTACACATAACTATAAACCCAGTGAGAATGAGGAATGAATGGGTATTGGGGAGTTGTATCAGGAGTCAGAACCAGCAGTGCAGGGAAGGGAAAGGGACAGACACAGTGACAGTAACACATAACTATAAACCCAGTGAGAATGAGGAATGAATGGGTATTGGGGAGTTGTATCAGGAGTCAGAACCAGCAGTGCAGGGAAGGGAAAGGGACAGACACAGTGACAGTTACACATAACTATAAACCCAGTGAGAATGAGGAATGAATGGATATTGGGGAGTTGTATCAGGAGTCAGAACCAGCAGTGCAGGGAAGGGAAAGGGACAGACACAGTGACAGTAACACATAACTATAAACCCAGTGAGAATGAGGAATGAATGGGTATTGGGGAGTTGTATCAGGAGTCAGAACCAGCAGTGCAGAGAAGGGAAAGGGACAGACACAGTGACAGTTACACATAACTATAAACCCAGTGAGAATGAGGAATGAATGGGTATTGGGGAGTTGTATCAGGAGTCAGAACCAGCAGTGCAGGGAAGGGAAAGGGACAGACACAGTGACAGTTACACATAACTATAAACCCAGTGAGAATGAGGAATGAATGGATATTGGGGAGTTGTATCAGGAGTCAGAACCAGCAGTGCAGGGAAGGGAAAGGGACAGACACAGTGACAGTAACACATAACTATAAACCCAGTGAGAATGAGGGATGAATGGATATTGGGGAGTTGTATCAGGAGTCAGAACCAGCAGTGCAGAGAAGGGAAAGGGACAGACACAGTGACAGTTACACATAACTATAAACCCAGTGGGAATGAGGAATGAATGGATATTGGGGAGTTGTATCAGGAGTCAGAACCAGCAGTGCAGGGAAGGGAAAGGGACAGACACAGTGACAGTTACACATAACTATAAACCCAGTGAGAATGAGGAATGAATGGATATTGGGGAGTTGTATCAGGAGTCAGAACCAGCAGTGCAGGGAAGGGAAAGGGACAGACACAGTGACAGTAACACATAACTATAAACCCAGTGAGAATGAGGAATGAATGGATATTGGGGAGTTGTATCAGGAGTCAGAACCAGCAGTGCAGGGAAGGGAAAGGGACAGACACAGTGACAGTTACACATAACTATAAACCCAGTGAGAATGAGGGATGAATGGATATTGGGGAGTTGTATCAGGAGTCAGAACCAGCAGTGCAGGGAAGGGAAAGGGACAGACACAGTGACAGTTACACATAACTATAAACCCAGTGAGAATGAGGGATGAATGGATATTGGGGAGTTGTATCAGGAGTCAGAACCAGCAGTGCAGGGAAGGGAAAGGGACAGACACAGTGACAGTTACACATAACTATAAACCCAGTGAGAATGAGGAATGAATGGATATTGGGGAGTTGTATCAGGAGTCAGAACCAGCAGTGCTTGCCAGTTGAGTGCAGTTATTGGGCGCCACTAGGGACTTTGCTCACAATCGGTCCCATTCTGAGGTGAGAATACGTATTTTTGGGGGTGTCACGTAGAAACGCTGACATTTCCCATATTCGCCGTTCGTTCCCCCGAGACACAAAAACATCTTGTGGTTTTGATGTAAAAACGCAATAAAAGGGGCGTTGGCAGATTTACAGGGGAACTGAGAGGTAACGTTTCCCTCCCCCCAGGTTTAACCCTTGCTGGGGGCTAGAGGTGCAGCGAGTGCCCAGTTGTATTTGCGGTACATGTTGGGGTACAGCCCGTGGCCCCCAGATCATGACACTTTCCTGCTAGTGATGGTGAATCTGTTCCTTTTGCCGAAATTCCCAGAAATCTCCAAAAACCCAAGTCGCTCCAAATCCCTCACCGGTTTCACCCTCTGGCAGCAACTTCGGAGCCGCTGGTTGGGGCAGTTTGTAGGCAGGGGGCAGTTACACACATCTACCCTGTGCCCAAGGGCTGAACTAACCCTGTGCCCAAGGGCCGAACTAACCCTGTGCCCAAGGGCCGAACTAACCCTGTGCCCAAGGGCCGAACTAACCCTGTGCCCAAGGGCCGATCTAGCCCTGTGCCCAAGGGCCGAACTAACCCTGTGCCCAAGGGCCAAACTAACCCTGTGCCCAAGGGCCGAACTAACCCTGCGCCCAAGAACTGAACTAACCCTGTGCCCAAGGGCCGAACTAACCCTGCGCCCAAGAACTGAACTAACCCTGTGCCCAAGGGCTGAACTAACCCTGTGCCCAAGGGCCGAACTAACCCTGCGCCCAAGGGCCGAACTAACCCTGCGCCCAAGGGCCGAACTAACCCTGCGCCCAAGGGCCGAACTAACCCTGCGCCCAAGAAATGATCTAGCCCTGTGCCCAAGGGCCGAACTAACCCTGTGCCCAAGAACTGATCTAACCCTGTGCCCAAGAACTGATCTAACCCTGTGCCCAAGAACTGATCTAACCCTGTGCCCAAGAACTGATCTAACCCTGTGCCCAAGAACTGATCTAACCCTGCGCCCAAGGGCCGAACTAACCCTGTGCCCAAGAACTGATCTAACCCTGTGCCCAAGAACTGATCTAACCCTGTGCCCAAGAACTGATCTAACCCTGCGCCCAAGGGCCGAACTAACCCTGTGCCCAAGAACTGATCTAACCCTGTGCCCAAGAACTGATCTAACCCTG
Organism: Xenopus tropicalis; assembly: GCF_000004195.4. Taxonomy (NCBI): domain Eukaryota; kingdom Metazoa; phylum Chordata; class Amphibia; order Anura; family Pipidae; genus Xenopus; species Xenopus tropicalis. Next base: position 4,225,831 of record NC_030681.2, on the reverse strand, counting down.
CGCCCAAGAACTGATCTAACCCTGTGCCCAAGAACTGATCTAACCCTGTGCCCAAGAACTGATCTAACCCTGTGCCCAAGAACTGATCTAACCCTGCGCCCAAGGGCCGAACTAACCCTGCGCCCAAGAACTGATCTAACCCTGCGCCCAAGAACTGATCTAACCCTGTGCCCAAGAACTGATCTAACCCTGTGCCCAAGAACTGATCTAACCCTGTGCCCAAGAACTGATCTAACCCTGCGCCCAAGAACTGATCTAACCCTGCGCCCAAGAACTGATCCAACCCTGTGCCCAAGAACTGATCTAACCCTGTGCCCAAGAACTGATCTAACCCTGCGCCCAAGAACTGATCTAACCCTGCGCCCAAGAACTGATCCAACCCTGTGCCCAAGAACTAATCTAACCCTGTGCCCAAGAACTGATCTAACCCTGCGCCCAAGAACTGATCCAACCCTGCGCCCAAGAACTGATCTAACCCTGTGCCCAAGAACTGATCTAACCCTGCGCCCAAGAACTGATCTAACCCTGCGCCCAAGAACTGATCCAACCCTGCGCCCAAGAACTGATCTAACCCTGTGCCCAAGAACTGATCTAACCCTGCGCCCAAGAACTGATCTAACCCTGTGCCCAAGAACTGATCTAACCCTGTGCCCAAGAACTGATCTAACCCTGTGCCCAAGAACTGATCCAACCCTGTGCCCAAGAACTGATCTAACCCTGCGCCCAAGAACTGATCTAACCCTGCGCCCAAGAACTGATCTAACCCTGTGCCCAAGAACTGATCTAACCCTGTGCCCAAGAACTGATCTAACCCTGTGCCCAAGAACTGATCCAACCCTGTGCCCAAGAACTGATCTAACCCTGCGCCCAAGAACTGATCTAACCCTGTGCCCAAGAACTGATCTAACCCTGTGCCCAAGAACTGATCCAACCCTGTGCCCAAGAACTGATCTAACCCTGCGCCCAAGAACTGATCTAACCCTGTGCCCAAGAACTGATCTAACCCTGCGCCCAAGAACTGATCTAACCCTGTGCCCAAGAACTGATCTAACCCTGTGCCCAAGAACTGATCTAACCCTGTGCCCAAGAACTGATCTAACCCTGTGCCCAAGAACTGATCTAACCCTGTGCCCAAGAACTGATCTAACCCTGTTAGTATCATTTATATTTTGATAGCATAAGTCACCCAGCTCTGAATGTTGGCATGGAGGGGTAAATACGCTGATATTTTGTTCTTGCCCACCAGATGCCGCCCAAAGGGTCAGACCATAGATCTTGGGTTCCAATGTATTTTCTGCAAACCATTCCCTTCTTGGGAGTCCTGCCCCTTTTGTGTCCCAAATTCAGGACTTAGACCAAACATGGCGTTACAAACCAGCTATTGCCTAAACTACATTTCCCAGAATCCTCTGTGCAGCTGCTGGATGTGCTGAGCATCAGACTCGGAGCCAATGTAGCAAGAACGGGCACTTTGCAGTCATTTTACAGGTTTATTGTTTGGTAATTATTATTTTTATTATTATTATCTGGAAGTGCTACAAGATCAGTCATTTCAGTTGCAATTCTTTAGAGAAAAAAAACCATTAAATATATATATTCCATTAGTTACAAACCTGCGTTTTCCCCTCAGTAACATTACTGGCGCCCCCTGCAGGCCGCCCTATGCATCACTATAAAAGTGCTCTCTTGGGCCAACGTTCTTGCAACTTCCCAGTGGTCTCCTCTCCCATTCTGAAGGCTGTAGAACTGCAACTCCCAACATCAGGATCCCGGGGGGGGGACAAATTTAAGGTGCACGTATATACAAAAATATTAACCCTTAATATGGCTTTCATATCTTATTTTTTTTTTTAAAAAAGGCCTTTGGATTTTACTCTGTAACTCTTTTTATGGGAGGTCCCATGAAACCTGTCCATGAATCCCGACTGTATCCCCATACAAAGCTCCTACAATAGGGGGTACGCTCATAAGGACCCCCCCCAAGGGACAGCCCAATGCCAGAAAGGACAAGTATGGCCACTTGTTTAAGGCCACTGGAGGTGCTATTTTATTTGTAGTAATGGTGTTTAACTGGGGGGAAATTAAAATGGCCACTACCCGTTAAGGGTACAACCTACTCCATAATAATGGTTCATTGTGCTTCATAGAGGGGAATATCCTTAATTGTCTTGTGCCCCCCACATGTAAACATGGGGCACTTCTTTTTCTTGCCGACTGGATGGAACGTGACCCATTCGGCTACTTGTCTGTCCATGCCCATAGACTTCTGGGTCACCTCCCTGGTTGGGTGTTTTGGAGAAGGATCCAGAGCTCTCCCCATTCCTCATAAGGTACCACGCAAGATCCTCCGGAAGCCTTACACGTACTGAGTTATCCTTCTGGCGTAACTATCCGCCCATAGGGGGCCAATCAAACTCCCTGAAATAACCTCTATGGATTAGAATAACTGTGGCCCCCGAAGGGCCTGTCCTGATAGGTTTCTGATTAACCTCAACAGCTCAATGTTAAAGATACAAACCCGGATAGAAAGGCTAAAGAGGGAAGCGGCCAAGACTTGTAGAGCTTGGATATAATGTCAGAGAAGCACAAATAGTTGCCCCCTCAGCTCCATTCCGCCAATGGTGTTGGCAAGAGTTTGAATGAATAAGGGTAAGAGAAGATGTCTAACTGTCTTACAGACAATGGCAAGACCACCTGGGTGCCATAATTGCCCCCCTGCTATAGTTACGCTGGTTCTATACATGAATCCCTTCCCATAAGCTCCTGTAGTTGCTGAGGAGCACAATCCCACCCACCATGATGGACCCCATGATCTCCCTTCTGGTCAGGAAGGCTTAGGACGCCCCATTATAAGCCAGCGTCGTTGGGTTCTAATTGGATGTTTCTCATTAGATCCTGAATCAAATACTTTGTTTTCCACTTTGGAATTATAGTTTTATGGGAAATAGAATTTGGCCGGTGCCCACGACAGAATTTTCGGCCCAGAATCTGACGGCTCCTCTGTTTGTGTTTCTCCTCGGTTACATCTTGTGCTTTTGTTTGGCCGGCCAGGAAGGCTCGCACGCTGACCCCCGCACAAAGCATCTCCAATGTTAAACATGGCAGGGCGCTCCGTTTCCCGATCACGCGGCGGTTTATGTGTTTGGTTTTTAAAAACTGGAGGGAATCCTGGAATTCCAACAAAAAAAAATCAATGTTTGTGACATTTTGTACAAGACTCCTGCGTGGACCAAGGTCAGTTTATAGCAGTGGGGACACTCTATCCCCGCCGGGCTTTGTGCATAAAGGCTGACAGTCGCCTGTTGATGAAGTTGAGGCACTTCCAGCTCCATGCTGCTCAAGCCTGAACCCGTTCTTTGGTGCAGAACCACAAAATGGGCCTATAATTATCTTTGTTTGGGGGATTCTGGACCGTCTTAATGCGGCGGGGGAGGCAGCTGACTTGGATAAATAAGTCTACACGTTACTATTATTTCTGAACTGAGTGCAAGTAATTATTTGGCACTTTATAAAGCAAGATGGCAGCAAGTCCAATACGCATTCCCACGGTATTCGCTTTCCCACGTTAACTGCTTCTCATTGGGAAGTTCTACACCGTGTAGGTGATGCTTTCCCAAGCCAACAAAGTCTGTCACCCAAGAACCCTGCTCACTGGTGGCCTCGAGCCAATGGCCCCAGCTTGTCCCGCCATGATGGACCTCTCATAGCTCTCTCTTAATAATTTAGCTTTGTCACGGCTCGCTCTCTACTAGTGTCCAATATCTGATTCCCTGAACGCTTGCGGTTCCTCTTGAGTTTGGATAAGTCCTTGTCGAAGACTTCCCCGGACCTTAAGGCGGACACAAGGTCATCGAACTCCCCGACTTCTTCTGAGGTGCTGTCCGCTTTGGCCTTCTTCAGTCGTCTCTCCTTGTCCCGTTGTTCCTTCAGCTGAGTAAAGACAAAAAGTTTGGCTTTATTTTTGAGCTTTTCATGCATGGACAGAACTGATAACTTGCTTCAGATGATCATATATTTACTTGGGCGTAGGACTAAAACTGCCATTGCTTAGGCTCTGGAACTTATACAGGAACCCTGGTAGGTACGACTAATAGGGGATGCAATGAAACCCTAGAAGATCCTGATTTGAGCAAAATCCCCTCAAATTTGATTATATTGGAGGGTTGGACTGGGCTGGTGGAACACCGGGAGAAATGCAGTGTTGCAATAGGTGGTATGTGGCAAGAGGGGCAGGGAAGGTGAGTTTGCAACAGGGGTGGGGGCTCTGCAGCTGGGGGGGGCGTTGGTTCATGGGTGACAGACACCAAGAACCTCAGTCCAACACTGTATATTTGATATCATGGAATCCTGGAGAACAGAATGGAAACTCATGGGACCTTACAGGACCCCCCTTAACCATGGATGACTGAATCTTGCCCTACTGTCTCCATCTTGCCCTACTGTCCCCATCTTGCCCTACTGTCTCCATCTTTTCCTACTGTCTCCATCTTGTCCTACTGTCTCCATCTTGCCCTACTGTCTCCATCTTGCCCTACTGTCTCCATCTTGCCCTACTGTCTCCAACTTTTCCTACTGTCTCCATCTTGTCCTACTGTCTCCATCTTGTCCTACTGTCTCCATCTTGTCCTACTGTCTCCATCTTGCCCTACTGTCTTCATCTTGCCCTACTGTCTCCATCTTGTCCTACTGTCTCCATCTTGCCCTACTGTCTCCATCTTGCCCTACTGTCTCCATCTTGTCCTACTGTCTCCATCTTGCCCTACTGTCTCCATCTTGCCCTACTGTCCCTCTCCACTCCTGACTGGAAACCCCCCCCCCCTCATACACCAGGGACAGAATGGAAACTCATGGGACCTTACTGGCCCCCCCTTAACCATGGATGAATGAATGACTCGCCAGGAAGGGGTCTGCCAGGGAAACCCATGGTGCACCCATTTGGCTCCATGCAGAGGCAGCAGGGGCAAAGGGTGCCAATAAAAAGGGCAGATACAGTTCTTTATGCTTTATGTTGAGGTGGAAAGAGTTGCCCCTACTCCTCCCTACAGTTCCATAAACACCCCACTGCCTGCATCATTCTTAAGTTAAACATTCCCTTTGCGAAGCTCAGAATAAGATCCCCATATTACAAATGGCTTCCCTACGGCTCTGGGCATTGGCCCCAATGAATCACCATTAGGATTATTACTCTCAAGTCTTCCTTTGGTCTCATCATTTCAGCCGCCTTCATTAAGATAAAACTGATTAATCACAAATCCCATAATCCCATATCGGACAGTTTGTAGCCGTTTCTCATCACCCTGCTGCAGGGGCCACAGGCGAGAAGTGGGGGGGGCGGCCTCTCATTTTGCTCCTGATTATGAAGGACATGGGAGAACCAAGTCCTCTCGGTGGGATAAAGTCACCTCTCGAGATCAAATGTGGTCTAATTGCCCTTGAAGAACTGCGGCAAGATCCAAAAACCTTCTAACAAAGACTTTCTATCTGTCTATGGACTTGGCCCTGTTCCCTGTAACATCCCTGATTGGGTCGCTCCGCCAGAGAAAGGGTTAAGTGATGGGAAAGGGGGAAAGTTTATGAACTGGGAACAAATCAGCTCAACGCTTGGTCTTTGTGAAACCATGAAATATGCAAGGGAGGCGAGTTCCCATGAACCCCAGGGGAGGCAAGGAAATAACTCCATCAGTCGCTCAATTTCTCTCCCCGTCCCTGCAAGGAGCCGACTGCCATATTAGTCACATGACAGTAACGCTGGCACGGCAGGCAGGCCTATTAAGGTCATACCCAGTACTACTATAGGATGCACACCCTGCAGGCTGCCCACACAGAACTGTGTCGAATGCATGGGGACCCCTGTGAAGCACACTGGACAGAGATAATTGGTCAGAATGAAAAAAAGACACCCAGATGCACCCAATAGATATGGAACTCATGGTAAGTAAGGGGGGAGACAGCTCATAACACAGTAAGAGTGCTACTGTCTCCATCTTGCCCTACTGTCTCCATCTTGCCCTACTGTCTCCATCTTGCCCTACTGTCTCCATCTTGCCCTACTGTCTCCATCTTGCGCTACTGTCTCCATCTTGCCCTACTGTCTCCATCTTGCCCTACTGTCTCCATCTTGCCCTACTGTCTCCATCTTGCCCTTCTGTACCCATCTTGCCCTACTAAATCCATCTTGTCCTACTGTCTCCATCTTGCCCTACTGTCTCCATCTTGCCCTACTGTCTCCATCTTGCCCTACTGTCTCCATTTTGCCCTACTGTCTCCATCTTGCCCTACTGTCTCCATCTTGCCCTACTGTCTCCATCTTCTCCTACTGTCTCCATCTTGCCCTACTGTCTCCATCTTGCGCTACTGTCTCCATCTTGCCCTACTGTCTCCATCTTGCCCTACTGTCTCCATCTTGCCCTACTGTCTCCATCTTGCCCTACTGTCTCCATCTTGCCCTTATGTACCCATCTTGCCCTACTAAATCCATCTTGTCCTACTGTCTCCATCTTGCCCTACTGTCTCCATCTTGCCCTACTGTCTCCATCTTGCCCTACTGTCTCCATCTTGTCCTACTGTCTCCATCTTGCCCTACTGTCTCCATCTTGCCCTACTGTCTCCATCTTGCCCTACTGTCTCCATCTTGTCCTACTGTCTCCATCTTGCCCTACTGTCTCCATCTTGCCCTACTGTCTCCATCTTGCCCTACTGTTTCCATTTTGCCCTACTGTCTCCATCTTGCCCTACTGTCTCCATCTTGCCCTACTGTCTCCATCTTGCCCTACTGTCTCCATCTTGTCCTACTGTCTCCATCTTGCCCTACTGTCTCCATCTTGCCCTACTGTCTCCATCTTGCCCTACTGTCTCCATCTTGTCCTACTGTCTCCATCGTGCCCTACTGTCCCCATCTTGCCCTACTGTCCCCATCTTGCCCTACTGTCTCCATCTTGTCCTACTGTCTCCATCTTGCCCTACTGTCTCCATCTTGCCCTACTGTCTCCATCTTGCCTTACTGTCTCCATCTTGTCCTACTGTCTCCATCTTGTCCTACTGTCTCCATCTTGCCCTACTGTCTCCATCTTGCCTTACTGTTTCCATCTTCTCCTACTTTTTCCATCTTGCCCTACTGTCTCATCCTTGCCCAAATGTCTCACACAACTGTAACCATCTTGCCTAGATCTTGTCCAACTGAACCTGCTTTCATCACTTTTTTTACTTAAAACACACATTATGCTGCTGCCAAAAAGGGAGCCCTGAGGGTTTCAGGACGTTCGGGGGGTAATGGTTACCAAAAATATTCACCATGGCTTCCATGCGAGCTCTGCGCTCCTCTTCCTCCTTCTTCTTCCTCATGTTCTCCAGGTCCTGCTTGGCCTCTGCAAACGACTGCAGGAAGGTGTCAAAGATTCCAAAGAACTCGTCCGGCTGCATTTTGCCCTCGACTTCTCCGAAATGCTTCATGGCCTTGTTGTACTATGGATGAGAGCGGAATACAAGGGAGCCCATTACCGAAACTGATTCACAAACGAGCCAACAAGAAACCGGCTACAAATAATATGAAATCTGAACCTCCAGTGTCACAGTACAAATATTCAAACTTGGAACAAACAATAAATGTAGCACTATGGGAAGGGGAGGTGGTGGTTCTGGGACAACAGGAGCCCTAAAAGGCCCCTAATTCATTATAATAAATCACTAAGTACCTTTTCATATTCACGGAGCAATAACGAGGCTTCACATAAACAGCCAATCGTATTCATTGCATTTATAGCGCCTGTTTCCAGCCAGAGGCCATAAATCAGGGAGGGCCGGTCGGAATCAGACGTTGGATTTATCTCAGGCTCATTAGGTGTAAAAATAAATATATAGAAAGATACTGTAGGTGCCCAAAACTATTTGGCATTAATAATGTTTAGGTGGGATAATGGCCAATAAACAGTGTGATAATTACTGGGTGAATTAATCATTGGTAAAACTGCAGCTTTGCCTTTTATTAGGGACATAGGAAGAAACCTCTAGTCGCCCCCCTGCCCTTATAGTAACTGCAGCCCAAACGGCTTCCAAGCGGCCCCGTGGCCCCTCCGGGGGCCCCTCTGACTGTTTTATGACACCGCTCAAAGCATTTCTCACACCTCTAAGTGCACCGGCTCCTTCGCTTGGGTTCCATGGTAAATATTTTACTGAAATCCATAGCGTTGGCCAGGGGTTTGTTTAACTTATCTCTGCTGTTTGTAATGGCAGCCGAATGGCTGAAATCACACGTTGGCTCGGGGGGCTCCGCAGCGCAGACTCACTCAGGCAACACAACATTATTAGGCACAAGTCAGTCCCTTTATAGTCCATTTCACTAATCTGCAATACCCAGAATCAGAGCTGTCTGTAGTGGGGTCCGAAATGGGGTGACCGACCTGCACCATGAACGTAGTGGGGCCCCACAGAGCAGCACATCTTGCCTGTTCTAAATTTTTTGCCCTAATGTCTACATCTTTCCCCACTGTCACTATCTTGCTCTACTGTCACTATCTTGCTCTACTGTCTCCATCTTGTCCTACTGTCTCCATCTTGCTCTACTGTCTCCATCTTGTCCTACTGTCCCCATCTTGCCCTACTGTCTCCATCTTGTCCTACTGTCTCCATCTTGCTCTACTGTCTCCATCTTGTCCTACTGTCTCCATCTTGCTCTACTGTCTCCATCTTGTCCTACTGTCTCCATCTTGTCCTACTGTCTCCATCTTGCCCTACTGTCTCCATCTTGCTCTACTGTCTCCATCTTGTCCTACTGTCTCCATCTTGCTCTACTGTCTCCATCTTGTCCTACTGTCTCCATCTTGTCCTACTGTCTCCATCTTGTCCTACTGTCTCCATCTTGTCCTACTGTCTCCATCTTGCCCTACTGTCTCCATCTTGCCCTACTGTCTCCATCTTGCCCTACTGTCTCCATCTTGTCCTACTGTCTCCATCTTGCCCTACTGTCTCCATCTTGCCCTACTGTCTCCATCTTGCTCTACTGTCTCCATCTTGTCCTACTGTCTCCATCTTGCTCTACTGTCTCCATCTTGCTCTACTGTCTCCATCTTGTCCTACTGTCTCCATCTTGTCCTACTGTCTCCATCTTGCCCTGCTGTCTCCGATTTGCCATACTGTCTCCATCTTGCCCTGCTGTCTCCGATTTGCCATACTGTCTCCATCTTGTCCTACTGTCTCCTTCTTGTCCTACTGTCTCCATCTTGCTCTACTGTCTCCATCTTGTCCTACTGTCTCCATCTTGTCCTACTGTCTCCATCTTGTCCTACTGTCTCCATCTTGCCTTACTGTCTCCATCTTACCCTACTGTCTCCATCTTGCCCTACTGTCTCCATCTTGCCCTGCTGTCTCCATCTTGCCCTACTGTCTCCATCTTGCCCTGCTGTCTCCGATTTGCCATACTGTCTCCATCTTGTCCTACTGTCTCCTTCTTGTCCTACTGTCTCCATCTTGCTCTACTGTCTCCATCTTGTCCTACTGTCTCCATCTTGCTCTACTGTCTCCATCTTGTCCTACTGTCTCCATCTTGCCCTACTGTCTCCATCTTGTCCTACTGTCTCCATCTTGGCCTACTGTCTCCATCTTGGCCTACTGTCTCCATCTTGCCCTACGGTCTCCATCTTGCCCTGTTGTCTCAGATTTGCCATACTGTCTCCATCTTGCCCTACTGTCTCATCTTGGCCTACTGTCTCCATCTTGCCCTACTGTCTCCATCTTGGCCTACTGTCTCCATCTTGCCCTACTGTCTCCATCTTGCCCTACTGTCTCCATCTTGCCCTACTGTCTCCATCTTGCCCTACTATCTCATCTTGCCCTACTGTCTCCATCCTGCCCTACTGTCTCCATCTTGCCCTACTTTCTCCATCTTGCCCTACTGTCTCCATCTTGCCCTATTGTCCCCATCTTGCCATACTGTCTCCATCTTTCCCCACTGTCTCCGTCTTGCCCTACTGTCTCCATCTTGCCCTACTGTCTCCATCTTGCCATACTGTCTCAATCTTTCCCCACTGTCACTATCTTGCCCTACTGTCTCCATCTTGCCCTATTGTCTCCATCTTGCCCTATTGTCTCCATCTTGCCCTACTGTCTCCATCTTGCCCTACTGTCTCCATCTTGTCCTACTGTCTCCATCTTGTCCTACTGTCCCCATCTTGCCCTACTGTCTCCATCTTGTCCTACTGTCTCCATCTTGCCCTACTGTCTCCATCTTGCCCTACTGTCTCCATCTTGCCCTACTGTAACCATCTTCTCTACTGTCTCCATCTTGCCCTACTGTCTCCATCTTGTCCTACTGTCTCCCTCTTGCCCTACTGTCTCCATCTTGCCCTATTGTTACCATCTTGCCCTACTGTCTCCATCTTGTCCTACTGTCTCCATCTTGCCCTACTGTCTCCATCTTGCCCTATTGTCACCTTCTTGCCCTACTGTCTCCATCTTACCCTACACCACTACATACAGGTCCAGTTACATTAAAGATGTCTCGGACGTCTATAGCAAGAGGTAAGTAATATGGTGACAACTGGTCTGTATTGTATTTAATTTAATGGCTCAAATAATTTATTAAATGGAAATAAATTCATGGCCAACTGCAAAGTTGCTAAGATAATTCCCATATAAATATGCTACAAATAACCGTTCCTTTAGGCTCCAGGCATAACAGTAGGAGAGCAGAACCCTAACTCTGCAGTTTTTTCCTTCTCGCCGATTAATCTTTTGCATCCCCCCCGGGGCTCATTGCACTACTTAAATACACTTTGTAAATTCTGGAAAAAAAAATCCAAAAACCGCCAAGAGAGAGATTTTATTACATTTCTGCTGCATTAACATTCTCTTTAAAAAGCAGAAAGTTCGGTAAATTGTAATTACCCATTTATTCAGCGTATGTGGCCCAATTTATATACATAAAGCCCTGAGCACATAAACATACCGCCGGTTCTTTTACAAGCCTGCCGCTGTGCGATTGGCCGACGCTAAGACCAACAACATCCTGATTGGGTGCAGCCTGTGCTTGTAAAGAGCTTTTTATGAGCCTCAGATTTCCTGATTGGCCAAAATGAAAGCTTAACAGTACTTTATGGCGCTGCTACATCCTGATTGGCCAGACGTCTAGGATTCCTGCGTGAAGCTGCTATTTTCATTTTATATTTTATAAACATTGAAGCTGAACTTTTTCCTTTTGTTGCTGCTGCCTGCGATGGGTTTCCCATTTTATAGCAAAATAAATGGCAGTTATATTATTACACATTGTAGAGATTTCACTATTTTTACAATACACTAAATTAACACTTTCACTTGCGTAGGGGACCCAAGGGTTTAATGCCCCTACTGCCCCGTTAGTCCTGCTTCTCTAACCCATGGGAAGTAGGTTTCCTTGTTTTCCCTATTTTATAGAAGAGGAGAGAGCCCCCTCTTTGACCCCCACCCCTGGCCCCAGTACCAAGCACTAAGGTGACCAACCAGGGAGCTGAGACCCTATGGATGAAGTCACTCATAGGAGCTTTGAGGCCACCAGAGCATCTTCCAATACATTAAGAATAAGTATGGGGGTTAGAACTCCCCAGGCGTTCTATTGGTCAGGAGCTATGGTACAGGAGGGGTGTGAGTAGAGGGACTGGTCAGCAGGTCTGCAGGTCACAAGCTTCTTTTATTCATTTTTTCACTTTTTTGTTCATCATTTCTGCCTTAGGTCAACACAACTATGGTGACCCAGAGTTGGACTTGAATGCCAGGGCCCACCAGAAAATGATAGACCATAGGCCCACTCTCCAAACTACTTTTCCTCCACTCCTTGCTCAACCCTAACCCTAATAACCCTAACCCTAATAACCCTAATCCTAACTCAAACCAGGGGCCCAACTGAAAACCTTAGACCATAGGCCAACTCTCCAAACTATTTTTCCTCTTTTCCTTGCTCAACCCTAACCCTAATAACCCTAATGCTAACCCTAATCCCAACCCTAATCCTACCCATAAAGACCCTAACCCAGGGCCCACCAGAAAACCTTAGAACATAGGCCAACTCTCCAAACTACTTTTCCTCCATTCCTTGCTCAACCCTAACCCTAATAACCCTAATCCTAACCCAAACCAGGGGCCCAACTGAAAACCTTAGACCATAGGCCAACTCTCCAAACTATTTTTCCTCTTTTCCTTGCTCAATCCTAACCCTAATAACCATAACCCTAATAACCCTAATCCCAACCCTAATCCTAACCATAAAGACCCTAACCCAGGGGCCCACCAGAAAACCTTAGAACATAGGTCAACTCTCCAAACTATTTTTCCTCCATTCCTCACTCAAGCCTAACCCTAATAACCCTAATCCTAATAACTCTAATCCTAACCCTAATAACCCTAATCCTAACTCTAATAACCCTAATAACTCTAATCCTAACTCTAATAACCCTAATAACTCTAATCCTAACTCTAATAACCCTAATAACTCTAATCCTAACTCTAATAACCCTAATAACCCTAATCCTAACTCTAATAACCCTAATAACTCTAATCCTAACTCTAATAACCCTAATAACCCTAATCCTAACTCTAATAACCCTAATAGAATAGAGAGGGTTAGGGTTAACTCTAATCCTAACTCTAATAACCCTAATAACCCTAATCCTAACTCTAATAACCCTAACCCTCTCTATTCTATTAGTCTTTGTTCTTTGAGTGCTAGCATCTATCCTCCCATCTATTTCTTCTCTTTGGTTCCATTCAAACATAGGGAATGACTATGAACTAGGCCATATGGTTTAGGAGCAGGAGGGTCCGCTGCCACCTGGGCCCACTGGGAGTTTTCCTAGTATCTTGGTGGGCCAGTCTGGCACCGTGGTGACCTTACCCCAGGTCTATGGGAAACTCACTTCCAGTTCTGGGTTGCAGATAAAGTAGTTGAGAGAGTTGGGTATTGGTATAAGACCTGATGAGGGGGCTTAAATCATTAATGAAGGTGAGTTGACATGCCTCTAGCCTCCGGTATGTATCTGCCCCCCACCGGGCCCCCCTGTTGGAAGCCATTAAGCAATGATCTCTGGCCATCACATTTCATCCTATACTTCAATGCCAAATACAATCTTCTCTCTCCCCGTCTCCCCCCCCCCCCCGCCAGATTCCTACTGAACCCGCGGCTTCGGATCAGCACTGTTTGTTTGGAATTCTTTCATTTAAATACTTTAAAGTCCAAACAGGTGGAATGTGCGTCAGGTTCTGCTGACTCCTTTGAAGATCCCGTTACCATGGCAACTGGGGGGGTTTGTAGGCAAAATCACATGAGGGGTCAGCAGTTCTCCGAGTTCTTCCATGGGTGGAAAATAAATGAAGGATGAAGAGCGTCGCTTAAGGCTTTGCCAGCGCAAACAGAGCTCAGATCCGAAATTCTCCCACATGAAATAGAGGAGCGAGTCGCTACGTTCTACCGGCCAAGGGCCCCCAAAACTAGAGACATCCATCTAAATAGGACAATAATGTTTATTTTTTGTATTATTGTATAGTAGTGGGTCTTATTTTCCCTTTATCTAGTAATGTAATGCAGGACTGGCCCGGGGGGGGGGGTACCACTTTGTCTGCCCCCTGTTCCAGTCCTGGGTGAGTGAAATGGAGGTCCTAGAGGATCTTTGCGCCACAGGGTGGGGGTATAATGTAGACCTCCTTGTCTTGGGTGCCCAGCAATCATATTATATATTTCAAAGCATTTTCAGTTCAAACACTACTTATCCTTCCCCTTTAACTTGCAATTAAAGTGTTCTAGATCCACTCCATGCTTCAATTACAGACTCCCTGCCCCTCCCCCTGAAAGCTTCCATCAGAGTGTTGTGTCCTATCCAGAGCTTGAGCTACAGACTCTCTTCCCCTCCCCTTGTAAGCTTCCATCAGAGTGTTCTAATCCCACCCACTCCTTGAGCTACAGACTCTCTTCCCCTCCCCTTGTAAGTATCTATCAGAGTGTTCTAGTCCCACCCACTCCTTGAGCTACAGACTCTCTTCCCCTCCCCTTGTAAGATTCCATCAGAGTGTTCTAGTCCCACCCACTCCTTGAGCTACAGACTCTCTTCCCCTCCCCTTGTAAGCTTCCATCAGAGTGTTCTAGTCCCACCCACTCCTTGAGCTACAGACTCTCTTCCCCTCCCCTTGTAAGTATCTATCAGAGTGTTCTAGTCCCACCCACTCCTTCAGCTACAGACTCTCTTCCCCTCCTCCATAAGCTTCCATCAGAGTATTCTAGTCCCACCTACTCCTTGAGCTACAGACTCCCTGTCCCTCCCCTTGTAAGTATCTATCAGAGTGTTCTAGTCCCACCTACTCCTTCAGCTACAGACTCTCTTCCCCTCTCCCATAAGCTTCCATCAGAGTATTTTATCCCCACCCACTCCTTGAGCTACAGACTCCCTGTCCCTCCCCTTGTAAGATTCCATCAGAGTGTTCTAGTCCCACCCACTGCTTGAGTTACAGACGCCACACTCCTCCTCCTGTGAGGTGCCATTAAAGTGTCCCAGTTCAGCTACTCTAGTCCCACCCTCTCCTTGAGCTACAGATTCTCTTCCCCTCTCCCATAAGCTTCCATCAGAGTATTCTAGCCCCACCCAGTCCTTGAGCTACAGACTCCCTGCCCCACCCCCTGTAAGCTTCCATCAGAGTGTTGTAGCCCCACCCACTGCTTGAGTTATCTATCAGAGTGTTCTAGTCCCACCCACTCCTTCAGCTACAGACTCTCTTCCCCTCTCCCATAAGCTTCCATCAGAGTGTTCTAGCCCCACCCAGTCCTTGAGCTACAGACTCCCTGCCCCACCCCCTGTAAGCTTCCATCAGAGTGTTGTAGCCCCACCCACTGCTTGAGTTACAGACGCCACACTCCTCCTCCTGTGAGGTGCCATTAAAGTGTCCCAGTTCCGCCCACTATTTGAGGTACAGAGAGATGATGATGTCAATGGAAAGGGGACTTGGGATTGGTGCATTTCAGGGGTAATTTCTGCAAAGTTTTGTGCAGGTTTTAGAACACCGAAACCCACAGTGGCAGTTATGAGTCCGGCAGCTGGTGTAACAGCCCAATAGGTGGCAACCGTACCAGTAAGCTGCCATTAAAGTGTTACTTGTACAGTTTAATTCCCTCAGAGAGTTCTACTCCCGCCCACTACATACTGAAATGTGATGTTTGGGTCGCCTTCCCCAAATCCCTGATTTACTTCCCCTTTATTAGATGGGGTTTTAGCCTTCCTCTGGCTCAGCTGGCAGTTAGACAGGTTATATATAGGCATTATGGTTGAACGTGATGGACGTGTGTCTTTTTTCAACCCAACTTACTATGTTACTTAGCCCATAGCATATCCAGCCACCTGTATAGAGGGCCACACTGTACGTTTTTACCAATCGGCGCCTCCCCTTTCCCCCGAGGACGTTAAACAGCGATTTCCCCCATTTGTGTCCCTCCCCGATGTCCTTATTTATAGAAGGAGAGCGAAATACCCCCAGACACAGGTCTCATTGAGCCGCGCCAGACAGAGAGCCCATTCAGCTCCGTGCCGCTACTCAGGGCGTGGGAAGGAAAATTGCCTGCTAAGCACTTTGGGGTTTTGCCGAAAAATTCCCTCAGCAAATTAACTGAAATTAGAATGATGGCAATTAACTGAGCCCCCCCCCCCCCTTCTGCTCCTTCAGCTCAGGCTGCCACCCTGCAACTTTCTCCTATGGGAACCCGTAACCTCCTTATATCTGCATCATTTCTATTTATATATATATTGTTGTTCTCTGCTCTTATTTCCCAGCAATGACATCACTAAGCTCTGATTATAACTGATGACATCACTAAGTACCGTTTATAAGGATATAATTTACTGTTTGGTCCCATAGGGAAATGACCCAACCACTGAAGTTGCCCAAATGCAGTTCTTACTCTTGGAGTGAAGGCTCCTATACAAGAGACCCGGGCGAGGGTATTATACTGGGTGCTTATGGGAAAGGAACCGTTCTAGGTCAGGTTCTCCTACCTTATCTCGTGCCTCACTGAGCAAGTCTTCCAGTTCGGAGACGCTGAATCCGGCGACGGTGATGAAGTCGCTCATGACGGGCACAAAGCGGTCTCCGGCTTCTCTGTACTGGCGCCTCTGGTATTCTAGCTCCTGGGGGGGGAGATACATCACGTGAATTCACAATAAGTAAAAGCTATAGTAGGTAGATATAAAGTGGGGGTTGAGGCTATAGTAGGTAGTTATACAGTGAGGGTTGGGGCTATAGTAGGTAGTTATACAGTGAGGGTTGGTTGGGGCTATAGTAGGTAGATAGAAAGTGAGGGTTGGGGCTATAGTAGGTAGTTAGTGAGGGTTGGGGTATAGTAGGTAGATATAAAGTGAGGGTTGGGGTATAGTAGGTAGTTAGACAGTGAGGGTTGGGGCTATAGTAGGTAGTTAGACAGTGAGGGTTGGGGCTATAGTAGGTAGTTAGTGAGGGTTGGGGCTATAGTAGGTAGTTAGTGAGGGTTGGGGTATAGTAGGTAGATATAAAGTGAGGGTTGGGGTATAGTAGGTAGTTATACAGTGAGGGTTGGGGCTATAGTAGGTAGTTAGACAGTGAGGGTTGGGGCTATAGTAGGTAGTTAGACAGTGAGGGTTGGGGCTATAGTAGGTAGTTAGACAGTGAGGGTTGGGGCTATAGTAGGTAGTTAGACAGTGAGGGTTGGAGCTATAGTAGGTAGTTAGTGAGGGTTGGGGCTATAGTAGGTAGTTAGACAGTGAGGGTTGGGGCTATAGTAGGTAGTTAGACAGTGAGGGTTGGGGCTATAGTAGGTAGTTAGTGAGGGTTGGGGCTATAGTAGGTAGTTAGACAGTGAGGGTTGGGGCTATAGTAGGTAGTTAGACAGTGAGGGTTGGGGCTATAGTAGGTAGTTAGACAGTGAGGGTTGGGGCTATAGTAGGTAGTTAGACAGTGAGGGTTGGGGCTATAGTAGGTAGTTAGTGAGGGTTGGGGCTATAGTAGGTAGTTAGACAGTGAGGGTTGGGGCTATAATAGGTAGTTAGACAGTGAGGGTTGGGGCTATAGTAGGTAGTTAGACAGTGAGGGTTGGGGCTATAGTAGGTAGTTAGACAGTGAGGGTTGGGGCTATAGTAGGTAGTTAGACAGTGAGGGTTGGGGCTATAGTAGGTAGTTAGTGAGGGTTGGGGCTATAGTAGGTAGTTAGACAGTGAGGGTTGGGGCTATAATAGGTAGTTAGTGAGGGTTGGGGCTATAGTAGGTAGTTAGACAGTGAGGGTTGGGGCTATAGTAGGTAGTTAGACAGTGAGGGTTGGGGCTATAATAGGTAGTTAGACAGTGAGGGTTGGGGCTATAGTAGGTAGTTAGACAGTGAGGGTTGGGGCTATAGTAGGTAGTTAGACAGTGAGGGTTGGGGCTATAGTAGGTAGTTAGACAGTGAGGGTTGGGGCTATAGTAGGTAGTTAGACAGTGAGGGTTGGGGCTATAGTAGGTAGTTAGACAGTGAGGGTTGGGGTATAGTAGGTAGTTAGTGAGGGTTGGGGTATAGTAGGTAGTTAGACAGTGAGGGTTGGGGTATAGTAGGTAGTTAGTGAGGGTTGGGGTATAGTAGGTAGTTAGACAGTGAGGGTTGGGGCTATAATTAGTATAGGTAGGTAATTAGTATGTCCCGGTGCATTTGATGCCCATTTCATAGCGGGTTAGTAACTGTGTTCTTAGTGGGACCCAAATAAAACTGATCTGCGGGGTGGGGGCCGCACAGGCAGCTTTGGGGCAGTAAATATGAAACACTTGCCCCCCTGCCCCAGTTTGGTACATCCCTCACTGTAATTAAACAATCACACATTACAAGGAGAGACGTGTAATGTAAATGTACGAGCGGCGGGAGGAATCCAGCCCCCCCCCCAAACGCCGTATTTCATTAACACGTATTTAACAATAACGAAACGCGGTTTGGGTTCCAGCGGGACGATGACAGCAAAGCGCAACTTCCAACCCCATTACGTTATTTACACTCGGAGGCATCGCCTGCCCCATGTTGACTTTTCATCCCACTTTCGCCTTATTCCGCCATATTGTTTTAATTAAAATGCAATGAAAGCCACGTTGGGGCTTCCTGGCGATGGGAATGACATCATATGGCGGCTTTGCGAGGAGACGGGGGGGAAGCGCTTGTGGGTAATGAACCTCCAAGTACAATTTAATTAAATTCAGAATTAACATTTCTTACAAAGAGGCGACAGTTGCGGTTCCTACGACGCGGATTGGGCGGTACGATAGGCATCGCAATGACATCACGTTGGCGCGACTAATGAGATTGAATATTTTAACCCACATATGTAATAAAAGGCACTAAGTTTGCCCAGGTGCAGTAACCCATAGCAACCAATAAGACGTTTGCTATTAAACAGGTGACCAATAAATGCTACCTGCTGATTGGTTGCTATGGGTTACTGCTCCTGGGCAAACGTAGTGCCTTTTATTACATAACCCCCATGTTTTAGAGTTTGTACTCTGCACTAGTGATGAGCGAATGTTTTCATCAGGCATGGATTTGAAACGAATTTCCGCATTTCGCCATTGGCGAATTCTTTTGCGAAACTTCCATGAAAACTCGCCGCAGAAAAATTTGTCGAGTCAAATTGGGTGCGGTCGAGTCAAATTGGGTGTGGTCGAGTCAAAATTGGGTGCAGTCGAGTCAAATTGGGTGCAGTCGAGTCAAATTGGGTGCGGTCGAGTCAAAATTGGGTGCAGTCGAGTCAAATTGGGTGCGGTCGAGTCAAAATTGGGTGCGGTCGAGTCAAATTGGGTGCGGTCGAGTCAAAATTGGGTGCAGGTGAGTCAAATTGGGTGCAGTCGAGTCAAAATTGGGTGCAGGTGAGTCAAATTGGGTGCAGGTGAGTCAAATTGGGTGCAGTCGAGTCAAATTGGGTGCAGTCGAGTCAACATTGGGTGCAGGTTAGTCAAAATTGGGTGCAGGTGAGTCAAATTGGGTGCGGTCGAGTCAAATTGGTTGCGGTCGAGTCAAATTGGGTGCAGTTGAGTCAAAATTGGGTGCAGGTGAGTCAAATTGGGTGCAGTCGAGTCAAAATTGGGTGCAGGTGAGTCAAATTGGGTGCGGTCGAGTCAAATTGGGTGCGGTCGAGTCAAATTGGGTGCAGGTGAGTCAAATTGGGTGCAGTTGAGTCAAAATTGGGTGCAGGTAAGTCAAATTGGGTGCGGTCGAGTCAAATTGGGTGCGGTTTGGGTTGTAGTTGGGAATGTAGTTGGTAGCGGCAGCGAGACCAACGTAGGGGTTCCTCCCACCTCCCTATCAATGTGGCGCTACTGGGTCTAGAACATGTCTGTGGTAATGTAACAATGAGTTGCCTGGGATATTGATTCGGAAATACTGGAAATATTCTGCAGCTTCCCATATAAAGAGCTGGAGAACTAATGTGAACAAAAATGTCAATTTCAATGGAACAAATAAAGGTTTTGGGGGAAAAAAGTAGAATTTCCTGCCTAGCAACCTATAGCAACCAATCAGCTAGCAGATATTACTAGTTTAATGCAGCTAGATGCATGACAGCCAAAATCTGATTGGTTGCTCCTAGTTAGACTGACGTTGCCCTTGTTCCTACATCAGGGGCTGGAATTAGAGACGTGAGGGATGTTTTAGCCCTAAAAAAAAAAAACTTGAATTTTTTCGAGATTTACTATGTGTGAAAACGGCTTCAAATCCGAATCCAATTGGTCCCTAAAACTTGCCGAGATCACGTAGAAGCCAATGGCAGAGGTCCCTTCACTTTCCTGATCCTTCTTTTGTCTCTTTTGTTTCTCTGTGACAATTCTAAAAAGTCGCAGTTTCGGAGCGACGACTTTTTGGCGACTTTTCCTATTGGATTTTTTTTAGTAAATGTTGGGCATTTAGTAAATGTGCCCCTAAATGTCATATGAGGAGCCCAGGGCCCAAATACCTTTTGCCCCCCCCCGGATCTTGGTGATATTTAGCAAATAGAGAAAATGATTAACCCGGCGGCGCTGGAAGTGGGAATAAGGGCAAGTGAAGACTAAACTGGTGGCCCAAACGAGCTTTAATGAGCCGTCTCTGTGCCTGTTTCCTGCCCCGCTTCCCTGAATGTGTTACACGGCACATTCTCTAATTGCCCCTAATTGCCCCTAATTGCCCCTAATTGCTCTGGAGCCGGCGCAGCTCGGACCCTAAATGGGACCATTCATGTTGCCTCCTGAATGGGGAGTGAATAGACTGCGAGCGGCCGTTACAACTCAATTAATGGAGTCAGTTCTTCGCTTTTCACTCTCAATATTGTGATTATTACAGTATGTCTGCCAGTCACACTCAGCTCTATCTGTGGCTATAATTACGCTCTCGGCCCCTGGGGTCTGTCTCGCAGAGACATCATTCAAATAGTCAGAGTATTAAGTCATTTCCAGGCTGTTTGGCCTCTGAATCCTTATACTGAATTGGGGACAGTGAGCTGAAGGGTAAATAGGGAGAGTCTGTGTGCCCCAAAACTATCCTTTCAGTTAACATTAACTCAGCCTTGTGCCTTTATATGGGTACAGAACCCCTCAGTGACTGCTAATATCCTTATCATTTACAGTAGGGGGTACATTATCCCTTATAATACATGAGTGATACTCAGAGTTCCCTGTATAACTCAGCCTGCAGCCTTGTGCCTTTATATGGGGGGCACAGAACCCCTCAGTGACTGCTAATATCCTTATCATTTACAGTAGGGGGTACATTATCCCTTATAATACATGAGTGATACTCAGAGTTCCCTGTATAACTCAGCCTGCAGCCTTGTGCCTTTATATGGGGGGCACAGAACCCCTCAGTGACTGCTAATATCCTTATCATTTACAGTAGGGGGTACATTATCCCTTATAATACATGAGTGATACTCAGAGTTCCCTGTATAACTCAGCCTGCAGCCTTGTGCCTTTATATGGGGGGTACAGAACCCCTCAGTGACTGCTAATATCCTTATCATTTACAGTAGGGGGTACATTATCCCTTATAATACATGAGTGATACTCAGAGTTCCCTGTATATCTCAGCCTGCAGCCTTGTGCCTTTATATGGGCACAGAACCCCTCAGTGACTGCTAATATCCTTATCATTTACAGTAGGGGGTACATTATCCCTTATAATACATGAGTGATACTCAGAGTTCCCTGTATAACTCAGCCTGCAGCCTTGTGCCTTTATATGGGCACAGAACCCCTCAGTGACTGCTAATATCCTTATCATTTACAGTAGGGGGTACATTATCCCTTATAATACATGAGTGATACTCAGAGTTCCCTGTATAACTCAGCCTGCAGCCTTGTGCCTTTATATGGGGGGCACAGAACCCCTCAGTGACTGCTAATATCCTTATCATTTACAGTAGGGGGTACATTATCCCTTATAATACATGAGTGATACTCAGAGTTCCCTGTATAACTCAGCCTGCAGCCTTGTGCCTTTATATGGGGGGCACAGAACCCCTCAGTGACTGCTAATATCCTTATCATTTACAGTAGGGGGTACATTATCCCTTATAATACATGAGTGATACTCAGAGTTCCCTGTATAACTCAGCCTGCAGCCTTGTGCCTTTATATGGGGGGCACAGAACCCCTCAGTGACTGCTAATATCCTTATCATTTACAGTAGGGGGTACATTATCCCTTATAATACATGAGTGATACTCAGAGTTCACTGTATAACTCAGCCTGCAGCCTTGTGCCTTTATATGGGGGGCACAGAACCCCTCAGTGACTGCTAATATCCTTATCATTTACAGTAGGGGGTACATTATCCCTTATAATACATGAGTGATACTCAGAGTTCCCTGTATAACTCAGCCTGCAGCCTTGTGCCTTTATATGGGGGGCACAGAACCCCTCAGTGACTGCTAATATCCTTATCATTTACAGTAGGGGGTACATTACCCCTTATAATACATGAGTGATACTCAGAGTTCCCTGTATAACTCAGCCTGCAGCCTTGTGCCTTTATATGGGCACAGAACCCCTCAGTGACTGCTAATATCCTTATCATTTACAGTAGGGGGTACAGTATCCCTTATAATACATGAGTGTTTTATTTTGACAATAAAACCCCCTGAAATCAAATCCTATTACAAACACCAGTGGGCCGGTGAGTAAGTGCCGGGATCTCTGGTTACTCGGGGGGTTGATCAGTACAAATATTATCATTTGGCCGAGGGACAGAGAGTGCTGTAACCCAGTAGGAACAGAATGAGGCCCTAAGGGTTAATGAGCGGGGGGGTAACATTGCCAGTAGGGTTACCCCGAGTGCAAGCTCCCAGGGCTCTAATGGTCTCTCCGGGGAGAAGGTAAATATTAGCGCTGTGAGTTCTGCCCGAGTCACGCCAGGTACCTATAAGCTCACATAACAGAACCCGGGTCAGACGGGGGGGGGGGGGGGTTCTCTTACATCAAAAACTCACACCGGGATCCACCACAAAGGGAACATTTATTATATATATATTAATGTAACAGAACCCAAGGCCTGAGGCTCAGCCCAGCCGGGAGTGTGGGGGGGAAGAGACATCAGACTGGTTTCTAATGGGTCAGTGCCCCCCACAGGCAGCCAATGGGATGTAGGCGATAAAGCGGCCAAGACTTTCCCTCCACACAGCTCAGAGCAATTAAGAATAATACCCGGTGCTGGTTTCCCTTTGGGCTAAACATTAACCCTATCTGTAACAATGGCCCCTTTATTGGAGCTCCCTATAGATCCTCTCAGGTCCCTGTCTGGGTTTCACATGAGGGGTGGGCGTGTCCTAACGGTCCCTGTCAGAAGCACAGTAGGAGGGGGAGAGCCAATCACAGCCCTGCAGTCACACAAGCACAGACAGGCTTCAGTTCCCTATCAGGTCAGCCTAGCTGCTGATTGGTTCCTATACGGCCCCCCTGCACAGCCTGGGAAAGGAGGCAGCAGGAAGTGGAACAGATGGGCGGGGCTAGTGGGGTTTTTGGAGAAATTTTCAATAAATCAGTGGGGTCCAAACCTCTGTCCATTACAATATCAGATCTATCGATATTTATATCACTGAAACTGAAAGAGAAACTGTACTCACTGACTCTACGGCTCTCAGCCCATTCTTGATATTCCCGACTTCCTTTTCCAGTTCCACCAAACTGATAATGAGAGAGAAAAGGGTAAAGTATGAGGTTGGTACGAGCAGTAGCCGTGGGCACTATGGTCACAAGATGGCTGCACCTTACAAATCCTACTGTCACTGGGAACTGCTGGGAACCCATTGCATAGTAGGGCCCCAATAGCAGCTTTAGTAGGAAGATTGGGACATAGTAAGTGTTGTATTTCAAGATGGAGACAGTAGGGCAAGATGGAGACAGTAGGGCAAGATGGAGACAGTAGGGCAAGATGGAGACAGTAGGGCAAGATGGAGACAGTAGGGCAAGATGG
Organism: Xenopus tropicalis; assembly: GCF_000004195.4. Taxonomy (NCBI): domain Eukaryota; kingdom Metazoa; phylum Chordata; class Amphibia; order Anura; family Pipidae; genus Xenopus; species Xenopus tropicalis. Next base: position 4,202,406 of record NC_030681.2, on the reverse strand, counting down.
AGACAGTAGGATAAGATGGAGACAGTAGGGCAAGATGGAGACAGTAGGGCAAGATGGGGACAGTTGGACAAGATGGAGACAGTAGGGCAAGATGGAGACAGTAGGGCAAGATGGAGACAGTAGGGCAAGATGGGGACAGTAGGGCAAGATGGAGACAGTAGGACAAGATGGAGACAGTAGGATAAGATGGAGACAGTAGGGCAAGATGGAGACAGTAGGGCAAGATGGGGACAGTTGGACAAGATGGAGACAGTAGGATAAGATGGAGACAGTAGGGCAAGATGGAGACAGTAGGATAAGATGGAGACAGTAGGTCAAGATGGAGACAGTAGGGCAAGATGGGGACAGTTGGACAAGATGGAGACAGTAGGATAAGATGGAGACAGTAGGGCAAGATGGAGACAGTAGGGCAAGATGGAGACAGTAGGGCAAGATGGGGACAGTAGGGCAAGATGGAGACAGTAGGGCAAGATGGAGACAGTAGGGCAAGATGGAGACAGTAGGATAAGATGGAGACAGTAGGGCAAGATGGAGACAGTAGGGCAAGATGGAGACAGTAGGGCAAGATGGAGACAGTAGGGCAAGATGGAGACAGTAGGATAAGATGGAGACAGTAGGGCAAGATGGAGACAGTAGGGCAAGATGGGGACAGTTGGACAAGATTGAGACAGTAGGACAAGATGGAGACAGTAGGGCAAGATGGAGACAGTAGGGCAAGATGGAGACAGTAGGGCAAGATGGAGACAGTAGGGCAAGATGGAGACAGTAGGGCAAGATGGGGACAGTAGGGCAAGATGGAGACAGTAGGGCAAGATGGAGACAGTAGGACAAGGTGGAGACAGTAGGGCAAGATGGAGACAGTAGGGCAAGATGGAGACAGTAGGGCAAGATGGAGACAGTAGGGCAAGATGGAGACAGTAGGGCAAGATGGGGACAGTAGGGCAAGATGGGGACAGTAGGGCAAGATGGAGACAGTAGGGCAAGATGGGGACAGTAGGGCAAGATGGGGACAGTAGGGCAAGATGGAGACAGTAGGGCAAGATGGAGACAGTAGGACAAGATGGAGACAGTAGGGCAAGATGGAGACAGTAGGGCAAGATGGAGACAGTAGGATAAGATGGAGACAGTAGGGCAAGATGGAGACAGTAGGGCAAGATGGGGACAGTTGGACAAGATGGAGACAGTAGGACAAGATGGAGACAGTAGGGCAAGATGGAGACAGTAGGGCAAGATGGAGACATTAGGACAAGATGGAGACAGTAGGGCAAGATGGAGACAGTAGGGCAAGATGGAGACAGTAGGGCAAGATGGAGACATTAGGACAAGATGGAGACAGTACGGCAAGATGGAGACAGTAGGGCAAGATGGAGACAGTAGGGCAAGATGGAGACAGTAGGGCAAGATGGAGACATTAGGACAAGATGGAGACAGTAGGGCAAGATGGAGACAGTAGGGCAAGATGGGGACAGTAGGGCAAGATGGAGACAGTAGGGCAAGATGGGGACAGTAGGGCAAGATGGGGACAGTAGGGCAAGATGGAGACATTAGGACAAGATGGAGACAGTAGGGCAAGATGGAGACAGTAGGGCAAGATGGGGACAGTAGGGCAAGATGGAGACACTAGGGCAAGATGGAGACAGTAGGGCAAGATGGAGACAGTAGGGCAAGATGGAGACAGTAGGGCAAGATGGAGACACTAGGGCAAGATGGAGACAGTAGGGCAAGATGGAGACAGTAGGGCAAGATGGAGACAGTAGGGCAAGATGGAGACAGTAGGGCAAGATGGAGACAGTAGGGCAAGATGGAGACCGTAGTGCAGACAGGGAAAGTAACAGTTTATTAGTCATTTTGCATCTGAACATATAACAGTACAATGTGCCCCACACTATATCCCGTGACTCACTTGACTTTAGCTGCGTCTGTCAGATGCTGCAGCTCAGTCTGGATGTTCAGTATGTCTGGGTAGGTTCTCTCGAATATCATGATTAAATAGTGCAATAGGGTTATGTTCCTGCAAGAAAAGAACATATATTTATGTATAACGTGAGCTGCCCCCTACAGTAAGTAAAAGTAATATATAAAAGTATATAAAATATAGAATGGCCTATTCCTAGCAACCTTTCAGTTGGTCTTCATTATTTATGTGTTTTTAATTATTTCCCTTCTTCTTCTGACTCTTTGCAGCTTTCAAATGGGGGTCACTGACCCCGGCAGCCAAACCCTATTGTTCTGTGAGGCTCCAGTTTTATTGTTATTTTATGTAACTTTCTTTACTATTCAGCCCCTCCCCTATTCATATACCAGTCTTTCATCCAAGCCACACCCTTGTTGCTAAGGTAACTTGGACCCCAGCAACCAAATAACTGCTGAAACTGGAGAGCTCCTAAACCGAAAATGAAATAACAAAAAAACTACAAATAATAAGAAATGAAGACCAACTGCAAATTGCCTCAGAATATTACTCCTACATCATACTAACAGTTAACTCAAAGGTGTAAGCTCTATGGGGCAGGGACCTCCTTCCTATTGTGTCTCATACCACATGTCCCTTAATTTTGGTGTATTTATACTTATTTATTGTATTATTTATAGCCCTTGCCACCCCTGTGTGTAACTGTGTATATTGTAAGATTGTATAGCGCTGTGTATCCATGCAGCACATTATAATTAAAGTTATACATACAGTACATACATACATACATACATACATATAAACACACATACATACATACAGTACATACATACAGTACATATATACATACTTATATACATACAGTACATACATACATACATACAGTACATACATACATACATACATACATACATACATACATACAGTACATACAGTACATACATACATACATACAGTACATATATACATACATACATACATATATACAGTACATACATACAGTACATACTTACATACATACAGTACATATATACATACATGCATACATATATACAGTACATACATACATATATACAGTACATACATACAGTACATACATACATACATATATACATACAGTACATATATACAGTACATACATACATGCATACATATATACAGTACATATATACATACATACAGTACATACTTACATACATACAGTACATATATACAGTACATATATACATACATACAGTACATATATACATACATATATACATACATACAGTACATACATACATACATACATACATACATATATACAGTACATACATACATACATACAGTACATACAGTACATACTTACATACATACATACATACATATATACAGTACATACATACATACATACATACATACAGTACATATATACATACATACATATATACAGTACATACATACATACATATATACAGTACATACATACATACATACATACATACATACATACAGTACATACATACATACAAACATACATACAGTACATACATACATACAAACATACATACAAACATACATACATATATACAGTACATACATACATACAGTACATACAGTACATACAGATACATACAGATACATACATACATAAATACATACAGTACATATTTACAGTACATACATACATACATACAGTACATACAGATACATACAGTACATACATACATACATACATACATACGGTACATATATACATACATACATACATACATACAGTACATATATACATACATACATACATACATACATACAGATACATACATACATACAGTACATACATACAGTACATACATACAGTACATACATACATACATACATACATACGCATACATGGCTAAGCATTTAGAGAAGACCAATGCGCTACTGGGAGGAATAAATACTTCCATCAAGTTAAACCCTATAAACCCCCCGTCAGGCTGCGCCGGGGGAACACAAGCTGCCAATTTGCCTCACAGAGAAGAAAAAATCCCCCTTGACCCCAAAATGACAGATTAGTGACTGGCTAAATCCCTACTGAATGTTTCATACAGAAATATTATTATTACTGCCCTTTCTGCCAGAAATGCGTCAAAACCTGAAAACCAACCAACAAATTGTCAATTCCCTTAACTTACAGCCCTTATACAAAGGAACCCCTTCCTATGCTGATGGTGCAATCTCCTTTCCTCCCCAGCAATAAATCTGGTCTAGTAATAGTAATAGGCCAATGCCATCAATTGGTTTGAGCAGTTAGAATGTTGTAATGATCAGTGTCTGATTGGTTGCTAGGGGTTACAGGACTAAAGGCCATATTGTTTTGCTCTGTTTAATATTAGGCTCCTCCCAATCACAGGAGAAGAACATTCCAGAAACAGACTCGTACCTATCGATGCTGGATTTGGTGTCTATTATCTTGTTTAAGCTTGCGACTCTGAATCCGAACGCGTTGCCTCTTTGACCTTTGTTCATGTAATTTCCGAATGCCAAGACCACCTCGAAGAGTTGTTTTAGCCGCTTGCTCCGCATCAGCTCCTTGCACGCCAGCAGCAGGGCTTAAAGGGGAAGCAAACATGCAGTCAGGAATTACAGGGAACTCTGAGTATCACTCGTGTGTTATACGGGATAATGTACCCCCTACTGTAAATGATAAGGATATTAGCAGTCACTGAGGGGTTCTGTGCCCCCCATATAAAGGCACAAGGCTGCAGGCTGAGTTATACAGGGAACTCTGAGTATCACTCATGTATTATAAGGGATAATGTACCCCCTACTGTAAATGATAAGGATATTAGCAGTCACTGAGGGGTTCTGTGCCCCCCATATAAAGGCACAAGGCTGCAGGCTGAGTTATACAGGGAACTCTGAGTATCACTCATGTATTATAAGGGATAATGTACCCCCTACTGTAAATGATAAGGATATTAGCAGTCACTGAGGGGTTCTGTGCCCCCCATATAAAGGCACAAGGCTGCAGGCTGAGTTATACAGGGAACTCTGAGTATCACTCATGTATTATAAGGGATAATGTACCCCCTACTGTAAATGATAAGGATATTAGCAGTCACTGAGGGGTTCTGTGACCATATAAAGGCACAAGGCTGCAGGCTGAGTTATACAGGGAACTCTGAGTATCACTCATGTATTATAAGGGATAATGTACCCCCTACTGTAAATAATAAGGATATTAGCAGTCACTGAGGGGTTCTGTGCCCCCCATATAAAGGCACAAGGCTGCAGGCTGAGTTATACAGGGAACTCTGAGTATCACTCATGTATTATAAGGGATAATGTACCCCCTACTGTAAATGATAAGGATATTAGCAGTCACTGAGGGGTTCTGTGCCCCCCATATAAAGGCACAAGGCTGCAGGCTGAGTTATACAGGGAACTCTGAGTATCACTCATGTATTATAAGGGATAATGTACCCCCTACTGTAAATGATAAGGATATTAGCAGTCACTGAGGGGTTCTGTGCCCCCCATATAAAGGCACAAGGCTGCAGGCTGAGTTATACAGGGAACTCTGAGTATCACTCATGTATTATAAGGGATAATGTACCCCCTACTGTAAATGATAAGGATATTAGCAGTCACTGAGGGGTTCTGTGACCATATAAAGGCACAAGGCTGCAGGCTGAGTTATACAGGGAACTCTGAGTATCACTCATGTATTATAAGGGATAATGTACCCCCTACTGTAAATAATAAGGATATTAGCAGTCACTGAGGGGTTCTGTGCCCCCCATATAAAGGCACAAGGCTGCAGGCTGAGTTATACAGGGAACTCTGAGTATCACTCATGTATTATAAGGGATAATGTACCCCCTACTGTAAATGATAAGGATATTAGCAGTCACTGAGGGGTTCTGTGCCCCCCATATAAAGGCACAAGGCTGCAGGCTGAGTTATACAGGGAACTCTGAGTATCACTCATGTATTATAAGGGATAATGTACCCCCTACTGTAAATGATAAGGATATTAGCAGTCACTGAGGGGTTCTGTGCCCCCCATATAAAGGCACAAGGCTGCAGGCTGAGTTATACAGGGAACTCTGAGTATCACTCATGTATTATAAGGGATAATGTACCCCCTACTGTAAATGATAAGGATATTAGCAGTCACTGAGGGGTTCTGTGCCCCCCATATAAAGGCACAAGGCTGCAGGCTGAGTTATACAGGGAACTCTGAGTATCACTCATGTATTATAAGGGATAATGTACCCCCTACTGTAAATGATAAGGATATTAGCAGTCACTGAGGGGTTCTGTGCCCATATAAAGGCACAAGGCTGCAGTTTACTGTAAATTATAACGTATTACAACTCACTAAGATACTTGGCCTTTAATGGAATTCCCAGGAGGCTTCTAATACCCTCAGATTGTACATCAGGGTTATATATATGATACAAGAGACGTTAGTAAATACTGAATGTAACCCCCATCACAGGGCACAGGATATACAGATATACAGATATATACAGATATACAGATATACAGATATATAGATATACAGATATACAGATATATAGATATACAGATATATACAGATATACAGATATACAGATATATAGATATACAGATATACAGATATATAGATATACAGATATATACAGATATACAGATATATAGATATACAGATATACAGATATACAGATATACAGATATACAGATATACAGCTCACACTGATTATAATCTCACCTTCAACTTTGGGTTTGGTTTCTGCAAACCTTTCCGGCAGTTTCTTCTTAAAAAACAGAGCCTGAAGTCGCTGCTGATAGTGATCGATCCTACGGAGAGAAAAGACCAATAAGATACACCCAGTTCCCATAGCAACCGGGGTCGGACTGGGCCGCCGGGACATCGGGAGAAAACCCAGTGGGCCCAGACCTGACCCGACCCTTGTCGGCGATCCCACAGCCGACAATTCCGCCCCTGATAGGTTAAAATTACTCAGGGGAGGATGTCAGGTAGGGAGACCCTGTGGGGGGGTTAGGGAGACCCTGCGGGGGGTTTAGGGAGGTTCAGGGGGGGCCCCTGTGGGGGGTTAGGGAGGCTCAGTGGGGGCCCCTGTGGGGGGTTAGGGGGTGCAGGGGCACGGCCAGTGGGGGACCCTGCGGGGGGGGGGGGTTAGGGAGGCTCAGCAAGGGCCTCTGTGGGAGTTTAGGGGGTGCGGGGGACGCAGCCAGTGGGGGCACCTGCAGGGCACCTGGGGCAGCAGCCCCAGTAGGCTCTGCACCCCCAGTCCGACCCTGATAGCAACATACAGAATATATAGATAATGGGGCCTATGGTCCTGTCACTTCTGAGAATGACTTATGATTGGGGGGAGAAATATTTTGGGGTTTGTGTGTTTGGAAAAAAACCCAGCTAGTCGGGAAGGCTAGAGGATGGGAAAGGGTATGGGATGCATCAGACAGTGGCTGGTCCCTCTCTCAGGCCCCCGATAATGTGATCCTTGGCCTGGATAAGACCAATGTGGCCCATCACTCCGGTAGCCAAAACAGCCACAGATCTGTTCCACCTCTTTTCGGTTCCTTTCCAGTAGGGATGCGCCAAATCCAGGATTTGGTTCGGGATTCCGCTGAACATTTCACTAAGGATTCGGGGTTCAGCCAAACCCAAAAATAATGGATTCGGTGCACCCCTACTTTCCAGATCTCCTTCAGTTGGGGGTGACTGAGAGCTTTATATCATCACTGCCTAGTAGCGGATCCGGTACCTGCTCATCTCATACAGGAACCGGTCGGCCCGAGCCATTCGCTCAATTTCGTGCTTGTGCTCCTCCAACAGGTCAACGTCGCTCTTCTCCGGAACAAATTTCAGCAGCTGAAGGAGTCACACAATACAGTGATACAGTCAGATATGGGGAATATACAGATATACAGATCATATAATAACGGATATTTCTCTAGACTTTCCATATGTGCCTTGGGCCTGTCAGTGCTGAACCCTGTAGCTTACACTCACGGGGCCACAAGGCACTGACTACTGGCCGGGGAACTAGTCCCCTTAGCCTCCCAGATCTTGCCCCATAGTAAATCTTTATTGTGGCTACTATTTTATAATACAGGTATGGGACCTGTTATCCAGAATGCTCGGGACCTGGGGTTTTCCGGATAAAGGATCTTTCCGTAACTTGGATCTCCATCCCTTAAGTCTGCTAAAAATCATTTAACCATTAAATAAACCCAATAGAGCTGTTCTGCCCCCAATAAGGGGTAATTATATCTTAGTTGGGATCAAGTACAGGTACTGTTTTATTATTACAGAGAAAAGGGAATCATTTAACCATGAAATAAACCCAATAGGGCTGTTCTGCCCCAATAAGGGGTAATTATATCTTAGTTGGGATCAAGTACAGGTACTGTTTTATTATTACAGAGAAAAGGGAATCATTTAACCATTAAATAAACCCAATAGGGCTGTTATATAAATAAATATATATTATTTTTCCTTGTCACTAATCAGGGGGGATTCACCAAAGTAGGTAGGGCACCAAGACGGGGGTTACATGAGTATGAAACAATATATAAGGATGCCAAGTATGGATTTACTACAGGGTATAGGAACACATACTGTAGATAGAGAAGATCGGCCACAGTAGGTTCTACTAGAGGGTTAAAGGGCAAGTTAAATCTCTCACTAACAGGAACAGACAGTGACCCGCGGTTCCCAGAATGGCACGGGCTGCTTGTACAACAGAGATACAGTGTATGAGATATTGCCCCAGGCCGGGGGATCATTCATCTAATGATAAATAGCTTTCTGCCCTGTCAGGACATTTTTGGTGGCCTCTTCTTTCCAAGAATCCCAATCCCATAAGCTGTCTCTATTCTACTCATCGTTTGGGATATAATGGGGCATTCATCCGAGAGGCAGACTGCGCTGACTATGGCTCCAGCCAAGGCTCATGGCACGTGGGTCAGTCCCATCAATTGGCCGGTGTGACCGACAGACAGTGTTTGTCTTTCCATAAATAGGCACATTGGGCAATAGCACCGGAGCCATAGGGAGCGTATTGGCCCCAGTGTCGCCCGTATCAGTCCTCTCTTAAAAGTACAAATTATTATTATTATTATCGCTACTGAATAGTATTTAGAATTAATTCATTGTTCCACAGAGCCACAATATATATATACAGACAGGCATACCCATATAGACCAATACAAACAGTAAAGGGGCCCTACTGGCAGCGCTGTGGGACTGGAACAAAACAGAATATGGAGGGTCTAATTCTTTATATAAAGTAGGGTGTCAGGTACTTGGATCTTCAGCTGCAGAAGAATATTTTACACCCCCCGACAACCTTTAGATATTAGTGGGTGCTGGGAGTTCAATAAAATTGAAGGGTTATAGTTTGCTCTTTCCATCTTGTCCTACTGCCATCAAATTGCCCTGAAGTCATCATTGTGTCCTACTGTCTCCATCTTGCCCTACTGTCTCCATCTTGCCCTACTGTCTCCATCTTGCCCTACTGTCTCATCTTGTCCTACTGTCTCCATCTTGTCCTACTGTCTCCATCTTGCCCTACTGTCTCCATCTTGCCCTACTGTCTCCATCTTGCCTTACTGTCTCCATCTTGTCCTACTGTCTCCATCTTGCCCTACTGTCTCCATCTTGCCCTACTGTCTCCATCTTGTCCTACTGTCTCCATCTTGCCCTATTGTCTCTATCTTGTTCTACTGTCTCCATCTTGCCCTACTGTCTCCATCTTGCCCTACTGTCTCCATCTTGTCCTACTGTCTCCATCTTGCCCTATTGTCTCTATCTTGTTCTACTGTCTCCATCTTGCCCTACTGTCTCCATCTTGCCCTACTGTCTCCATCTTGTCCTACTGTCTCCATCTTGCCCTACTGTCTCTATCTTGTTCTACTGTCTCCATCTTGCCCTACCGTCTTTATCTTGCCCTACCGTCTCCATCTTGCCCTACTGTCTCCATCTTGCCCTACTGTCTCCATCTTGCCCTACTGCCCCCATCTTGCCCTACTGTCTCCATCTTGTCCTACTGTCTCCATCTTTCCCTACTGTCCCCATCTTGTCCTACTGTCTCCATCTTGTCCTACTGTCTCCATCTTGCCCTACTGTCTCCATCTTGTCCTACTGTCTCCATCTTGCCCTACTGTCTCCATCTTGTCCTACTGTCTCCATCTTGCCCTACTGTCTCCATCTTGCCCTACTGTCTCCATCTTGCCCTACTGTCTCCATCTTGTCCTACTGTCTCCATCTTGTCCTACTGTCTCCATCTTGCCCTACTGCCCCCATCTTGCCCTACTGTCTCCATCTTGTCCTACTGTCTCCATCTTTCCCTACTGTCTCCATCTTGTCCTACTGTCTCCATCTTGTCCTACTGTCTCCATCTTGCCCTACTGTCTCCATCTTGCCCTACTGTCTCCATCTTGCCCTACTGTCTTCATCTTGCCCTACTGCCCCCATCTTGCCCTACTGTCTCCATCTTGTCCTACTGTCTCCATCTTTCCCTACTGTCTCCATCTTGTCCTACTGTCTCCATCTTGCCCTACTGTCTCCATCTTGCCCTACTGTCTCCATCTTGCCCTACTGTCTCCATCTTGCCCTACTGTCTCCATCTTGCCCTACTGTCTCCATCTTGTCCTACTGTCTCCATCTTGCCCTACTGTCTCCATCTTGTCCTACTGTCTCCATCTTGTCCTACTGTCTCCATCTTGTCCTACTGTCTCCATCTTGCCCTACTGTCTCCATCTTGTCCAATGTCTCCATCTTGCCCTACTGTCTACATCTTGTCCTACTGTCTCCATTTTGCCTTGATGAATACATCTTTTCTTCCTACTTCCCTACTTGCCCTACTGTCTCTATTTTGCCCTACAGTTTCCATCAACTACTGTCTCCATTTTGTCATACACTCTCTCATGCCCCACAGTTACCATCTTGCCTTGCTGTCATTACCTCGCTCTACTATCAGTATCTTGTTCTACACCCCTACATACAGGGCCCATTACCCTTACATCTGCCTTCCAAATACAGCTCTGTTGGCTTGACCTTACACTTTGACATAATAAGGGACTGATGTATGAGATGCAAGGTTGTATGTTGGGCAGAAGGGGCAGTTTTTAAAATAAGAACCTCCTTTGGTGGCAGTTCCTAACATTATAAACATAAAGGAAGACTTGACAGAGCACTAGGCCAAGTGAGGGAAATGCTTCTATAATGGGGAATCCAGAGGAGCAAAATTCTCAAGACCTGAAGTTGGCATGTGAAGATAAATTAAAGGGAAAATATACCCCCCTTTTTTACATGAGCTCCTTCAGTAAGGTTTGTGTGAAAAAGATACATAAACACCCTCTGAACTGCCAAAAATAAATATATATTTATTAGGTTTTTTTACCCAGACATCCCTGATTCCACTGACTCAAAGCAAACCATGATAATCCCCCTCTGACTCGTTCCACCCACCTTTCCATATGGATTCTGGGACCTGAAGACCCTCTGCTGGTGGTGGGATTTTTTGTAAAGCAGTTGGACATCAAATCCCAGAATCCTATACTATAAGGTGGAACAAGATGAAGGAATGATGGAGTGGGTGGAAGGCTATGGGGGGAAGTGCAAATAGAGCCTCAGAGAGACCATCATGGTTCCTTCTCTAAACTAATGTATTGAAGTTCTAAAGGGAAAGGGGAATTATGTGATTAGCATCAAATTAAAGGGGAACTTTACCTATAATAATATAAATACAATATTGTATAGAATAAAAGACCTAATGGAATCATTAGAGAGAATAATGTAAGTGAGAGGGATGTATAGAAAGGGTTGAGCTTGTGGAACCCAAGTCCCATAGGGGCCGCACAGATGATAAATGGCAGTAAGTGCGCGCCTGACAGGCGTAATGTAATGTAACATCACTTGCTCTAATATCCCCCTCTGACGAAAATTAGGAAATGGAGGTGGAATTCCTTAGAAACAATTGGGAATCAGATTATCCAGATGCTTTGCCGGCTGCACGGGTCAGGGAAAGAGATAAGAGGATTAACCGCAAGATTCCCGGCCTGGAACCAATCAGATTGCGGATCCTACTGACTCATCCTTGTCCCTGTTTCTAATTAGACAGGCAGGAGAATAATGAGTAACATCTGGGCAGCGCTGTTGCTTTATACACTGTTTGTTTATTCTGTCTCTAGGGAAAGAAGCTGCCATGTTGTTTGATTCTTTCAGCCGCGGCGCCTGTGCCTGCCCTTCTTACATAATACCTGAGCTTCTGTTTAACTGTGCACCTTACTGTAGGTATGCCAAGGCAGGGTGCTGAGTGCTGCAACCCATTGATAGAGCGCAGCCTGCTGGACATTTCCTATATAACTGGCCAGGATAAAATCTCATTGGTTTACCTGTTCCAACATGTCTTTTGGGAGGTCTTCCTGCTCATCCATCTCCATTATAGCCCTCCTGATTTCCTCATTCGAGAGCTTGAGCCTGAAAATGAATAAAATTCTGTTATTATTGCAAGTGAACATATCACTCTCTCCTGGGTAAGTGTGTGCAATTCCCATTATTACCAAGTCATTGAATGGAATGCCCCAAGTCATGGAATGCTCCAAGTCATGGAATGCCCCAAGTCATGGAATACCCCAAGTCATGGAATACTCCAAGTCATGGACTGCCCCAAGTCATGGAATGCCCCAAGTCATGGACTGCCCCAAGTCATGGAATACTCCAAGTCATGGACTGCCCCAAGTCATGGAATACTCCAAGTCATGGAATGCCCTAAGTCATGGAATGCCCCAGATCATGGAATGCCCCAAGTCATGGAATGCCCCAAGTCATGGAATGCTCTAAGTCATGGAATGCCCCAAGTCATGGACACCCCAAGTCATGGAATTCCCCAAGTCATGGAATGCCCCAAGTCATGGTCGCCCCAAGTCATGGAATGCCCCAAGTCATGGAATGCCCCAAGTCATGGAATGCTCCAAGTCATGGAATGCCCCAAGTCATGGAATGCCCCAAGTCATGGAATGCTCCAAGTCGTGGAATTCCCCAAGTCATGGAATGCTCTAAGTCATGGAATGCCCCAAGTCATGGACGCCCCAAGTCATGGAATTCCCCAAGTCATGGAATGCCCCAAGTCATGGAATGCCCCAAGTCATGGAATGCTCCAAGTCATGGAATGCCCCAAGTCATGGAATGCTCCAAGTCATGGACTGCCCCAAGTCATGGAATGCTCCAAGTCGTGGACGCCCCAAGTCATGGACTGCCCCAAGTCATGGAATGCTCCAAGTCGTGGAATGCCCCAAGTCATGGAATGCTCCAAGTCGTGGACGCCCCAAGTCATGGACTGCCCCAAGTCATGGAATGCTCCAAGTCGTGGAATTCCCCAAGTCATGGAATGCTCTAAGTCATGGAATGCCCCAAGTCATGAACGCCCCAAGTCATGGAATTCCCCAAGTCATAGACTGCCCCAAGTCATGGAATGCCCCAAGTCATAGACTGCCCCAAGTCATGGAATGCCCAAGTCATGGAATGCCCCAAGTCATGGAATGCCCCAAGTCATGGAATGCTCCAAGTCATGGAATGCCCCAAGTCATGGAATGCCCCAAGTCAAGAAATGCCCCAAGTCAACTGCCTGCCCCATTTTCCCAATTTGGAAAACCGGGTATGATTCTCTGCAACCGCCACATCATAGTCCCACCCACCTGTGATAGCAGCGTCCCACCTCCCCATGATGCCACTGTCCCGCCCAGTGACATTACTCCCCGCCTCCCTGCCCCTAGTTCCCAGGCAGGAGAAGTGGCAACCTTAGTGTTTGACTAGTGATAAGTGAATTTGACATTCCACATTGGTGAAGTTTTTTGAGAAACTGCTTCAAAAAGTCATGGCATAAAAAAATTGGCAGAGTTACAAAAAATTGCCTAGACTAAAAAGTCTCCAAGAAAAATTCAGCCGAGACAAAAAAAATTGCTAGAAAAAACCTCCCATTGACTTTAACGCATTTAGAGTAAGAAAAAAAAGTTGTGCGTAAAAATTTGTTTCACATCAAAAAGTCACCAATTGACTTCAGGGCATTTTGTAAATTTTTCCCCTTCTTGGGCATTTTTCAGCCACTTTGCAAATTTTTCTCTTAGGTCCCAAGGCATAGGACCAGTCATTATAGCAGGCCTTGGGACCTACAGGGAACAGAGAATTAGATATGAAACATTCGCTGTAGAGTGAGGTGCCAGGTCACACAGGGACCAGGAGCAGATAGTGGGGGTGGAAGTAGTAAAGTGATGGTCACTGATTGGGGCAATAAGTAGGGGACCTTGTTCCAAGTCATGCCTTAGTTTTTTAGGCCCCAGGGGTACCTCTACTGTAATGGGCAGTTGCAGAAAAATGTGCCTAAAGGGTAAGGCTTCAGACTAAACTGGTTTTGGGCTCAGCTGAGCGCGCACAGAGCACTCGGGGCAGTTATTTAGTAGCAGCCAGAGCTTGTTTTTATGTTACAGCCAATATAAACTTCCAGGGGTCTTCAAGAAATTGCAAAAGAGGTTAGAGATGTTGATATCTGCCAAGGTTCTAACGTTCCTCCAGGGAAAGCAGCTGAAGATCGGTCCGAGGGGGGCGCAGGGGGTAGTTAAGGGCTTGTAAACAAACAGAAGTTCTGAGCGGTTCTGAGCGGCCTCTGTTTGCCAAACTTGCAAATATTTGCTAAAATTATTCTTTATTTGTAATGTTTCAGAATGTTCCTATAAACAGGCTGCGGGGATGGGCTGGGAATGGGGCTGGGAAGCTGCTGATCTGTAGAGCAGTTTGTGTATTTCTTCAAGGTTGGGGGTCAAGATCCTTAAGGTTGGGGGTCATAGAAAGAAAATGCCCCCCTGCCCCCCAGACCTGTAAATATCATCTTCCTTAGTCATTATAAGTTAAGCAAAAAGGACTTTGTATAAAGAATAAAAATACAATATCATAACACGATGGGGGTGATAGTCCTTGTGGACCCCATGGAGACCATATGTCCATGTTGTGTTTTTGGTGGGTGCAATGCCCGACTCTAAGATCCTGTTGGTGTTTGCTCTGCTGATTATTTCAGTGATGGTAGGTACTATGCTCTTCCACTCAGCTGCTTGGTTAGGCTGGTAACATTTGGTTGACTAAAGCTTAAATCAGTTTTTGGTAAAGGTTTAACCAGAAGAAAGGCGCCATGGCTTAGTGGGGCTTGGCTTGCTAAGAATCGGCTCAGAAGTTCTGCCGCTTCAGTCCACAGAGGTTGGATGTTCTGCACTGAAATGAGCTTCATATCACTTGGCTCATAATGCACTATGGGGGGGGGGGGTAGGAACATTATATAGGAACCCCAATAAAACATTGGCCTATGGACTGATTGTAAGAGATCCCTGAAGATGAACCCCAGAATTCACATACCCTAAATTACTTCTCAATGAAATTCTGCCTTTTGTTTGCCCACCCAGACCTACCCCCTCCCATATCAATTTATCCTCAGGATTTCCGACTGTACTACTGTCCAACTGGGAGAGTTCCTTGTGCTCCACTGTTTCTCCAACATAAGGGAGAATGATGTGGGAAAAATTGGTGAAGTTTGTCTGGAGTTTAGTTCTAAAAAGTCAGAACTTTATGGATGAGTTCTTTTTGTCTGGTCCCAAATACGTCCCAAATAAAAAAGGTCCAAGGGAGAAGAGAGTATATTATAAATTGTAGAGATAAGACCCTTTAAATGTGAATGTGGAGGTCTTGGCTGTACTGGTTTGCATGTTGATTTCAGGCCCAATTTGGGGTTGTTTGAAAACACCTTCAGCTATGGAACAACTCAAAGACACTTTGTACAGCTCATGAAATGCTAAAGAGAAGTGGGGAACATTTCCTCGTTAGGCGTCGGCTCCGAGCCTGAAGTTCAATGGCAAATGGTTTTGTAGAGCGAGAAACCAACAAGAAGGAGAACAAAGGGGGAGAAAGAGCACAAAGACTTCTTCTCGGCAAAGGTGCCATATGAATTATTATTACCCCCCAAGCTTCTGTGCGCTGTGTATATGAACTAAAAACCCCTAATGAACGGAAAATGCTGTTTCCCAAGAAAAATGTGTGACTTTTGTAAATGGGGGGGTGAAGTAACCGCAACGATCTATTCAGAGTCTGTGTCAGTGGGAAACAGCTGCCGAACAATTAGAAACAGTCGAACAGTCTAACAGTCTAACATATGTGCCATCTTATTAGCCGTACATTTTACAGTTCATTTGTGTTTCCTACGGGGAATATATAAAGCAGCTAAGTGGCTGCGGAAGGAAAAAAATGAATGAAATTGTTCGACGCATATGTATGTAACTAAGCATAGCCTTCCCTGCACTGAAATGCACCACAATTCACCTTTAAACCAACACACATTTGGCATGTTAATTTATATATGGAATGGCCACGCACTGGGTAACCCTTATACATATTGTGTTTCTGCCAACATATTGTCCAGTTTGAGTGATCTTGCCTTACTCCTACCAGTTCTACCATTGCCATCTCAACCTACTGCCATTATCTGTCTCCATCTTGCTCTATTGTCAAGATGAAAACGGAGATCTTGCCCTACTGTCTCCATCTTGCCCTACTGTCTCCATCTTGCCCTACTGTCTCCATCTTGCCATACTGTGTCCAACTTGTCCTACTGTCTCCATCTTGCCCTACTGTCTCCATCTTGCCCTACTGTGTCCAACTTGTCCTACTGTCTCCATCTTGCCCTACTGTCTCCATCTTGCCCTATTGTCTCCATCTTGCCCTACTGTCTCCATCTTGCCCTCTTGTCTCCATCTTGCCCTCTTGTCTCCTTCTTGCCCTACTGTCTCCATCTTGCCCTACTGTCTCCATCTTGCCCTACTGTCCCCATCTTGCCCTACTGTCTCCATCTTGCCCTACTGTCACCATTTTGCCCTACTGTCCCCATCTTGCCCTCCTGTCCGCATCTTGCCCTACTATCACCATCTTGTCAAACTGTCCGCATCTTACCCTACAGTCTCCATCTTGCCCTACTGTCCCCATCTTGCCCTACTGTCCCCATCTTGCCCTACTGTCTCCATCTTGCCCTACTGTCTCTATCTTGCCCTACTGTCCCCATCTTGCCCTACTGTCTCCATCTTGCCCTACTGTCTCCATCTTGCCCTACTGTCTCCATCTTGTCCTACTGTCCCCATCTTGCCCTACTGTCTCCATCTTGCCCTCTTGTCTCCATCTTGCCCTCTTGTCTCCTTCTTGCCCTACTGTCTCCATCTTGCCCTACTGTCTCCATCTTGCCCTACTGTCCCCATCTTGCCCTACTGTCTCCATCTTGCCCTACTGTCACCATTTTGCCCTACTGTCCCCATCTTGCCCTCCTGTCTCCATCTTGCCCTACTATCACCATCTTGTCAAACTGTCCGCATCTTACCCTACAGTCTCCATCTTGCCCTACTGTCCCCATCTTGCCCTACTGTCCCCATCTTGCCCTACTGTCTCCATCTTGCCCTACTGTCTCTATCTTGCCCTACTGTCCCCATCTTGCCCTACTGTCTCCATCTTGCCCTACTGTCTCCATCTTGCCCTACTGTCTCCATCTTGTCCTACTGTCCCCATCTTGCCCTACTGTCTCCATCTTGCCCTACTGTCACCATTTTGCCCTACTGTCCCCATCTTGCCCTCCTGTCCGCATCTTGCCCTACTATCACCATCTTGTCAAACTGTCCGCATCTTACCCTACAGTCTCCATCTTGCCCTACTGTCCCCATCTTGCCCTACTGTCCCCATCTTGCCCTACTGTCTCCATCTTGCCCTACTGTCTCTATCTTGCCCTACTGCCCCCATCTTGCCCTACTGTCTCCATCTTGCCCTACTGTCTCCATCTTGCCCTACTGTCTCCATCTTGTCCTACTGTCCCCATCTTGCCCTACTGTCTCCATCTTGCCCTACTGTCACCATTTTGCCCTACTGTCCCCATCTTGCCCTCCTGTCCGCATCTTGCCCTACTATCACCATCTTGTCAAACTGTCCGCATCTTACCCTACAGTCTCCATCTTGCCCTACTGTCTCCATCTTGCCCTACTGCAAACATGTTTTGTTACTGTTGCCCTACTGCCTCATTTTCACTATCTTGCCCTAACACTGTCACCTTGCCCACTTAACCAGAGCAGTCATATATGCCTCTTCCAAAGACCTTTCTGGTGTATTACCTACCCTTACTGCTGAAAGAGTCAGGGCCTCCAATCTAGATAATCCTATGAATGAATTGCATACAGCTGATTTAGCTTCACTCCCAATTCTCTGTTATTAAGAGTTTATAATGGATATTACCAACAAATAAATTGCTAAAAGAAGCATGAAATACTACTACTGGTGCTCCCAACTTACCACTAACCTAAATGACCTTGTGGCTAACCTCAATAGAATGGGCTGGTGTTATGATGGTACCTCCGTACTAATGGGATACTCACTTGGAGAGGAGGATGACACAGTTTTGCGCTCTTCGTCCATCAATGACGGACAACTCCTTGACTTTGCGTGTGGAGAGGTAAAGATCCTCCATTGAGTCCATGTCCTTCTGCAACACAAACAACATGGGAAAATCTCATGAAACAGCTTTTATTCAATACCTTCATTCCTGATCTGGTAGCAGCTTAAGGCTTGATCAGATATTGACCCTACAAGCTGATTATTTGCCCAACCATCTGGGGCAGATTTGCTAGTTTTGCACTAACATGTGGAGCTTAACCTGCATGGCCGCCTTTAATCTGCTTTCTTTTGATCACTGACCCTACAAACAGAACAGTATTTTGAATCTCAAGTTTGTGAGAGGTCGAATAGAAAGACAAATTGGACTTCCCACCCTTCCAAACAGCAGCCTAACAGCAGAGCGGCTTATATTCCTCGTTCTTCATTCCAACTGCTGGATTTATGTCTGAGGTGACTATTATGTTGGGCAGCTGAACAGCAGTTACTTTCTTAGCCACTGAGATGAGAGATGAGGATCTAATGGGCAGCCCGTAGCTTCTCGGCAAGGGAGGATGCCAGTAGCATAGGAGCAGAACCTGCTGCTCTTTCAATAAACCGTCTTCCAGGAAATATGGAGAGGATTGTTGAATGTTTCAGATCCTGGCTCACTCGGAGATTATTTTAGCCTACTGCATGCAGTCCCTGGGCCAAGTTCTCTCAGCCGTATCCAACGTACAAACAGGGAACTCACTATCAAGCCAATAAATCACATCGGAGCTGACGGGACATGACAGCCAAGTAATGAGTGCCACTGAGTGTCCAACCCTTGTCCTTAATAGTTCCATCAGGAATGACAATGGCACAGCACTACTATCTAGTCGCCCAGAGCGGTGTGTTTGCACAACAGAACTGGCCAAACTGCCTGCAGAGACCAGTCAGCTCCAGACTGCTACATAGAAGTGCAAGGCAGGCACCAATCTAACCAGTGACCCCATGAACTGGTAATGAGACCCAGTTTTTCTTTTGGGTATAAGTCAATCATCCAAGACTACCTAGGGCATTCATAAGTGTTCACTCCAAATCTAGCACTGATGTGCAGTATTGGCCTGCTGAAGAATTCATTGGTCATTCTGTCTACTCTATAACTATGACCCTAACTGAACTTCAGGCTTATTTCATATGACCTCTTGGCCGTATTAAAAGCTACTGAGATGTGTTGTCTATCAGGGATGGCTTCCTAAAGAGGCACAACTCATTAAATGTCTTTCTTACCTCTACAGGGCCAGTGGTCTAATTACGTACCCTCTGTACCATGGTTCCTGGAGGCATTTTTAAAATAACCAAACATGTCTCTGCCCTTCTAGTGGCTTGGGGCACTTTGGGGGTGTGGAGAAGTGCAGTGGATGCAGTGGAAGAGTTTCATGGTGGGTTTACATCCCATTTAGTTTTTAAATTCTCACAGGGAAGATATGGACTCAATCCTATTTGGAGAGATCCGGCACTGAGCAGTACAACAGACACATATTTGAGATTTGGAGTAGCCACTCACACTCACCTGCTTGAGAGACGTGTTACTTAGCAGGTCCTGTGCCGCCAGCAATAAGGAAAAGAAGAAAAAGTCAAGTGAGAATCAATAACATAAAGGAATAAAGCGTAATACACGGTGATGGCAGCACTATCCCTGTTTTGAGTAGATTATAATTTTTATAAATTGGTACCCAGCACAATGGAACAGATCTGCACTGCTTGGTCATTGAACATACGTGTTCTGTATATATACATGTACTGTACACATGCAACTCCCATCCTACTGTCTCCATCTTGACTTACTGTCTTCATGTCTCCATCGTGCTCTACTATATTCCTCTATACTGTTCTACCTTCTTCATCTTCATGTCCTACTGTGATCATCCTTTCCTACTGTCTCCATCTTGCCCTACTGTCTCCATCTTGCCCTACTGTCTCCATCTTGCCCTACTGTCTCCATCTTGCCCTACTGTCTCCATCTTGTCCTACTGTCTCCATCTTGTCCTACTGTCTCCATCTTGCCCTACTGTCTCCATCTTGCCCTACTGTCTCCATCTTGCCCTACTGTCTCCATCTTGTCCTACTGTCTCCATCTTGTCCTACTGTCTCCATCTTGCCCTACTGTCTCCATCTTGCCCTACTGTCTCCATCTTGTCCTACTGTCTCCATCTTGCCCTGCTGTCTCCATCTTGTCCTACTGTCTCCATCTTGCCCTACTGTCTCCATCTTGCCCTACTGTCTCCATCGTGCCCTACTGTCTCCATCGTGCCCTACTGTCTCCATCTTGCCCTACTGTCTCCATCTTGCCCTACTGTATCCATCTTGCCCTACTGTCTCCATCTTGTCCTACTGTCTCCTTCTTGCCCTACTGTCTCCATCTTGTCCTACTGTCTCCATCTTGCCCTACTGTCTCCATCTTGCCCTACTGTCTCCATCTTGCCCTACTGTCTCCATCTTGCCTTACTGTTTCTATCTTGTCTTACTGTCTCCATCTTGTCCTACTGTCTCCATCTTGCCCTACTGTCTCCATCTTGCCCTACTGTCTCCATCTTGTCCTACTGTCTCCATCTTGTCCTACTGTCTCCATCTTGCCCTACAGTCTCCATCTTGCCCTACTGTCACTATCTTTCCCTACTGTCTCCATCTTGTCCTTTCTGTCTCCATCTTATCCTATTGTCTCCATTTTCCCTACTGTCTCCATTGTATCCTACTCTCTCCATCTTGTCCTACTCTCTCCATCTTGTCTTACTCTCTCCATCTTGTCCTACTCTCTCCATCTTGCCCTACTGTCTCCATCTTGCCCTACTGTCTCCATCTTATCCTACTGTCTCCATCTTGCCCTACTGTCTCCATCTTATCCTACTGTCTCCATCTTGCCCTACTGTCTCCATCTTGCCCTACTGTCTCCATTGTGTCCTACTGTCTTAATCTTGTCCTACTGTCACCATCTTGCCCATCATCTCGATATAGTTCATTAGGTGCTATCTTCACATACTGCCCCCATCTTCCCTTATTAAATCAGCTATACCCCAGTAGCCCTAGCAATAACTGCTAACCTGTAGGGTCCAACAAAGGGAAGGTCAATTTGGTATTCTCTCTTATTTACACCCCAAAAAGACAGCTCTGCAAAGAAGAAACCAACTCCCACCCATTTCTGAACCCATTACTCTGACACATTTGTGCCTATAAAACAAACGTGACTCACTGAGCACCTTCACATTTTTACAAGGATGTTTCACTGTTTTGTCTGTCTGTCTATGGCTTCTAAGCCAACTACAAACAGATAGAAATGACAGCAGTTGATGATTATCCTTGTGGAACTGCTTTGTATAAAGTAGAATTGACCCAACATCCCCGAAGACATTACAACACAATTTGAGCATCACGACAAGTCCAATTTTTAAAGGGGAAGTTCACCCAAAAACCATGAGAGAAAATGTTAACCAACTTTATGATGGAGGAAATATAAATGAAATTGACGCCTATAGGCTTTTCCCATGTAAAGCAGAATGCCATTAGAGACTGGGAAGGAAATGCACTTATGAACAAACCGTTATGACTTCAGTCCATAAATGCTAAAATTGCTCTCAAACAATCTAACAATTACATTGTGGTTTTAACAACTGCAACGCTGAGATTGTCTCAAAAAAACAAGAGTTTTAAGGATTCCATGCAATGTGCAGCCAAACGGCAGATTCCTGCAAACAAACGTAAGGTTCTTCCAGTTCTGGCGATGGGGGGATAATTCAGCTACCGCGGCGAGACAACGGAATGGAGGGGAGATTGGTTCCAGCACCGCAGATCTGCAGCCCAGCGTTCCCAGTGATACCTTCCCTTATAATCCAATCATCTGCTATGGCCGGAATGTGAATTCCTCTCTCCAATTATAATAAATTGCAGCCGGGGCTCAAGTAACCCACGGGGGCCTCTTAAATTCTGCAGGTAAGTTACCAAAAACTACAATGACTGGGCAATAGGCTAGTGATTGAGCTGAAGGGCCCGGTGAGACCTCTAATTGCCTTCTTACAGCCAATAGCTACAGCAGTGGTTGGACTTAAGTCCACTAGGAGGCCCAACCAATTGCCCTTAGATCATAAGAGGGTTATATATAAAGGGAAATATCATTGTATCAGCTTGTATCCAAGTATTTCTTGGGCAGCTAATGTCTCAGATCTCACCCTAACTGACCTTCACATTGGGCTTTCAGATGTTTCTACAAGGGGAACCAGGCATTCTCCTTAAATCTTGCCTTGTCTGACCTCCAACTACTCCTAGTTTAGAAGCCATGGAAGCAAAGGTCCCATTTTTATAATAAATTGCAGCCTGGGCTCAAGTAACCCACGGGGGCCTCGTAAATTCTGCAGGTAAGTTACCAGAAACTACAACGACTGGGCAATAGGCTTGTGATTGAGCTGAAGGGCCCGGTGAGACGTCTAATTACCTTCTTACAGCCAACAGCTTCAGCAGTGGTTGGACTTCTTCAGATTAGGTTCACTAGGAGGTCCAACCTTTTGCCCTTAGATCAGCGGTTCTCAACCTGTGGGTTGGGACTCCTTTGGGGGTCGAACGACCTTTTCACAGAGGTCACCTAAGACCATCGGAAAACACATATTTCCAATGGTCTTAGGAATAATGTTATGGTTGGGGTCACCACAACATGAGGAACTGTATTAAAGGGTTGGGAACCACTGCCTTAGATCATAAAAGGGTTAAATATCATTGTATCAGCTTGTATCCAAGTATTTCTTGGGCAGCTAATAAGTCTGTACCCCAGATCTCACCGTAAATGACCTTCACACTGGGCTTTTTTTAGATGTATCTACAAGAGGAACCAGGCATTCTCCTCAAATCTTGCCTTGTCTGACCTCCAACTACTCCTCCCATAGTTTAGAAACCATGGAAGCAAAGGTCCCATTGCTATAATAAATTCCAGCCGGGGCTCAAGTAACCCAAAGGGGCCTCTTAAATTCTGCAGGTGAGTTACCAAAAACTACAATGACTGGGCAATAGGCTTGTGATTGAGCTGAAGGGCCCGGTGAGACCTTTAATTACCTTCTTACAGCCAATGGCTTCAGCATTGGTTGGACTTAAGTCCACTAGGAGGTCCAACCTGTTGCCCTTAGATCATAAGAGGGTTATATATAAAGGGAAATATCATTGTATCAGCTTGTATCCAAGGATTTCTCGGGCAGTTAATACGTCTGTAGCCCAGATCTCACCATAAATGACCTTCACACTGGACTTTCAGATGTATCTACAAGAGGAACCAGGCATTCTCCTCAAATCTTGCCTTGTCTGACCTCCAACTACTCCTCCCATAGTGTAGGAGGCATGGAAGGTCCCATTTCTATTAAAGAAAGTCTTAGAATACTTCTTACTTAGTTACTCTTGATTTACTCTTGACTTAGGTCTAGGATAGCCTTGGGGGGTGGGTCTTTTGCCTAGAAGATGTATTAGAGATCACTTTTTTGAAATCCCCAGAAATACTGGGGTTAATTTATAAACACTGGGTAAATTTGCACCTGGGTCGTAATCCATAGCAACCAATCTGTGATGAGAGTTTTCCAGCCAGGTGGAGGAAGAACAATGAAAGCTAATTTCTGAATGGTTGTCATGGGTTACTGCTCAGGTGCAAATTTGCCCAGTGTTTATTAATGACCCCCACTGTCTCTCTACATGGAGGATTTTTGACCAAATCAGTTACTTTGCTATATTTTGTTTGTGCTGGAATCAGTTACTTGAGTTGGTTCTAATACGTCTAATAGCAAAGGAAGTTCCCCCCCCCAAAAAAAAGATATATTATAATGAAGATACTTTTGATTATTTCAGAAACTTTTAATTGATTATATTTAGAAAGTTTCTTTTTTTAGTATGATAAATATTATATTAAATATATAATAGATATATAATAGATATAAATCTTGTTATTACACACACGTGCTCTTTTGGGACACATGAACTATACACAATAACAATAGGTGAGTATAAAGCCATTAGAGGGCAGTGTTCACTCTAAAGACAATCCCATTCTTTCTTTTCAACATTTGGGTGAATAAAGTTCTACATCGCGTCCATCTATTGGGTTTTGTAGGAGCTTCAATTCTGGGAGGTTTGGGTCTATGATGTTTTGGTTTGATGGTAATAATGTTTATAGATGCAAGGAAATTCCCCAATGAGCCTTCTACTGAGCAACATGTGATTATAAGTGCAAGAGAAGTGACCAATGAGAATGCTGATTCCCAGCACTGTGTCAGGCCCCTTGCTGGTACCTTACATATAGAGATAATGATGGCATTTTCCCGTCATTATATGGCACAGGAATCAGACATGGGGATAAAGGGACAGACTTGTTCAGTGCTGGGAAACTGTGCTTATTGCTCCCAACTCCAATTGCAGGAACAGAGAACAGGGAGCCGGATTTACTCACATCAGCTGGGATTCTCATTGGGGGATTTCTTGCATTTTAATGCAGTTTTATTGGGCAATATTGCTTTAAGAATACAGCCCTGATGTTGCTGGACTACAGCTCCCAGCATGCCTCACCCTTCATTATATGTTACATTATTCTGGGATTTGTAGTCCGGCAACAGCTGAGTAACGTTTGGTTGAGCCGCGCTGTGCCGCAGGGTTTAGTTACCCTTTAATGTAGTGCTTCCCTTTGATCTAGGTACTTAAAAGTTATCTATTACACTGAGTAAAGGTGTGTGGATCTGGCTATGAACACTCTGGGGGAGGGCTATTAGCCAGTCTTGGTCTGTAAGTCCTTAAATGGGAACTATCAAGAAAATAAAATTGTCTAGATGGTGAAAATGATAATATTCTCAAATAAAATTCTCAAACTGTTTAAAATAAAAGGACTGTTGGAGCCTTTCCCTGAGAGCCAGTTTAAGTGATTGCTGAATGGGATATTGCTGTGATGTCACAAAACCCCGTTAGCGTTAGTCCCATTTCCCACACGTACCTGGTGCCGTTGGTAAGCTGAAAACATTCTTTCAAACTCATCCAAGTCCAACATCTTGAAAGCATGGATGTCGTCAATTTCATTCCAGATGGTTCCATTGATTTTATCCTGTGAGGCCGAGAGAAACACAAACCACCATGAGTCCCAGCAGAAACAAAATGGCCCTATCATTATGCAGAATTCTCACTGGTCACTCATAGCCAATCAGAATATAAGGACCGTCACAGAGTGAGAGAATATAGCCAATCACAGCACTTTAAGTTCTATATATTGTAAGGAACTCCTCGGGGGCTTATAATATCCCTATATGTTACAATAGGGGGCACTTTATTCACTATATATTATAAGGAACTCCTCGGGGACTTATAATATCCCTATATGTTACAATAGGGGGCACTTTATTCACTATATATTATAAGGAACTCCTCAGGGACTATATCCCTATATGTTACTCAGATTGTAAGCTCTACGGGGCAGGGACCTCCTTCCTACTGTGTCTCATACCACATGGCACTTATATATATATACATATATGTATGTATTTATTGTATTTATTTATTATATCACTTGTCCTCCCTGTGTGTAATTGTGTATTCTGTAAGACTGTACAGCGCTGCGTACCCTTGTGGCGCTCTATAAATAAAGTTATACATACATACATAGGGGGCACTTTATTCCCTATATACTATATAAAAACCAGATTGGAATGAGTTAACATCTTTGGAAAGGGGGGCCCTGGCCCCTGCCCATCGGGTTACCCCCATACACTCTCCTGTTTCTGTTCCAGAGGAAAAGCGGGTGCTGGTAGGAATGGGGGGCATTCAGCTCTGTGCTACGTGTGAAAGAACCTTTGAAGCTTTAAACCCCCAAGCAAATATATTTGGCTCCAATTAAAGGCTCCTTTGTGGTCTCCGAGCATTAAGTGCTTTTCACACCAGAGCAGCCGAAGGTGTGAGATTTGGCCCCGTGACTGCTTTTCCCCCCAAACTGCCCCCCCTCTCAAGCAGTTAATGAAACAGCGGAAATGGGTATAACATTGTGGGGCGAATATTCTGCTTGGCAATCGTGTTCTTTCTGGAAATGGTATGAAAATAATGTGCTATTTTTGGAGCGAATGGGCTGAGTTTGTTTTTTCTTTATTCTTCTACCAACCCCTCGTGAATTTAGGTTTTAAAACTAGAATCAATGGCATTCAAAGGGGGTCACTCACACTTTACTGCTGCGCTGCAAGTTGGAGTGATATCCCCCCCCCTCACCCCCAGCAGCCGATCAGCAGAACAATGGGAAGGGAGCAAGATAGCAGCTCCCAGTAGGTATCAGAATAGCACTCAATAGTAAGAAATCCAAGTCCGGCTTGGGACTCCTCCAGTTACATGGGAGTAGGAGAAACAATACGTTAGCTGAAAGCAGTTCTAATGTGTAGCGCTCTCTGAAAGCTCAGACTCAGGCACACTTTACTGCTGCGCTGCAAGTTGGAGTGATATCCCCCCCTCACCCCCAGCAGCCGATCAGCAGAACAATGGGAAGGGAGCAAGATAGCAGCTCCCAGTAGGTATCAGAATAGCACTCAATAGTAAGAAATCCAAGTCCGGCTTGGGACTCCTCCAGTTACATGGGAGTAGGAGAAACAATAGGTTAGCTGAAAGCAGTTCTAATGTGTAGCGCTGGCTGAAAGCTCAGACTCAGGCACACTTTACTGCTGCGCTGCAAGTTGGAGTGATATCCCCCCCCCCTCACCCCCAGCAGCCGATCAGCAGAACAATGGGAAGGGAGCAAGATAGCAGCTCCCAGTAGGTATCAGAATAGCACTCAATAGTAAGAAATCCAAGTCCAGCTTGGGACTCCTCCAGTTACATGGGAGTAGGAGAAACAATAGGTTAGCTGAAAGCAGTTCTAATGTGTAGCGCTGGCTGAAAGCTCAGACTCAGGCACAAGGCATTGAGATGGCGCCTACACACCAATATTACAGCTACAAATACATTTGTTGGTACAAGAATAAAAGGTTAAATGGCAGCGGGAATGATTTGCTGTGTAACAGTGTCATTTAGAAATAAAATACCATTGTAACCCTGCTAATAATAAGAATAATTCTTGGTATGAGCAGGGTTACAATGGTCTTTACAATGGAGCTTCATACCATAGCAAATAATTGTTTCCAGAAGCTTCCGGTAAACTCGTGTCTCCAGCAGATACAAATGCACATAGCACACTATCTGAATAAAAATAGTAGGAATAATACAAAGAAAAAAAGCACATTCTTGTGGCGGTCTTTCCGTCCCAGGACACTCATTCTTAATGCTCTCTATGAGGCCCCATGTGAGTGATCAGTAGAAGATGTTGGAGTTGGGAGGCAGCTGTTAGCCCGAGGCAGCGTAATGTTATCGGAGAAGAACAATAGAGTTGGGGGGGAGAGGGAATCTTCTTGGAAAAAAGCCATTTACTGTTTATAAAACAGACAACATTGGGAGAAAAGCGCTTTCAATATAGTCATTCAGCGCCAGGCATCACGATTCCCAAGCAACAAACCGCTGTATAAATCTTAGAAACGTGTATTGGCTTCAGTGAAGAGATATAAAGCTTTGTTTTATTGTGTATTTGTTGTTCTGTTGTTCCCAAAAAAAATTCTAGTACAACCAAGAAGAAAATTGAGGTGGGAAAAGTCACTTTATAGGACAGAATTGGTAAAATGGCTCCTAATGGAAAATACAAAACCAAAAATGAAGGCACAAAATGACCAATAGTAAGGAGACCAAGTAGACGTGGTGGTCCCCAGTCCCTCAGTATGGGGGGCATAAAGCAAAGTCAGCAACCACTATGGACCTACAGGCACTCAAGGAGGTCATGAAGTTTAAAAGTATAAAAGACTTTATTTAAAGCTACATTAGAACATGAAGCATCTTCATAAACCCTACGTGTTTCATGCCCTAAAGGCCTAATGCCCAAATATTCCTTCCTAAGGTTCCTCGTGGAGAATCCCTTGTTCCAAGGCCTTTATCTGACTATTCCCTGTAGCTCAATAATGACATAGGGCACTGCCATTCATGTTGGTTTATCTATAACTATCCAATGGCTGATTAACAACAAGGGAGGCAGAATGGCTCACAATTATAATATAAACATGAATCCATTATTGAATGGAATACAGAGGTTTTTGGCATTGTAATGAGATGGTTCTTAGTGATCATCACTTTAAATTAAACATAAGCCAATGAAATAGACCTAGCGATGCCATTTGATGCTCTTTTAATGTACAGTGAAGCTGTCACACTGTGGGTCAGTTGGCTTGGGTTACCTTTTTTCCTTTATTGTTATAATGTTTAGGAACACAATATGAATTGTAAATGTTGGGTATTCCATGGCGTTTCAGTAAAAGCCTTAGTTTTATTTATGGAACATTATATAGTAGGTGACATTTTTCCATGAAAGGCATGGCCACGTGGAAAATTCAGATGCGATAAGGGTTGTAAGCGTTGTAAGTAAAGCTGTAAGCACTGTACCTCGTTCAGCTTGGACCAGTTGAAGGACTTCAGGGCATGGGATGGCTGAGGAATGGATTTCTTTCTCAAGCTTGTGCCGTAGTTAAACGTGGTTAGAGGAGGGGCTTGCATTCCCATGCTGAAAAAGGGAGGAGCTCCGGGGGGAGGAGGCGGTGCTCCTGGAGGGGGTGGAGGAGGTGGTGGCGGTGGTGGGAAACAAGGGAACTGCAGAGGAGGAGGCGGAGGCGGCAAGTTCTCAGGTAGAGGTGGAGGAAGAACGAATGGTCCTCCAGGTGGTGGGGGAGGTGGAGGAGGAAATGATAGGGTTCCTCCATTCTGAAAAGAATTCAAAACAAATTTAGACAAATCAAACTGCATTTGCACAAATATCATTCTATAAATATTAGTTATATGAACTCTAACCCTCGAACTATTTTGTGCCTGCAACAAACGTAATTCCTAGCCAAGTATATTTAGCAGCTATTGATCTGTGTGACATTGAGTGAGTCTGGATTTGGGAGGACTAGAGAAGATGGACAATGGCTCTCTATAGCAAGGCAGAAGCTACATGACCCTACACTGGAGCAACGGGAGAACTAGAGAAGATGGAATGAGCACAATGGCTCTCTATAGCAAGGCAGAAGCTACATGACCCTACACTGGAGCAACGGGAGAACTAGAGAAGACGGAATGAGCACAGTAGCTCTCTATAGCAAGGCAGAAGCTACATGACCCTATACTGGAGCAATGGGAGAACTAGAGAAGATGGACAATGGCTCTCTATAGCAAGGCAGAAGCTACATGACCCTATACTGGAGCAATGGGAGAACTAGAGAAGATGGAATGAGCACAATGGCTCTCTATAGCAAGGCAGAAGCTACATGACCCTATACTGGAGCAATGGGAGAACTAGAGAAGATGGAATGAGCACAATGGCTCTCTATAGCAAGGCAGAAGCTACATGACCCTATACTGGAGCAACGGGAGAACTAGAGAAGACGGAATGAGCACAATTGCTCTCTATAGCAAGGCAGAAGCTACATGACCCTATACTGGAGCAACGGGAGAACTAGAGAAGACGGAATGAGCACAATTGCTCTCTATAGCAAGGCAGAAGCTACATGACCCTATACTGGAGCAATGGGAAGCCCTGTACTGTACATCCATCTAGCGCTCACAAGAC
Organism: Xenopus tropicalis; assembly: GCF_000004195.4. Lineage (NCBI taxonomy): Eukaryota > Metazoa > Chordata > Amphibia > Anura > Pipidae > Xenopus > Xenopus tropicalis. The sequence continues at coordinate 4,172,424 of NC_030681.2, read as the reverse complement.
CAGTACAAAGAAAAAATAGCAATAAAGGGGATTAATTGAGTTTGTCTGTAGAATCCACACGTGTGTTTGGCCAAGAAACGAAGCAGACACAGCCGGCAGTTACCCACCGAGAGCTCGTTAAGCTGGGACATGAGATCAGTCATATGATCCCGGGCCTGTCGGAGCTCCGACGATTCCTTCTGCAGTTTGTCTTTCATCTTATTCAACGTCTTCATCATCTCTTCCTTCTCTTGCGTCTTTATCTCACACTCCCGCTCCTTCTTCTCCAACCTGCTGCTCAGCTCCGTGTGGTCTAGGAATTGGGAAACCGGAAATTCAGATTATTATTATTATGCCAGATCGAGACGATTAACACAAGATAAAAAGGACGCACTCAACTAGGAAGACTAGCATGTAGCTGAGCTCAAGCATTATCACTTTACTTCACCATAGCGGCTTGAATATAGTCTTTCATATAGTCTCCATAAGTAGTGATTTTTTCGCCAGGCATGGATTTGCAGCAAAATGTCGCATTTTGCCATTGGCTAATTTTTTGGAAAACTGTGGTTAAAATTTGCAGAGGAAAAAAGTTTGCGGCGACAAAAAAGTCACCAAGAAAAATGTCCCTGGGACAAAAAAGTTGCTTATTGACTTCAATGCATTTTGCAATTTTTTCACCATTTCACAAACAGTTCAGCAGTCTTGCTCATCGATATCCATAGGTTTTTTATATGTCAGATAATTGGCCCACAACATGTCAAAAGGTATTGAGCGTTGCCTTATCGCAGAAAAATGACCAATATTAATTTCATGGGCAGATTTCAGCTTTTGATTTGGAACCTTCAGACCGATTCAGCAGCTTATCTACCTGTGTATGGGAACCCCCGACGGGCCTACCAAACCAATATCTGGCCTACAATTGGGAGATCTTGATCGGGCACGTTTGATTTTCCTGTTGGATCTGCTTGTTTGAGGAGACCTCCATAGAAGTTGATCATACCCAACTTGGCCACCAACATGCTGAGCCAAATCTGTATAACTCACTAAAACCAGATCAAGGTGCCGAGGTCCAGTGGGGCTTTCAAATATGCCTGATAGACCTGCCTGATTTTATTCAATTTAATTGGGAGTTTTTCTGGCCTATGAAGAGTGATTAATTCTATACCTAGCTTCACTAATGACAGTAGAAGCAAAAGATAGACTAAACATGGCCATACAGTGTGTGATCTGCTCGTTTGGTGAGGTCTCCAAATTCTTTGATTGTCTCCCGATATCTGTTTGTTGATCCGGTTCTCTGTCCAACGGCCCATATACTGTAGCGATTTATAGGCCAACACAACTGCTAATTGAATTCTAAAAATCAGACAGGTCTATCAGGCAGATCTGAAAGTCCCACTGGACCTGTCAGCACCTGGTTTTAGTGGTTCTCCATGGATTATACAGATTGTGCCAGCATGTCGGTGGCCAAGTTGGGTATGATCCACTTCTTTGCACGTCTCGCCAGACAAGTAGACTTTACAATGTACTGTGTGTCCAGCTTTAGACTTAACTTTTCAAAGAAACTATGACAACCATTGTCTCCGTGTTTGTATATTGTTTTCCCACCAATATATATGCTTTATTCACACTCCGTGCCTGGCTGCAGCCTCGAGCCCCACTCGGTGTTTACTCAGTCATGGGAAACGCTTTCTGATGTGACTTATAAAGAAGCAAACAGTGGAAAAACATACAAAACACGACCCACCTTTCCTGAACTTCTCCGCTTGTTCTCTCCACTGTTTCACCTCGTTTTCATTGACTAACCTGCCGCAATTCAAATGAAAAATCAGTATTGCTCCACCTAAAACATGTTTAGATACCCTAGATACCCTAGAGTAGGATGAAAGTCCAATGAAAGATGCCGACACAAACACAGTTATATATTAAGACATGTAGGAAATGCCGAGGATGCTATTGTCTAACTTACATCTTAATGATGTTTTTGACGTTGAAGTTCTCCAGCGGCGCAACGTCGGGGTCTTCTCCTTTCTCATCCTGTAGGACGATTTGTTGCAATATTCTATCGAGAAGTTGCCAGTGCTGGATAGTGCTACCGTTCCACTTATCTGTGTAATAATACACATATTCCCTGTTACTGATATCAGAAACACAGTACAAGAAAGTCTTGTTGGATCCTATGTAGTGATTAGTAAAGTTTGGAAATGAGTTTCCATTAAATCAAGTTGTCTGACATTGCAGTTCAGCAAACATGAATCCATTTGCTCTTTATTATACAAAACCTCTTTAGGTAATAGGCTGGCAATCTACAGCACAGTATACAGGAGTTTTATATACATATATATATATACATTTGGGTCATTTCCCTATGGGACCAAACTGTAAATAAAACAATAAAACTCTACTTACTTACTTAAATGATATCCTTATAAACGGTGCTTAGTGACATAATCAGCTATAACTGGAGCTTAGTGATGTCATTGCTGTCACATGACTCACTGAATCTTGTATATTATAATGAATAAAGTACCCCCTGCTGTAAAATATGAGGATAATAGAAGTCACCTTGGAGTTCCATGACCTGTAGAAAAGCACTCAGCCTTCGGCCTCATACCTTTATATGGTCATGGAACCCCTCGGGGGCTTATAATATCCCTATATCTTACAATAGGGGGCACTTTATTCACTATATATTATAAGGAACTCCTCGGGGGCTTTTAATATCCCTATATGTTACAATAGGGGGCACTTTATTCACTATATATTATAAGGAACTCCTCGGGGCTTATAATATCCCTACATGTTACAATAGGGGGTACTTTATGCACTATATATTATAAGGAACTCCTCGGGGGCTTATAATATCCCTATATGTTACAATAGGGGGTATTTTATTCACTATATATTATAAGGAACTCCTCGGGTGCTTATAATATCCCTATATGTTACAATTGGGGGTACTTTATTCACTATATATTATAAGGAACTCCTCGGGGGCTTATAATATCCCTATATGTTACAATAGGGGGCACTTAATTCACTATATATTATAAGGAACCCCTCGGGGGGCTTATAATATCCCTATATGTTACAATAGGGGGTACTTTATTCACTATATATTATAAGGAACTCCTCAGGGACTTATAATATCCCTATATGTTATAATAGGGGGCACTTTATTCACTATATATTATAAGGAACCCCTCGGGGGCTTATAATATCCCTATATGTTACAATAGGGGGCACTTTATTCACTATATATTATAAGGAACTCCTCGGGGGCTTATAATATCCCTATATGTTACAATAGGGGGTACTTTATTCACTATATATTATAAGGAACTCCTCGGGGGCTTATAATATCCCTATATGTTACAATAGGGGGTACTTTATTCACTATATATTATAAGGAACCCCTCGGGGGCTTATAATATCCCTATATGTTACAATAGGGGGTACTTTATTCACTATATATTATAAGGAACTCCTTGGGGGCTTATAATATCCCTATATGCTACAATAGGGGGCACTTTATTCACTATATATTATAAGGAACTCCTCGGGGACTTATAATATCCCTATATGTTACAATAGGGGGCACTTTATTCACTATATATTATAAGGAACTCCCCGGGGGCTTATAATATCCCTATATGTTACAATAGGGGGCACTTTATTCACTATATATTATAAGGAACTCCTCGGGGGCTTATAATATCCCTATATGTTACAATAGGGGGCACTTTATTCACTATATATTATAAGGAACTCCTTGCTGATTCCATACATATACCCAGTAGCGTTACTTACACGGCATCTCTAAACAGTGCTGGAGTATAGATAACAAGTAGGGGTAGGAATCTGTATGTTTCAGCTTCTTCTTTATGAGATCAAACATCTGCGTGGCACTTTTGGTGTCGATGTGGCTCTGGGGGCAAAGAGATAAATATCAGTCAGATGAAAGCTCAGCGGCCACCTTGACTGCCCAAGAACAAAAACCACATAAAAAAACCCTTAAACTCCTACATAACTAAATCCCCTAAGGCAAAGATGGGAGGCATTTTAAATATTTTGACATTCTGTGTTTTGGATAAAATGGAGGCGGGAGAGGTAATACTGTATATGATTTTTAATTACAATTACTTTCACTGTCCATTTAGCACTTCCTACATATCACCTAGGTGGTGCATCTTGTTGAAAACGCAGAGAGATGGAGCAAACTTTGTTCTGACGTCAAACATTATATCAACATTTATTTCAAAGCTATATAGTGGAGTAACATGGTGTCGGACGGTGGGCCATTTGAGCCAAACATCTGTCTGCGCCATCTTTTGAAAAAAGTAAAGAACCCTCCCTGTGGAAGGTCGCTATGGAAAGTCACTTACCCAACATGTAAGAAAACAGTTGGGTGATTGGACAAAGCCGGCGTTTCACCATGGAAACTGCATCGCATTAAAAAAACATCTTGTAACCGCTCAGAAGACGTTAAACGTATCCCCAGCTTAATAAATTCTTCCCATCGTTTCCCCATATGGTGCTCGGATTCCAACACCTGAGAATACGGTTGCCCAGGGCACAATAAAAGGAGGCCCACAACCCGTGCCAACACATACTTTCTAATGATTAGACTGCAGCAATCATTTGTCAAGCAGTTAAGCTAATTACCCAGAGACCCGGGCAAGCTGAATCAGGAATATCGTGTATTTTCATGTGATAATATTCAGCGGATTTTGTTATTCTTCTGCCGCCGTGGCGCTATTGGGCATATTCTATTTACCTAATCAGTCTGGGTATTTCTACTTAAGCATATTATTATATATTATAATAATTATAATTATAATTATTATTATTATTATTATTATTATTATTATTATTATTATTATTATTATATTATTATATATTATTAGCCAGCCGTAGGCACTGATGGGCCAGAAATCTGCACTATTCAGTTATTTAAGCGCTGGCAAAACATCAACCTTTATGTTCTAGGTTACACCATCTACAGAATTCATTTCAGTATTAATTCTATATAACATAATGGTACGAACAGGTACAACTAATGTGCTTATATCTTTAGAGAAATGATATAAATACAATACGGTAAGCTTACAACTCTAAAGCACTAAAGGTGGAAGACTAATATGGAACATAATGACCCCATGACAAAGCCCTGCTGCCTGCCCAGACCTTGCCCTGTTTATTGGACTCTGCTTGTCTGCTGCCTGCCCAGACCTTGCCCTGTTTATTGGACTTTGCTTGTCTGCTGCCTGCCCAGACCTTGCGCTGTCTATTGAACTCTGCTTGTCTGCTGCCTGCCCAGACCTTGCCCTGTTTATTGGACTCTGCTTGTCTGCTGCCTGCCCAGACCTTGCCCTGTTTATTGGACTTTGCTTGTCTGCTGCCTGCCCAGACCTTGCCCTGTTTATTGGACTCTGCATGTCTGCTGCCTGCCAAGACCTTGCCCTGTTTATTGGACTCTGCTTATCTGCTGCCTGCCCAGACCTTGCCCTGTTTATTGGACTTTGCTTGTCTGCTGCCTGCCCAGACCTTGCCCTGTCTATTGGACTCTGGTTGTCTGCTGCCTGCCCAGACCTTGCCCTGTTTATTGGACTCTGCTTATCTGCTGCCTGCCCAGACCTTGCCCTGTCTATTTGACTCTGCTTATCTGCTGCCTGCCCAGACCTTGCCCTGTTTATTGGACTTTGCTTGTCTGCTGCCTGCCCAGATCTTGCCCTGTCTATTGGACTCTGCTTATCTGCTGCCTGCCCAGACCTAGCCCTGTTTATTGGACTTTGCTTGTCTGCTGCCTGCCCAGACCTTGTCCTGGTATACCACTAGTCCTTTTGTCTCCACAGTTCATCGTGACTGGTTATTACACTTTTTCCATGGAACCATATACCTGTGTAAAGCAGAATATGGACCCCGGCCAGTCTACACTCAGCCAGCCAGTTGACAGCGCCTGCCTATCCATCTTTATCTTGGGTTTCCTCAGAGGAACATTTCTATTTATAAGCTGTCAGGCTAAATCTTTCACAGGAAATTTTTCATAAAACCCTACATTTCAGTTGGACCCCGATCCCTCACCGCTGAATGTGGCCTACAAAGTTGCAAGTGTGAATAAAGCCCTACTGACACTAATACTCTGCCGGATCCTTATTTCCCTCAATCCAACACCTTTTGCAGCCATTGGAGAAGAGGAATCCGCCGGTTTTATATCACCCAAATAACCACGTGTTCCCATTCCTGCCGGGCCTTAATGAAACAGATCCGGAGCTCGGTCCTGCCAACGGCCTGTTGCACGTTCCCTTTAGGAACCTCCGCTGAAAGATTCATCGTATTGTGCGGATATTGATAATGTGTGGGGACCTGGGGCACAGCCATTGGGATGTTTTGTTTTATTTCCACATTAGCACATCATTCGTTGTCGCCATTGGACGGACACATGTGGAAGAGGCTCTCTCATTGGCTTCCCCCGTCCCGGTCTTATTAACAAGAAGCCTGGTTGGTTATTATGTGAGGGAACTGCCTTTGTTTGACAGACTTTACTACAGTTCCTCTCGGTGTTTTGTCTGGCCGGGTTTTCATTCTGGGGATTTTCTGGATTGGGCCCAAAGACGTTTTTAAGGCTTTGACGCTTGGAAGGAAAAGTGTTTGCCCTTCGCTCGTGTGAGAAGGAATATTCAACATTGTGTAATAAAAGTCTTAATCTAAGTACCAGTCATGTCATGTACGGCACCTTCCCTCTCTGCTTTGGGAAACGGCTTGTTGGAAACCTGGAGCCGCCAAACATCGGAGAGAAAAGACATTCGGCAGTTTTTTAAATGGGATTCAGGGGCAGCAATTTTTTACAAAAATCTCCATAGGTTTCCCCATATCTCGGTGCCTAACATATATATTTATGACAATCCAGAATGCCAGGTCTTTAGGTATTATAGGTTTAATAGGGGGGTCAGGAACAATCTAACATCTCTGTGGGCGATGCTCAGCCAAAGGGCACGGCCACTGGACTATGGAAACATGGGACGAATAGTATTTTACCATCTGGTAGTTTGATGGGAAAGTCTGGCACTACCACCTTGAAGGCACAATGCCAACGGGAACGTTTGGGGGAGGAGTAATGGGCTGGGGCCGTTTCCATGGTTTGGGCTCCTGGTTTCAGTGAAACCTTTGGGCTACAGGGTACAATGACACTCCTGGCAATTCCCTGCTCCCTACTTTGTGGAACAGTTTGGGGGCCCTCTCCTCTTTCATCACAATAATGCCCCCCCCCAGGCACAGAGCCAGGTCCTACAGAATGGGTTGCTGAGATGGGAAGAACCTGACTGCCCCAAGCTCTGACCCCGACCCAACTGTGGGATGAACTGAAACCCCGACCGTGAGCCTGACCCCCAACATCAGTGCCCAACCTCACTAATGCTTTTGTGGCTGAATGGGACCAACTCCCAGCAACAATGTTCCAACATCTAGGGGGAACCTTCCCAGAAGGATAGGGGCAGTTATAGCAGCAAGGGGAGGGGCAACCCAACTGCCCCCCTGTGGGATGGAACCCCGACTGTGAGCCTGACCCCCAACATCACTGTCCAACCTCACTAATGCCCTTGTGGCTGAATGGGAGCAACTCCCAGCAACACTGTCCCAACATCTAGTGGGAACCTTCCCAGAAGGGTAGGGGCAGTTATAGCAGCAAGGGGTTGGGCAACCCAACTGACCCCTGTGGGATGGAACCCCAACTGTGAGCCTGATCCCCAACATCACTGCCCAACCTCACTAATGCCCTTGTGGCTGAATGGGAGCAACTCCCAGCAACACTGTTCCAACATCTAGTGGGAACCTTCCCAGAAGGGTAGGGGCAGTTATAGCAGCAAAGGGAGGGGCAACCCAACTGACCCCCTGTGGGATGGAACCCCGACTGTGAGCCTGATCCCCAACATTACTGCCCAACCTCACTAATGCCCTTGTGGCTGAATGGGAGCAACTCCCAGCAACACTGTTCCAACATCTAGTGGGAACCTTCCCAGAAGGGTAGGGGCAGTTATAGCAGCAAAGGGAGGGGCAACCCAACTGACCCCCTGTGGGATGGAACCCCGACTGTGAGCCTGATCCCCAACATTACTGCCCAACCTCACTAATGCCCTTGTGGCTGAATGGGAGCAACTCCCAGCAACACTGTTCCAACATCTAGTGGGAACCTTCCCAGAAGGGTAGGGGCAGTTATAGCAGCAGAGGGAGGGGCAACTTCATTTTAATTCCTTTTAGTTTGGGAAGGAGATGAATCCTAAATACTTTATATGAAGCAAACCCTAGTGTAGGTTACCCTACCCTTTTACCACATTTGGGGGGGGGCACTGTGTAACTACAGCATTTTCTGTTCGATTTTTTTCCTGCCCCGCTTGCAAAATTACCAACATATACAGAGGGATTTGAATGGATTATCACAGAAATGACTTTTTTCTATTAAATAAAAGGGGTACTTACCATGTCGAACCTTTTGGCCAATTCGATTTCATCTTCATTTCTCACCATTTCAAAGAAATCTAAATGCCTGCGTACGAGACATTGCAAAGTCAGTGTTTAAAAATACCCAGGAGACAAGGTCAAAAAACATTACACCTAAATAACCCCCAACAATTTAATACTGGAAAATATATCTTATTCTACATACCCCAAAACCTCACTTTTAATTACCCCCCCATCTAGCAAGGAGAGGACCCCAGGACCAAAAGTTGAGGTACATTAAGAGGTCGTAGTATTGTGAGAGTTGGGTAGATAATAACATACCTGTCCAACGTTGCGTTCTCGTGCCGCCTCAGCTTATCAATGACGGGCTGTATTCCCAACATCAGGAACTCAAACCGAAGGTGTAACCGGAATTCTAAATTATCCTGCAAATGGAATAGAAACAAAAGAACATGAGAGTCAACCTGCCCTATTGGTCTGGCAGTCGGAGCTTATCCCCTTATTGGGGGCTATGGCCCCCCAGCATCCTGCTACAGGGATTGTAGTTCAGCAGAGGCTTCAGTGTTTCAGGTTGGACACCCTTGAAGTATATGTTGAATATCAGTTGCTACATACTTTAACCATTTGCCCCCATCCAGGGAATGCCCTTTCTGTTTTACCCCAATACAGTCCTTCCCTAGAGAAAAGGCAGCATTTTCAGCAGTGTCAGGCCAATATATAAATATATATATATATATACTGTATGTAATGTGATGCTATATGTGACCCAATATGCAACTCTATATTTGTCTCTATATGTGACTGGTGGATTCAGTTTGTATGTGACTCTATAAGTGGCTATATATATGACTCTAGTGGGATCAGTTTATATGTGACTCTATTTGTAATTCTATATGTAACGTTATATGTGACGCTAAAGGTAATTCTATCAGTTTCTTTATGTAACTTTATATGTGACTCTATATGTAACTATATGTGACTCAATATGTGACTTTATATGTATAATTCTATATGTAACTTTATAAGTGACTCTATATGTAACTTTATATGTGACTCTATATGTGACTCTATATGTGACTCTATATGTATAATTCTATATGTGACTTTATATGTGACTCTATATGTAACTTTATATGTGACTCTATATGTAATTCTATATGTAACTTTATATGTGACTCTATATGTGACTCTATATGTGACTCTATATGTGACTCTATATGTATAATTCTATATGTAACTTTATAAGTGACTCTATATGTAACTTTATATGTGACTCTATATGTGACTCTATATGTGACTCTATATGTATAATTCTATATGTAACTTTATATGTGACTCTATATGTAACTTTATATGTGACTCTATATGTAATTCTATATGTAACTTTATATGTGACTCTATATGTAACTTTATATGTGACTCTATATGTGACTCTATATGTATAATTCTATATGTAACTTTATATGTGACTCTATATGTAACTTTATATGTGACTCTATATGTAATTCTATATGTAACTTTATATGTGACTCAATATGTAACTTTATATGTGACTCTATATGTAATTCTATATGTAACTTTATATGTGACTCTATATGTAAGTTTATATGTGACTCTATATGTAATTCTATATGTAACTTTATATGTGACTCTAGATGTAACTTTATATGTGACTCTATATGTAATTCTATATGTAACTTTATATGTGACTCTATATGTAAGTTTATATGTGACTCTATATGTAATTCTATATGTAACTTTATATGTGACTCTATATGTAATTCTATATGTAACTTTATATGTGACTCTATATGTGACTTTATATGTGACTCTATATCTGACTCAATATGTGACTCTATATGTGACTCAATATGTAACTTTATATGTGACTCTATATGTGACTCTATATGTGACTCTATATGTGACTCTATATGTGACTCTATATGTGACTCTATATGTATAATTCTATATGTAACTTTATATGTGACTCTATATGTAACTTTATATGTGACTCTATATGTAATTCTATATGTAACTTTATATGTGACTCAATATGTAACTTTATATGTGACTCTATATGTAATTCTATATGTAACTTTATATGTGACTCTATATGTAATTCTATATGTAACTTTATATGTGACTCTAGATGTAACTTTATATGTGACTCTATATGTAATTCTATATGTAACTTTATATGTGACTCTATATGTAAGTTTATATGTGACTCTATATGTAATTCTATATGTAACTTTATATGTGACTCTATATGTAAGTTTATATGTGACTCTATATGTAATTCTATATGTAACTTTATATGTGACTCTATATGTAATTCTATATGTAACTTTATATGTGACTCTATATGTGACTTTATATGTGACTCTATATGTGACTCAATATGTGACTCTATATGTGACTCAATATGTAACTTTATATGTGACTCTATATGTAATTCTATATGTGACTCTATATGTGACTCTATATGTGACTCTATATGTAATTCTATATGTGACTCTATATGTGACTCTATATGTGACTCTATATGTGACTCTATATGTGACTCTAACTGGTTGGATCAGTTTGTATGTGACTGGGAGCTGCCATACTGCCGCTTTCCCTCTCCCAAATCTGCCCCCTCCCTCTACTCTTATTATCCATTTACAAAGAACTGGAAAACCTGCCCCAGGCCTTTATATTTACATTACAATTACGATACAGATCCTATGGCCGCATATTCCCGGATTTCACGCTGCAGTCTCTGAGCCACGTTAATCCTACAGACGGGAAAGGACTGCAGTTTGGGGGAAAGGAATAAACTCCCCTGTAAGGCTGAAACGTAAGTAGATTGTTCCTGTCAGGGCGCAAAAGGCGGCGCGCCACTTGTTAGGAAGGGTCTGTAGGCCCCGCTGTGATATGAAACAGAGCAGTAATGGGAATGTCTAATGGGAATGTCTAACTGCCGGGGCTCAGCCTGTAAATCCCACAGCCAGTTCCCTGGTCTGGTCGGATAATCTCCCGGTTTCACTCCAATTGACTTGAGAACAACCAGGCTTTGTCCGGCTATAAAAATGCCCAGAGCGCCCACAACATTTAGCTGAAAAAAATGATTAGTGCTAATAGTAGGGTGAAAAGAAAAGCCTTAACTTGATGGATGTGTGTCTTTTATCAGCCTCAGATACTACACGACAATAAACACTTCCTAGGAACTGGCCTAAAGGAGAGAGTTCCCTGAAATACTAACCTCCCCGGCGCCCGCGTTCAGAACGGCGTTGATAAAGGACATTATGGCAGTTTTGAGGTTGACTTCATCCCGGTATCTGCCCATACTCCTGTCCAACTCATTCAGCAGGGTCTGGGGGGCAAAACACACACACGGTCACATGATATTGATTGTCTCTCCACTTCATATAATGAATAAATGATGAGTTTATTCCCATATAGACCACAATGAAACAGTAAAGAAGGGCGCCCAATAGAAACCATTACCAGCTTAAGGTTGGTTGTTCCAAATACATATCTTAAAATAAAAAGTGATGCATAAAATTGGCTTCAGAAATCCTTTTAAGAGTGAATAATACTTGAACCCTGTTCTGGGTTAAATCCATTTAATTTGATATATTGTAGATAACCTATAACCAACAGTGCCAGATATACAGGATGCTGTAGGCCAATAGGACAAGAAGGAGACAGTAGGAAAAGATGGAGACAGTTGGGCAAGATGGAGACAGCAAGGCAAGATGGAGACAGTAGGGCAAGATGGAGACAGTAGGGCAAGATGGGGACAGTAGAGCAAGATTGAGACAGTAGGGCAAGATGGAGACAGCAAGGCAAGATGGAGACAGTAGGGCAAGATGGAGACAGTAGGGCAAGATGGGGCAGTAGAGCAAGATTGAGACAGTAGGGCAAGATGGAGACAGTAGGGCAAGATGGGGACAGTAGGGAAAGATGGAGACAGTAGGGCAAGATGGAGACAGTAGGGCAAGATGGGGACAGTAGGGCAAGATGGAGACAGTAGGGCAAGATGGAGTCAGTAGGACAAGATGGAGACAGTAGGGCAAGATGGAGACAGTAGGGCACGATGGAGACAGTAGGGCGCGATGGAGACAGTAGGGCAAGATGGAGTCAGTAGGACAAGATGGAGACAGTAGGGCACAATGGGGACAGTAGGGCAAGATGGAGTCAGTAGGACAAGATGGAGACAGTAGGGCACGATGGAGACAGTAGGACAAGATGGAGACAGTAGGGCGCGATGGAGACAGTAGGGCACAATGGGGACAGTAGGGCAAGATGGAGACAGTAGGGCAAGATGGAGACAGTAGGGCAAGATGGAGACAGTAGGGCAAGATGGAGACAGTAGGGCACAATGGAGACAGTAGGGCACAATGGGGACAGTAGGGCAAGATGGAGACAGTAGGACAAGATGGAAACAGTAGGACAAGATGGAGACAGTAGAGCAAGATGGAGACAGTAGGGCAAGATGGAGCCAGTAGGACAAGATGGAGACAGTAGGGCAAGATGGAGACAGTAGGGCACAATGGAGACAGTAGGGCACAATGGGGACAGTAGGGCAAGATGGAGACAGTAGGGCAAGATGGAGACAGTAGGGCAAGATGGAGACAGTAGGGCACAATGGGGACAGTAGGGCAAGATGGAGACAGTAGGGCAAGATGGAGACAGTAGGGCTAGATGGAGACAGTAGGGCACAATGGGGACAGTAGGGCAAGATGGAGAAAGAAGGACAAGATTGAGACAGTAGGGCAAGATGGGGACATTAGGGCAAGATGGGGACAGTAGAGCAAGATGGAGACAGTAGGGCAAGATGGAGACAGTAGGGCAAGATGGAGACAGTAGGACAAGATGGGGAGAGTAGGGCAAGATGGAGACAGTAGGACAAGATGGGGAGAGTAGGGCAAGATAAAGACAGTAGGACAAGATGGGGAGAGTAGGGCAAGGTGGAGACTGTAAGGAGATGGAGACAGTAGAGCAAAATGGATATAGTAGGACAAGATGGAGACAGTAAGGCAAGGGTGAACACAATACAGAAAGACAGCAGGGCGTAACAGAGAATATAAGGAGACTGTAGGGCAAGATGGAGACAGTAGAGTACCATCAAAACAGTGGGGCAAAATGAAAACAATAGGGCAAATAGGTAAAGTAAAACAGAGATAGTTGAGCATTATAGACACAGTAAGGCAAGATGGAGACAGTAAGGTAAGATGGGGATAATAGGGCACAATGGAAAAATGAGAGTAGGAGAATATGGAGACAATAGGGCAAAATGTTGAAAAAAGGACAGCAGTAGACCAAGGTCATCATGAAAACAATAGGGCTAAATGGTGACGGACAAAGCAGAACAAGATACAGAGGGTAGCACATTATATTAGTGTTTCCCAACCTGCAGCCTCACTTGTCATTCATGTAGGACTCACAGATGCCCCCGTTAGACCTTCCATATATTATATAGACAGGTCAATTCACATGCACTTGGCTGTAATTTATTGATTCACTTCTTCTAAACTATTTCTCTTTTCCTTTTTTAAATGGAGCACAATAAGTCCAAATAGAATGAATGCTCTTTGTCTTTAGTTCTGGTAGAAGACACAAGGAAAGCAGGGGTGGTAGGTGGTCCAGTTACTATAGAGAGGTGAGTGACCATTTTTATAACCCTTATAATATAACATGTATGTTGCTGTGATAGGGAAATTAGATTGTAAGCTCCACTGGTGCTATTTAAACAATTAAAAAGTACAAAGTGGTTCCCCTAAATACACACAACTGCTTTCCCAATGACACGGAAGAGCACGGAACGTTGTGCCAGAGTAAGATAGAGTTATCCCAGATTCTCTTTGGAATGTTCCTTTACAGGAAACAAGAGGATCTCCAGGCTCCATCATTCTCCCAGTCGTATATAGATGAGGGCAATTTCCATTGTTGGGAAGTATTTAGGTCTCATGTTATATGAATGATGTGAAACCCAGTGGCAAAACACATGGACTCCGGTGACGTTTGGCTCGGTTAGTCGGGGGGCGGGGGGCAAAGCAGATGGTTTCAATTGGAGAGACTGGAAGTCACCCAGGCCTGGAAATAGGATTCTCCATGAGCATCACACGGGGAATGTTGTATTTGGAGCCCTGTCTCTGCCGTCTCCTGTCATAGCAAAGCAAACTCTATTCTATCAGCCCCTCTGACTCCATATCTGCATTAAAGGGGAACTAAGACCTCATTAACTGTCTTCATTTCAATCTGCTTCCACTAACCCGCCTTATATCTGCCACTTCTCTACTTTATTTGTCCCATAGAATTGAGGCTGCACTTGTAGCCATTTCCTCTCTGAAAGGAATGAAAACATTCTGTATTGGAGAGTAGGGACCAATCAGGGACCATCAGATAATCTAATAAGGCCAAAGGCAAGATGGCAATAATGATACATTCAGTGTCAGACCATGATACCAGGAAAACTCCCGGTAGGCCCAAGTGTCAGTGGGCTCTCCTGCTTCTAACTATTTACTGGAGTTGGACTGGTCCATTGGGATACCAGGAAAACTCCTGGTGTGCCCAGGTGTCAGTGGGCCCTCCTGCTTCTAACTGTTTGCTGGAGTTGGACTGGTCCATTGGGATACTAGGAAAACTCCTGGTGGGCCCAGGTGTCAGTGGGCCCTCTTGCTTCCAACTGGAGTTGGACTGGTCCATTGGGATACCAGGAAAACTCCTGGTGGGCCCAGGTGCCAGTGGGCCCTCTTGCTTCTAACTGTTTGCTGGAGTTGGACTGGTCCATTGGGATACTAGGAAAACTCCTGGTGGGCCCAGGTGTCAGTGGGCCCTCCTGCTTCTAACTGTTTGCTGGAGTTGGACTGGTCCATTGGGATACTAGGAAAACTCCTGGTGGGCCCAGGTGTCAGTGGGCCCTCCTGCTTCTAACTGTTTGCTGGAGTTGGACTGGTCCATTGGGATACCAGGAAAACTCCCGGTGGCCCCAGGTGCCAGTGGGCCCTCTTGCTTCTAACTGTTTGCTGGAGTTGGACTGGTCCATTGGGATACCAGGAAAACTCCCGGTGGCCCCAGGTGCCAGTGGGCCCACTTGCTTCTAACTGTTTGCTGGAGTTGGACTGGTCCATTGGGATACCAGGAAAACTCCCGGTGGCCTGCTTCATGCTCTATTTCTGTATGAGAACAAAAGGAACAATGAGCCTAGGATAATAAAGAGATTAAATGAACAAAGGATAGTTTAGAGAGTGGGCCCATGGTCCATGGTTCTCTGGTGGTCCCCTGGCATCTCGGTCCGACACTGGATACATTCCCCTTTGGTTAGTTCACATTGGGAAATGAATGTTGATGGAACATGTGACCCTTTGGCCTGATAGGGAAGCGCTACATTACATCGTTATCATCTCATATCATTCCCATATTGTCTATCTTGTCTCTACCATCTTGTGGCCAGAAGAATCCCCTAGTTCTTTTCTCCAGACTCCACACTAGAAAGGTCCTTTAGCTGTAGATCGGGGATCACGACTAATGAATCTCACATGTTGAGCTGAGACTGACGAACCTCTTTCATTAAATTTTGTCTGCTCTCCACGTTGGGTTCTGTCCATTTATCTTGCATTCCTCTCTTATTGTGTCTTACACATGGCTATCCCCAATGGCTTAACCTTGTTTCAACTCTCCTCGCACACCCACAGACTGGGCTTGTAGCGCTGTCAGGCTAAAAACCCACAGACAATCTGTATATTCCCTTCCAAAGATGTCTGGGAACCCCCTTCCCAAAACAAGTTAATGTGCAATCTGGAAATTGCACTTTTTCGCCACAGAAATAAGATAATTAAGTCAGGGTTCCCAAAATATATATGCAGGGAAGATCACTTGAAATTAACATTTAGTATGTTGGCCATTCCTATCAAACATATTTCTAATAATACGACTTTCTCCTTACACAATTGCTCTGAAGAACCAAGGAGGTTGGATTAAGTGTAACTGGGAAGTACAAGGGGGTTGCTAAGGAAGCATCAGCAATTAGGTGGGCTCCAAAGAGCAGGAGTTGTAGCTAGGATGAGTGGACATATCAGGTATTATAGAATAAGATGGAGAGATAAATTAAGATGGCAGTAGCAGGACAAGATGGAGATGAGAGGGCAATATGGCACTAGCAGGACAATAGGATGGAATAGATATGATAAGGCAGTATGGAGACTGTTGGGCAAGAAGGAAACAGAATGACAAGATAAAGACATTGGAACAAGGCGTGGATTGTAGCATAGTGTGGCAACAGTAGGACAAGATGGAGAGAGCTTGGCACAATGGCACCAATATAGAAAAATGGAGGACAAGAAGGAGATTACTGCACCATATGGAGAAGGTAGAGTAAGATGGGGATAGTATAAAAACATGAGGACAGTAGAAAGAGATAGTTACAATACGGCAAGCGTGGAATATTGGAACAGTAGATTGAAACTGTAGACACAAGAAGAAGATGGGGACAGTATGACTAGATAGAGCCAGTAGAGCAAGATGAAGATAGTAAGGCAAGATGGAGACAGTAGGACAAGATGGACCCTGTAGTGCAAGATAGAGACAGTAGGGCAAGATGGAGACAGTAGGGCAAGATGGACCCTGTAGTGCAAGATAGAGACAGTAGGGCAAGATGGAGACAGTAGGGCAAGATGGAGACAGTAGGACAAGATGGACCCAGTAGTGCAAGATGGAGACAGTAGGGCAAGAGGAAGATAGTAAGGCAATATGGAGACAGCAGGGCAAGATGGTCCCTGTATTGCAAGATGGAGACAGTACGGCAAGATGAAGACAGTAGGACAAGATGGAGACAGTAGGGCAAAATGGAGACAGTAGCGGATGATGGAGACAGTAGGGCAAGATGGAGACTGTAGGACAAGATGGACCCAGTAGTGCAAGATGGAGACAGTAGGGCAAGATGAAGACAGTAGGACAAGATGTAGACAGTAAGACAAAATAGAGAAAGCAAGACAAAATAGAGACAGTAGGGCAAGATGGAGACAGTAGAGCAAGATGGAGACAGTGGAGCAAGATGAAGACAGTAGGACAACATGTAGACAGTAAGACAAAATAGAGACAGTAAGACAAAATAGAGACAGTAGGGCAAGATGGAGACAGTAGAGCAAGATGAAGACAGTAGGGCAAGATGTCGACAGTAGGGCAAGATGGTGACAGTAGAATAAGATGAAGACAGTAGGGCAAGATGTCGACAGTAGAATAAGATGAAGACAATGCAGCAATTACCACTTTTTACCACTTGCTCAACCTGCAGCACTTTTTGCTGAAGGGTCCTACTTTATACATAAATAAATATTTTGTTTTGCCTAAAGTCTCACAGCCACTAATGACAGACTGGATGAGGATTTCCTTGTCACATGCAGTAATTTGTTTCAGATAGAAGGAATGTAATGGCAGTGACCATGTTGTGCAATATGTTAGTGCTACCGGTCCCATCCATTAAGTACACAAGTCTTGGACAATAATCCCTCTTGCATCTGGCCTACACCAGAGCCAAGCAGTATGACTTCTCCTGAATTCCAGATGTCTTGGTGCTGACGTCTAGTTCACACTTTCCATTACAAGTTGTTTGGAATCACAGCCGCATATTTTCCATTCCCCCTGATCATAAAGCACTTGTCTCGTTGCACCTTCCGGCTGAAAGGCTTGTGTTTGATTATTGGGAGCCGGCCGCAACTGTCGTCTGATGTTTCTCCTTAGTGCAAATGAGCAGGGCAGGCATTCCCTGTTTCCTAACACAAGCCATGGGATATTACAGGCTAATTGGTTTCAATTTGAGAGCATCCAATGACGGGACAATTAACTCTTCTCCAAACGTTGGGAGCAAGCGAATGGAAGGAGGTCCATGGAGATGGTCAACTTATTGTACACCTATGGGTAGCAAGGTATGAAGAAAGGAAACATCCAGTTGGGTCCCCAAACAGATGGGGGCACATAGGTAAAAAAATAATATTTTCCATTATGTTTTGGCTTATTCTATTCTGAATTAAATAAGATGTCCCTTCTGAGGCCGGGACATACTTTCCACCTTAAAACTACAGCCCAAAAAAAAAAAAGGAGCAGGTATATATCCATAGATTTTTCCCATGCACTAGACGTTGCGTAGACATTATTGCGGTCGCCGTTCCCCCTACACAGGAATTCACACTTTCACTGATGTGGATTTGGAACGTCCAAGAGTGAGGACAAGAAATTGGTCCGGTCTGAGCAACTCTGCAATTACAAACTTTATTTAAAATAACGAGCTGTCTCGTACGTCAGTTTCAGCGCACCATGAATTGCTGGCTCCGACGGTTGTGGTGTAACGTGAGCCTCCGTCTCGGGCGCAGAGGCAAAATTGCTGTTGTGCTACAAAGTATCAACAAGGGAGAATATCGAGTTGTTTGCTTGGGAGGAGGGTTTCTGACTGGTGTCAGTCTAGACAGAGTGTGGCTTCCCAAACTGTGGAGACCACCCCACTAGGGTTCCACGGATTTCTTTTTATGAAACCCATGGCCTACACGACCCAAAAACAGCAAGACACTGCCCTGTTGTAGACTTATAGGTGGAGAGTGTTGTGTTTCCATTTCAGAAGACCCTGGTGAGACTCAATCTAAGGCACAGTGCAGCCAGAGTTTACAGAATACAAAAATGAAATTATAGAAATAGAAAAATGAGCTAAAACAATGAAAAATGAGCTAAAACATAGGTCTACCATGTTCTAGCTGAATACACAATGTATAAAGATCACTTTGGATCAGCTAGAAAAGTGGTTCTCAACCTTCCTAATGCCATGACCCTTTAATACAGTTCCTCATGTTGTGGTGACCCCCAACCATAGAGGAGCGGTGTCTTGTTTCCTAAGACCATCGGAAATATGTTTTTTTCCGATGGTCTTAGGCGCCCCCTGTGAAAGGGTCGTTCGACCCTCTAAGGGGTCCCGACCCTCAGGTTGAGAACCGCTGAGCTAGAACCATGTAGAAATTATCCGAACAAAAGTCTGATGGACACAACTTTTTTCTAATTTTGGTATATCAAAGATTTGGCCACTAAATAAATGACTTGATTGTTTTAGTCTAAACCCATACAGTACCTGGAATCGGGTTCGTTCCGCCGCGTAAACCTGGTAATGTAACATAGCTTGAAGCACCTTCTTGTGCCCATCTGGGACTAAGCACACAGCTCCTAGAATCTCCAGAACAGCGATCTTGGTCTTGATGTTCTCCGTCCGTAAGCTCTGGGAGATGATGTTGATGCTCTCAGGGTGGGCCAATACATGCGCCCGTCCCTGGGAATTATTCATGAGAGCCTTGATACACCCTATAACGGATGTGTGTATTCGGCTCTCGGACGTCTCATAGTCCATACTCTTTAGGAAGTTCAACAAGCAGGTCAGGCCATCCAGCTCAATAAACCTAGTTACAAACCTAAAAAGAAAAAAAAAATTCAGCTGTGGATATAAATCAGTTGGTGCCATACAAGCCACTGGCTACTCCAATGAGGGGCCAAGTCATTGATACAGGGCTGACGTAGAGTACAAAGCATGTTCTTATCATCTATAGAACTCTCCTGAAGGTTGCTAATCCCCACACAAAAGTGGTCCCCAACTGTGAGGCTAAGAGGCCTGGTTGGGGTCCCACCCTGAAGTCCTGAAGGCTATTTACTCTTTTGGAGGTCGCTAATCCCCATACAACAGTGGACCCCAACTGTGAGGCTCGGGGGCCTGGTTGGAGGCCCAGCCTGAAGTCCTGCTAGAAATTCTATTTACTCTTCTAGATACCCCTAAAGTTCATTTTGGAGGTCATAGATTTGGGATGAAAACTTAATTTATGTACTAGATAGGCTTGAAACTTGGACTGAATGTCCAATAGAGTATAATACAATGTTTGGATAGGTTGATAAAGGGCTGACGTAGAGTACAAAGTATGTTCTTATCATCTATAGAACTCTCCTGAAGGTCGCCAATCCCCATACAACAGTGGACCCCAACTGTGAGGCTCAGAGGCCTAGTTGGGGGCCCAGCCTGAAGTCCTGCTAGAAATTCTATTTACTCTTCTAGATACCCCTAAAGTTCATTTTGGAGGTCATAGATTTGGGATGAAAACTTCATTTATGTCCTAGATAGGCTTGAAACTTGGGCTGAATGTCCAATACAGTATAATACAATGTTTGGATAGGTTGATAAAGGGCTGACGTAGAGTACAAAGTATGTTCTTATTATCTATAGAACTCTCCTGAAGGTCGCCAATCCCCATACAACAGTGGACCCCAACTGTGAGGCTCAGAGGCCTAGTTGGGGGCCCAGCCTGAAGTCCTGCTAGAAAGGCTATTTCCTCTTCTAGTTACTCCTAAAGGTCATAGATTTGGGATGAAAACTTCATTAATGTCCTAGATAGGCTTGAAACTTGGGCTGAATGTCCAATACAGTATAACACAATGTTTGGATATGTTTTGGATATGTTGATACAGGGCTGATGTAGAGTACAAAGTATGTTCTTATCATCTATAGAACTCTCCTGAAGGTCACTAATCCCCATACAACAGTGGACCCCAACTGTGAGGCTCAGAGGCCTGGTTGGAGGCTCAGCCTGAAGTCCTGAAGGCTATTTACTCTTCTAGATACTCCAGAAGGTAATTTTGGAGGTCATAGATTTGGGATGAAAACTTCAATTAATGTCCTAGATAGGCTTGAAACTTGGGATGAATGTCCAATACAGTATAATACAATATGTTTTTGAACCAAGAGGGCCCTGGGCAATTGGTGGGCCCCCAAAAGCTTCAACAGAATAAGTCTAAAAAATGAAGTCCTCAATCCCAGGGGGTTGTGGTAATTTTTTAGATCTTTACAGATTATTATCATCATGGGGTCCATCTTTCCGGCCAATACAATAGTATCAAGGAAGGGTTTGGTATTTGTTTTCTCAGAAGAAAGACAGGCACCATGTTTTCATCTTGTCCCTAGCAAAGTAGCAGTAATAGAATTATGAGGCTCATTTTGGATATAACAGCTTTACAGAGCCGGCACGGTTCAGAGCCCAAATGATATTCATCAGTGCAGCTAATGCTACAAGGAAGCTTAGCCAAGACTCATACATGGCTGCAAAACACAAACATCGGAGCAGACTCTCCCCAGTGACTTGTTGGGCAGAGCAGCAACTAAATGGAACTTATTTTATAGGAAAGGGAGGAATGTCTAGCTTTCTGCTGATTTTCAATAGAATGTAATGTACTTGCATGGATTTGTGTTGGGCTTTCTCCAAAGATAACCTGTTGCCTATGTCAGTGTTTTATATAAAAATAATGGAGGTCGTTCAAGTCTTATGTCACTAGGCTTTCTCCCCGGGGACAGGGTCACCTTAGTCAGGTGTCACAGGTCATGGTCATGTACTATTTACTAGCCCCTCCTCCTGGTGACTGAAGCCCATGGTCATAGTTACCATAAATAGGTGTAACTAGCCTCTCTCCCTGGGCAGTATAGCCAATGGTCATTATAGTCAGATATAATTAGTCTTTCTCCCTTGGTAATGAAGCAAATGGTCACAGTCACCCTAGTCAGGGGTAACTAGCCTTTCCTCCTGGTGAATGAATCCCATG
The DNA here is from genome assembly GCF_000004195.4 of Xenopus tropicalis. Lineage (NCBI taxonomy): Eukaryota > Metazoa > Chordata > Amphibia > Anura > Pipidae > Xenopus > Xenopus tropicalis. Next base: position 4,150,392 of record NC_030681.2, on the reverse strand, counting down.
GTCATCCTTGTCAGGGGTAACTAGCCTTTCCTCCTGGCAAATGAATCTCATGGTCACCCTAGTCAGGTGCAACTAGCCGTTTCTCCTGGTGAATGAATCCCATGGTCAACCTTGTCAGGTGTAATTAGCCTTTCTTACTGGGCAATGAAGCCAGTGATCATTATAGCCAGATGTAATTAGTCTTTCTCCCTTGGTAATGAAGCCCATGGTCACCCTAGTCAAGCGCAACTAGCCTTTCCTCCTGGTGAATGAATCCCATGGTCATCCTTGTCAGGTGTAACTAGCCTTTCTTACTGGGCAATGAAGCCAGTGATCATTATAGTCAGATGTAATTAGTCTTTCTCCCTTGGTAATGAAGCCCATGGTCACCCTAGTCAAGCGCAACTAGCCTTTCCTCCAGGTGAATGAATCCCATGGTCATCCTTGTCAGGGGTAACTAGCCTTTCTTACTGGGCAATGAAGCCAGTGATCATTATAGTCAGATGTAATTAGTCTTTCTCCCTTGGTAATGAAGCCCATGGTCACCCTAGTCAAGTGCAACTAGCCTTTCCTCCTGGTGAATGAATCCCATGGTCATCCTTGTCAGGTGTAACTAGCCTTTCTTACTGGGCAATAAAGCCAGTGATCATTATAGTCAGATGTAATTAGTCTTTTTCCCTTGGTAATGAAGCAAATGGTTATGGTCACCCTAGTAAGGTGTTACTAGCCTTTCCTCCTGGTGAATGAATCCCATGCATGGTCATTCTTGTCAGGTGTAACTAGCCTTTTTTACTGGGCAATGAAGTCAGTGGTCATCCTTGTCAGGTATAACTAGCCTTTCTTACTGGGCAATGAAGCCAGTGGTTATTAAAGTCAGATGTAATTAGTCTTTCTCCCTTGATAATGAAGCCCATGGTCATGGTCACCTTAATAAGGTGTAACTAGCCTTTCTCCCTGGGCAATGAGACCCATGGTCATCCTAATGAGGTGCCAAGGCCTACCTTGGGAATAAAACTCAAGGGGGGGGGGGGTCTTTTCCCATCCTCAACATTAGTACATAAGGATAAAGGGGTTGTTCACCTTTAAAAATTTACTTTTAGTATGACATAGAGAGTACAATTATAAGATCATTTACAATTCATTTTTTATTATTTGCGATTTTTTAATTATTTAGCTTTTTGTTAACCTGCTCTCCAGTTTGGAATTTCAGCAGCTATCCGGTAGCTAGGGTCCAAATTACCATAGCAACCAAGCAGGGGTGTGAATAACAGTCTGTAATATGAAGATAAACAATAGAACTGGAGCCTCACAGAGCAATAGGTGTTTGGTTGCCGGGGTCAGTGACCCCCATTTGAAAGCTGTAAATAGTCAGAAGAAGAAATAATTCAAAAACTCTAAAAAAATAAAGACCAATTGAAAAGTTGCTAAGAATAGGCCATTCTGTAACATACTAAAAGTTAACCTTTTAACATCTACTGAGAACATAAATACAGTAATTGCCAAACAAAGCGAAATGTGCAGAGACAGAAATAATCTGGCTCCGTTCCCTGACACCAAATGACCCACGTTGGGGTCACGTCGGAGTGGCTTTGGCCCCCGTCCCCGGCTGGCATTCCCGGCTAATTAAACTCAGGAACCACCAATCTTCCTTTTCATAATATTCCCAACAGGAAAGCGACATCCCTAAATATGAACTCTCCGTAGATATGAGTCTCCGGGCACGTACGGGGGGCGAGGGGGTTTGTACAACTTGCTCCATCCGCCATGACACATCCCCCCGGGGGGGTTTTATCTGACGAGAGTGAGTAACAGCAAGTGGGAGTAAATCATGTAGCGCCGTGATACCAAAATGGCCCGTTGTCATGGAAACAGGAAATATTTCAAATTAAGTCTCCAGTTCCATTCTGGTTTCTTCTAAATAATTCTCTCTCTGATGTACAGTTTACAGCAGCCATTTATTATTATTATTATTATTATTATTAACTAGCGATGAGCCCATTTTTTTTTATCGCCAAACATGGATTCGCAGCGAAATTCAGCTTTTCGCCATTGGCAAATTTTTGGGTGAAACTGCTCAAAAATTTGCGACAAAAATAAATTGGGTGAGACAAAAAAGTTGTAGAAAGTTGCAAAAAAAAAAAAAAAGTGGGTTTGGAGCATCCCTAGAAAAACGCACACGTTAAAACTGGCAGAGGCGTAAAAATTTGTCACACGTAAAAATTGTTGTGTGTAAGAAAAGTCGCCCATTGACGTCAACGCGTTTCGCAAATTTTTTTGCAGTTTCATGATTTTTTTAAAGGGAAAGTATATGCAACAGATGGGGGTATACCTCAAACACAAACTGATCCCTGCTGGGCACTCCGGGGTCCACAGGTCCCCCTCTTCCGACATGCTTAAGTATGGGGGAGGGGTTAGGTGGGGGTGGAGCCTGGGGGTGGGGCCAATGGACGGGAGTCCCTTGGGGGGTGGGGCCCCTGAGGTGGCAGCCCTGGTGGGCCCTCCACCCTTGGATTTACATACAAAGCAACTAATAACCAATACAATTAGTTTGAGTGCCCTGCCCAAAAGAGCTTACAATCTAAAAGATATCATGCTGTCATCATGCTAAGTGGGAGGGGACTAGAACGGTCAAAAGTGTGAGAAGGATCGAGGGGCTTCTGTACATATTAAATCCATGTTATTTGTAAATGTGATCTGTCTGTACTTTGTATTCCCTTCACTGCTGGTTGTGACACCTGAATCAATGTAGCAGCTGGATATTCTCATTGTTAGAATCGGAGATAAACGTGAGTGACCCGGTCTGAGCTCCATTAAACCTGCCCCGCTCTTCTACATTGGTTTCCATTTGTTTTGTGTGTGTTTTTTTCTTCTTCAGGAATTTGGCCCCTGGCCACGCGCTGGCCCCGAGCCCATTTGGCAGCCGACGAGTTGAGTCTCTGGAAATTAGTTGAGACACAGGCCTTTAACTAGAAACTTGGCTGCTTCCACCTATTAAAAGGTTTTAAGGCCGTGCCAAGAAGGCTTAAAAGAAGAGTGGAGCTGCGAGTGGAGCTGGGACTTTGCGCTGCTGAGTCGATTTTGCCCTGATTATTAACAGATGAGCCAATTCCATTTCATTGGACAAATGCAGCTGCGCCAGATTCAGCCCCCAGAAATAGGTCCATCCGCATTCTGCTATTGGGGTTGGGGTTCCGCTATTGGGGTTGTGGTTCCACTTTTGGGGTAAGGGTTCCGCTATTGGGGTTGGGGTTCCGCTATTGGGGTTGGGGTTCTGCTATTGGGGTTGGGTTTCCGCTATTGGGTTTGGGGTTCCGCTATTGGGGTTCCGCTATTGGTGTTGGGGTTCCACTATTGGGGTTGGGGTTCCGCTATTGGTGTTGGGGTTCTGCTATTGAGGTTGGGGTTCTGCTATTGGGGTTGGGGTTCCGCTATTGGGGTTGGGGTTCTGCTATTGGGGTTGGGGTTCCGCTATTGGTGTTGGGGTTCTGCTATTGAGGTTGGGGTTCTGCTATTGGGGTTGGGGTTCCGCTATTGGGGTTGGGGTTCTGCTATTGGGGTTGGGGTTCTGCTATTGGGGTCTGTGCTGGATCCGCACTGGGGGTCCGGTGGGTTTGGCTTATAAGCCCTTCCAGTTCAGAATATCCGTGGGGCGCTGGCTCATAAACACATTTTATTGGTGCCGCTGAGCTGATTAATATTCATTATATGGGGCAACGATTAGAGATAAATCCACAGTCTGGGGCAGTGGGACGTCCAGGGTAAAGCTAAGTGACAAGTGGGGCTTATTCATAGCCTAGGCAGTAACCCATGGCAACAATCAATATAAATGTATGATTGTATGCAAAATGGATCTACTGCCTCACCTTGTACTGATGTCTTTATTTTGCCCTACTGTCTCCATCTTGCCCTACTGTCTCCATCTTGCCCTACTGTCTCCATCTTGCCCTACTGTCTCCATCTTGCCCTACTGTCTCCATCTTGCCCTACTGTCCCCATCTTGCCCTACTGTCTCCATCTTGCCCTACTGTCTCCATCTTGCCCTACTGTCTCCATCTTGTCCTACTGTCTCCATCTAGCCGTACTGTCTCCATCTTGCCCTACAGTCTCCATCTTGCCCTACTATCCCCATCTTGCCCTACTGTCTCCATCTTGCCCTACTGTCTCCATCTTGCCCTACTGTCTCCATCTTGCCCTACTGTCTCCATCTTGCCCTACTGTCTCCATCTTGCCCAACTGTGTCCATCTTGCCCTACTGTCTCCATCTTCTCATACTGTCTCCATCTTGCCCTACTGTCTCCATCTTGCCCTACTGTCTCCATCTTCTCATAAGGTCTCCATCTTGCCCTACTGTCTCTATTTTGTCCTGCTGTCTCCATCTTGTCCTACTGTCTCCATTTTGTCCTGCTGTCTCCATCTTGCCCTACTGTCTCCATTTTGTCCTGCTCTCTCCATCTTGCCCTACTGTCTCCATCTTGCCCTACTGTCTCCATCTTGCCCTACTGTCTCCATTTTGTGTTACTGTCTCCATCTTGTCCTACTGTCTCCATTTTGTGTTACTGTCTCCACATTACTCCGGCATTTAGTAATGGAAGCCATGCAGGCCCAGACTGGCAATCTGTAGCTTCTGGCTGCCGTAAGACAGTCTCTATTTAGTGGGCTCGTGGGGGGTCTGTTTGGGCCTGTAGGAATTCGGTATTTCGATGGTGGCATTTATCTGGAGGCCCCACCTTCCATTTCATATGGGCCCCTCCTGTCTGTTATCAGGCCCTATATATAGAAAATAATCCTAGTTTTAATTAGGATTGCCAGATTGGCAGCCTGGGAAAGTCTAATCCCATTCAGTAATAGTTCTAATTGCAGCCATTATTATATGGGGGAAAGTCAGGCTTTCATCTGCCTGGAGGAGGCCACTGAGCTCACGTCGATATGATCCTTGCACGGAACTGTGTTTACTTACACTGGAGCCATTAACTCATCAGGAAAGAAAACAATTAGAGCCGTCACTAAGTGCTTCACACCAGTTCATATAGACTTTACATGAAATCATCGTTACCCCTCCTGAACTTGCAGGGAAACCAGAGCTTAAATCTTTTTTTGTTTCCTTGTGACTGAGGCCCTTGCAGCTTAAAGAGTAAAATGGGACGTATGGGAAAGTGTTTTGTGTAACACTTACTCTTTTTAGTTGATACAGCAATGTCCAACCTGTAGCCTCCTGCTGAGTCTTCTTACTAAACATTTGCAGGAATGCAGGTTGGTCGGCACTTATATAAAATGTTCCTTCCTAATAACGTCAGTCTTGCCCTACTGACTCCATTTTGTCTTACTGCCTCCATCTTCTCATTATGGTCTCCATCTTGTCCTACTGTCTCCATCTTGTCCTACTGTCTCCATCTGGCCCTACTGTCTCCATCTTGCCCTACTGTCTCCCTCTTGCCCTACTGTCTCCCTCTTGCCCTACTGTCTTAATCTTGCCCTACTGTCTCCATCTTGGCCTACTGTCTCCATCTTGTCCTACTGTCTCCATCTTGGCCTACTGTCTCCCTCTTGCCCTACTGTCTCCCTCTTGCCCTACTGTCTTAATCTTGCCCTACTGTCTCCATCTTGGCCTACTGTCTCCATCTTGGCCTACTGTCTCCCTCTTGCCCTACTGTCTTAATCTTGCCCTACTGTCTCCATCTTGTCATACTGTCTCCATCTTGTCCTACTGTCTCCATCTTGCCCTACTGTCTCTATTTTGTACTGCTGTCTCCCTCTTGTCCTACTGTCTCCCTCTTGCCCTACTGTCTCCCTCTTGCCCTACTGTCTCCATCTTACCCTACTGTCTCCATCTTGTCCTACTGTCTCCATCTTGTCCTACTGTCTCTACCTTGTCCTACTGTATCCCTCTTGCCCTACTGTCTCCATCTTACTCTACTGTCTCCATCTTGCCCTTCTGTTTCCATCTTGCACTACTGTCTCCATCTTGCTCATACTGTCTCCATCTTCTCATACTGTCTTGATCTTGCCCTATTGTCTCTATTTTGTCCTGCTGTCTCCAGTTTGTGTTACTGTCTCCATCTTGCCCTAATGTCTCCATCTTGCCCTACTGTCTCCATTTTGTGTTACTGTCTCCATCTTGCCCTACTGTCTCCATCTTGTCCTACTGTCTCCATCTTCCCCTACTGTCTCCATCTTGCCCTACCGTCTCCATCTTGCCCTACTGTCTCCATCTTGCCCTACTGTCTCCATCTTGCCCTACTGTCTCCATCTTGCCCTACTGTCTCCATCTTGCCATACTGTCCCCATCTTGCCTTACTGTCTCCATCTTGCCCTACTGTCTCCATCTTGTCCTACTGTCTCTCTCTTGCCCTACTGTCTCCCCTCTTGCCCTACTGTCTCCATCTTGCCATACTGTCCCCATCTTGCCCTACTGTCTCCATCTTGTCCTACTGTCTCCATCTTGCCCTACTGTCTCCATCTTGTCCTACTGTCTCCATCTTGCCCTACTGTCCCCATCTTGCCATACTGTCTCCATCTTGCCCTACTGTCTCCATCTTGCCATACTGTCCCCATCTTGCCTTACTGTCTCCATCTTGCCCTACTGTCTCCATCTTGTCCTACTGTCTCTCTCTTGCCCTACTGTCTCCCTCTTGCCCTACTGTCTCCATCTTGCCATACTGTCCCCATCTTGCCCTACTGTCTCCATCTTGTCCTACTGTCTCCATCTTGCCCTACTGTCTCCATCTTGTCCTACTGTCTCAATCTTGCCCTACTGTCCCCATCTTGCCATACTGTCCCCATCTTGCCTTACTGTCTCCATCTTGTCCTACTGTCTCCATCTTGCCCTACTGTCTCCATCTTGTCCTACTGTCTCTCTCTTGCCCTACTGTCTCCCTCTTGCCCTACTGTCTCCATCTTGCCATACTGTCCCCATCTTGCCCTACTGTCTCCATCTTGTCCTACTGTCTCCATCTTGCCCTACTGTCTCCATCTTGTCCTACTGTCTCCATCTTGCCCTACTGTCCCCATCTTGCCATACTGTCTCCATCTTGCCCTACTGTCTCCATCTTGCCATACTGTCCCCATCTTGCCTTACTGTCTCCATCTTGTCCTACTGTCTCCATCTTGTCCTACTGTCTCCATCTTGCCCTACTGTCTCCATCTTGCCCTATTGTCTCCATCTTGTCCTACTGTCTCCATCTTGCCCTACTGTCTCCATCTTGTCCTACTGTCTCCATCTTGCCCTACTGTCTCCATCTTGCCCTACTGTCTCCATCTTGTCCTACTGTCACCATTTTGTCCTAGAATCAGAACCTTGCCATACAGAAATGCTCCTGAACCCTCTGATGTTCAAACAATTTGCTGGAATATGGGCTGGGTATGGCAGATAGGGAACCGAGGTATAGGATGCATGCTTTCTTGTATACAGGTGTTTATTAGGCCAAAAGGTTTTGAAGTCATTGATTTATATAAAGTAAAATTCTATTCAGTGTGTGTGTTACATCTGGCACTGTATTAACTGTAACCCCAATACCATTATCATAATATATAGAGAAATAAGGAGATGACTAGCATGGAACCCATCACATTCAGGAGTATGGACTCACCTCATTGGCTGGGTTCTTAGTGCCGTCTTTAAATCCTCCACTATTTTATTCCTCATTTCTGTATCCTCTTCATCAAAGGCATAGAGTGTCTGCATCTGTTGGGAAAAGCAATGGGATTAGCTAGAAGGTTCCCATAGAGCCGGGTCACAGAGCTGAACTAATGAGACAAAATCAATGACTTTCGAGGCCCCATTTTATAGTCCAACCCAAGGCTCTCAGGGAGTGCTGGGAGCTCTAGTCTAACAACAGGTTGGACAGTAATGATTTATATAAAGCCTGCCCCCAGTCCCCACTGCGACTGAACATGGATAACCTGAACCCCCAACTCTAATACTGACCCCCGATTCCCACTGGCCTCAGGGATCATGAACCATATTATATTTAATTATGTTACAAAGGATCTCTTTTCATTTAGTTCTCATGAATATAAACAGTACGTAATCCCCATGAATTAAAAACCATTTTTAGAGCCCCCCCCCGGTACCTCTTCTTAATATTTGGAAATATAAACCTTTAAAATATAATAATATAGGAAATTATGTACCCCCTGTTCTGAAATATAAGGATTTGAGAAGCTCTAATAACCATATAAACAACAAAGGCCACGGGTTTTCCTACAGATCATAGAACTCCAGAGACTCAGCTTCTAACTTACAGCAGGTTCCATTACTGTTTATAATGTGCCACAATGAGTCATGTGACACCTAAACGTTCATTACAACCGATGACATCACTAGGCACCATTTATAAGGCTCTTGTTGCTTAAAATGACTGGAGCTTTGGGCGTTGGGTAATACTGATATCTACATTAACTTTCCTCTTCTTTAAAGGGGTTCTTTCCGCTTCATTAAAGGGGTTGTTCACCTTTGAATTAACTAAGAGCAACAGTTTTTTTGGTTGCCGGGGTCAGTGACCCCCATTTGAAAGCTAAAGGGGTTGTTCACCATTAAAGTAACTTTTAGTATGATGTAGAGAGTGCTATTCTGAGAACATTTGCAAATGGTCTTCATTGTTTATTATTTGTGTTTTTTGAATTATTAAGCTTTTTGATCCAGTTTGGAATTTCACCAGCTATCTGGTTGCTAGAGTCCAGTTTAACCTAGCAACCAGACAGTAGTTTGAAAGTGATATGGGAATATGAATAAAAGACAGCATAAATAGAAACATAATTAATAAAAAGCAAAAATAACAATAAAATTGTAGCTTCGCAGAGCAACAGTTTTTTTGGTTGCTGGGGTCAGTGACCCCCATTTGAAAGCTAAAGGGGATGTTTACCTTTAAAGTTACTTTTAGTATGATGTAGAGAGTGCAACTGGTCATCATTGTTTATTATTTGTGGTTTTTGAATTATTTATCTTTTTGTTCCAGTTTGGAATTTCAGCAGGTATCTGGTTGCTAGGGTCCAATTTAACCTAGCAACCAGACAGTAGTTTGAAAGAGACATAGGGATATGAATAAAAGAGGGCATAAATAGATAAGTAATAAAAAGCAAAAATAACAATAAAATTGTAGCTTCATAGAGCAACAGTTTTTTTGGTTGCCGGGGTCAGTGACCCCCATTTGAAAATTAAAGGGGTTGTTCACCATTACAGTAACTTTTAGTATGATGTAGAGAGTGCTATTCTGAGAACATTTGCAAATGGTCTTCATTGTTTATTATTTGTGTTTTTTGAATTATTAAGCTTTTTGTTCCAGTTTGGAATTTCACCAGCTATCTGGTTGCTAGGGTCCAGTTTAACCTAGCAATCAGACAGTATTTTGAAAGAAACATGGGAATATGAATAAAAGAGGGCATAAATAGAAAGATAGGTAATAAAAAGCAAAAAGAAAAAAATATTCCAGTTTGGAATTTCAGCAGCTATCTGGTTGCTAGGGTTCAGTTTAACCTAGCAACCAGATAGCAGTTTGAAAGAGACATGGGGTTTTAAATAAAAGAGGGCAGAAATAGAAGGATAAGTAATAAAAAGCAAAAATAATAAAATTGTAGCTTTGCAGAGCAACAGTTTTTCATTTGCCGGGGTCAGTGACCCCCCATTTGAAAGCTAAAGGGGTTGTTCATGTTTAAAGTAACTTTTAGTATGATGTAGAGAGTGCTATTCTGAGGAAATTTGCAATTGGTCATCTTTTTTTATTATTTGTTATTCTGAATTATTTAGCTTTTTGTTCCAGTTTGTAATTTCAGCAGCTATCTGGTTGCTAGGGTCCAGTTTAACCTAGCAACCAGACAGTAGTTTGAAAGAAACATGGGAATATGAATAAAAGAGGGCAGAAAGATAAGTAATAAAAAGCAAAAGTAACAATAAAATTGTAGCTTCGCAGAGCAACAGCTTTTTTGGTTGCCGGGGTCGGTGACCCCCCATAAGTTAATTTAAAAACTATAAAAAATGAAGACGAATTGAAAAGTTGCTAAGAACAGACCTTTCCATAACATACTAACAGTTAACCTGAAGGTGCACCGCCCCTTTAATGAGTTACTTTGGTTTCCAGAATGTTTCTGTTACTCTCCGACCCGTTTCCCTGACGCAGAACAAATGTCAGAGGTCGTTCACATACGGGCGAATCTGAAGCGACTCGGGGGCCAATGATGGATGGGGAATGTTCCTTAGCAGGAAGCTGAACGATTGGCCCATCATAGAGCACAAAATGGTGATGAAGACAAATGAATTGGATGAAACATATGTGTAACCAGGTAGCGGCCCCATCAGTCTCTGCCCGAGGGGCGGCCATGACACACGCCAGACGCGGTACATCAGCAACGGAAATCGCACTCGTTTCAATAGAATTGAGTCTTCCTCTTGATTAATGATGGCAGGGGAGGAAGTGGGCGGAGCCAACTGAGGAAATGTGTTTGGCGTCACTCGCTTACCGTAGGTGCAACTAAGTCACACTATGGCCTCCTGGGGAATGGGCCTACTAATAAACTGTCTGAGCTGTCTAGAACAGGGTTTCTTATCCCTGGACCAGTAATTGGTTTAGAAACTACTTTAAAGGGGAACTAAACCCTGCGGCACATCGCGGCTCAACCAAACGTTAGTAAGCTGTTACCGGACTACAAATCCCAGAATAATGTAACATATAATGAAGGGTGAGGCATGCTGGGAGCTGTAGTCCAGCAACATCAGGGCTGTATTCTTAAAGCAATATTGCCCAATAAAACTTTCCCCCAAATCCCCAGGGCCAGCGACTGCATTAATATGCAAGAAATGCAGTACCTGTACTTGATCCCAACTAAGATATAATTACCCCTTATTGGGGCAGAACAGCCCTATTGGGTTTATTTAATGGTTAAATGATTCCCTTTTCTCTGTAATAATAAAACAGTACCTGTACTTGATCCCAACTAAGATATAATTACCCCTTATTGGGGCAGAACAGCCCTATTGGGTTTATTTCATGGTTAAATGATTCCCTTTTCTCTGTAATAATAAAACAGTACCTGTACTTGATCCCAACTAAGATATAATTACCCCTTATTGGGGCAGAACAGCCCTATTGGGTTTATTTAATGGTTAAATGATTCCCTTTTCTCTGTAATAATAAAACAGTACCTGTACTTGATCCCAACTAAGATATAATTACCCCTTATTGGGGCAGAACAGCCCTATTGGGTTTATTTAAGGGTTAAATGATTCCCTTTTCTCTGTAATAATAAAACAGTACCTGTACTTGATCCCAACTAAGATATAATTACACCTTATTGGGGGCAGAACAGCCCTATTGGGTTTATTTCATGGTTAAATGATTCCCTTTTCTCTGTAATAATAAAACAGTACCTGTACTTGATCCCAACTAAGATATAATTACCCCTTATTGGGGCAGAACAGCCCTATTGGGTTTATTTAATGGTTAAATGATTCCCTTTTCTCTGTAATAATAAAACAGTACCTGTACTTGATCCCAACTAAGATATAATTACCCCTTATTGGGGCAGAACAGCCCTATTGGGTTTATTTAATGGTTAAATGATTCCCTTTTCTCTGTAATAATAAAACAGTACCTGTACTTGATCCCAACTAAGATATAATTACCCCTTATTGGGGCAGAACAGCCCTATTGGGTTTATTTAAGGGTTAAATGATTCCCTTTTCTCTGTAATAATAAAACAGTACCTGTACTTGATCCCAACTAAGATATAATTACCCCTTACTGGGGCAAAACAATCCTATTGGGTTAGTTAAGGAATCCCGAACATTCTGGATAAGAGATCCCATACCTGTGTTTCAGTTTATGTACAAGACCCGGTATTTGCCCAGTAGAATAGTGAGACTGGGACCTGCCCTGGGCCCATTAAATGGAAATTACATGACATCTGTGAGTTTCCAACAATTCCAGCTGAATTACTTGCTGGGAGTTAATGGTTCCCATTATGAAAGTGCATTTGGAATATCAATTGTGCTACAAGCCAGAGCCAAACAGACCTGCCCTTTCATGGCTGCTAAGGGGAGAGCCGGCCCGATGGCTAATAACAAAGTGCTTATTACACGTGCCATTGGGAGGGTAATGGGCCGTAGAACACAAATGATTTCTGCTGCACATCTGGCTAAAGGCAATGGGAATGTTCTATAGATAATTGGGCTGCAGAGAGCCCCGTGCCTCCCTGCTCAGAAACCCACGCAGACAGATAGGAACTGAGAGTGGCCCAACTTACCTTACTGCTTGTTTTTACCCATATTGGCAAATAATTTCCATAATCAACATAATTCTGTTAAAGGCTGAAGGGGAATACGGCACAGAACCAACTCCTTTGTATGTAAAAAATAATCATATCCCCCTTTACTCTACAGAGAACAACCCCCACCTTGATAGTCTTTCCTTATAATTTCATTAATCCATCCCTTGTACCAACATTCATATTGCTGCCATTCTGTCCCCTCCTTACTCTACTGTCTCCATTCTGTCCCCTACTTACTCTACTGTCTCCATTCTGTTCCCTCCTTACTCTACTGTCTCCATTCTGTCCCCTCCTTACTCTACTGTCTCCATTCTGTCCCCACCTTACTCTACTGTCTCCATTCTGTTCCCTCCTTACTCTACTGTCTCCATTCTGTCCCCTCCTTACTCTACTGTCTCCATTCTGTCCCCACCTTACTCTACTGTCTCCATTCTGTTCCCTCCTTACTCTACTGTCTCCATTCTGTCCCCTCCTTACTCTACTGTCTCCATTCTGTCCCCTCCTTACTCTACTGTCTCCATTCTGTCCCCACCTTACTCTACTGTCTCCATTCTGTCCCCTCCTTACTCTACTGTCTCCATTCTGTCCCCACCTTACTCTACTGTCTCCATTCTGTCCCCACCTTACCCTACTGTCTCCATTCTGTCCCCACCTTGCCCTACTGTCTCCATTCTGTCCCCATCTTGCCCTACTGTCTCCATTCTGTCCCCACCTTGCCCTACTGTCTCCATTCTGTCCCCACCTTGCCTTACTGTCTCCATTCTGTCCCCCACCTTGCCCTACTGTCTCCATTCTGTCCCCACCTTGCCCTACTGTCTCCATTCTGTCCCCACCTTGCCCTACTGTCTCCATTCTGTCCCACCTTGCTTACTGTCTCCATTCTGTCCCCACCTTGCCCTACTGTCTCCATTCTGTCCCCACCTTGCCCTACTGTCTCCATTCTGTCCCCACCTTGCCCCTACTGTCTCCATTCTGTCCCCACTTTGCCCTACTGTCTCCATTCTGTCCCCACCTTGCCCTACTGTCTCCATTCTGTCCCCACCTTGCCCTACTGTCTCCATTCTGTCCCCCTCCTTGCCCTACTGTCTCCATTCTGTCCCCACCTTACCCTACTGTCTCCATTCTGTCCCCTCCTTACTCTACTGTCTCCATTCTGTCCCCACCTTGCCCTACTGTCTCCATTCTGTCCCCACCTTGCCCTACTGTCTCCATTCTGTCCCCTCCTTGCCCTACTGTCTCCATTCTGTCCCCTCCTTGCCCTACTGTCTCCATTCTGTCCCCACCTTGCCCTACTGTCTCCATTCTGTCCCCACCTTGCCCTACTGTCTCCATTCTGTCCCCTCCTTACTCTACTGTCTCCATTCTGTCCCCTCCTTGCCCTACTGTCTCCATTCTGTCCCCACCTTGCCCTACTGTCTCCATTCTGTCCCCTCCTTACTCTACTGTCTCCATTCTGTCCCCTCCTTGCCCTACTGTCTCCATTCTGTCCCCTCCTTGCCCTACTGTCTCCATTCTGTCCCCACCTTGCCCTACTGTCTCCATTCTGTCCCCACCTTGCCCTACTGTCTCCATTCTGTCCCCACCTTGCCCTACTGTCTCCATTCTGTCCCCTCCTTACTCTACTGTCTCCATTCTGTCCCCTCCTTACTCTACTGTCTCCATTCTGTCCCCACCTTGCCCTACTGTCTCCATTCTGTCCCCACCTTGCCCTACTGTCTCCATTCTGTCCCCACCTTGGCCTACTGTCTCCATTCTGTCCCCACTTTGCCCTACTGTCTCCATTCTGTCCCCACCTTGCCCTACTGTCTCCATTCTGTCCCCACCTTGCCCTACTGTCTCCATTCTGTCCCCTCCTTACTCTACTGTCTCCATTCTGTCCCCTCCATACTCTACTGTCTCCATTCTGTCCCCACCTTGCCCTACTGTCTCCATTCTGTCCCCACCTTGCCCTACTGTCTCCATTCTGTCCCCACCTTGGCCTACTGTCTCCATTCTGTCCCCATCTTGCCCTACTGTCTCCATTCTGTCCCCTCCTTACTCTACTGTCTCCATTCTGTCCCCACCTTGCCCTACTGTCTCCATTCTGTCCCCTCCTTACTCTACTGTCTCCATTCTGTCCCCATCTTGCCCTACTGTCTCCATTCTGTCCCCTCCTTGCCCTACTGTCTCCATTCTGTCCCCACCTTGCCCTACTGTCTCCATTCTGTCCCCACCTTGCCCTACTGTCTCCATTCTGTCCCCACCTTGGCCTACTGTCTCCATTCTGTCCCCATCTTGCCCTACTGTCTCCATTCTGTCCCCTCCTTACTCTACTGTCTCCATTCTGTCCCCACCTTGCCCTACTGTCTCCATTCTGTCCCCTCCTTACTCTACTGTCTCCATTCTGTCCCCACCTTGCCCTACTGTCTCCATTCTGTCCCCACCTTGCCCTACTGTCTCCATTCTGTCCCCACCTTGGCCTACTGTCTCCATTCTGTCCCCATCTTGCCCTACTGTCTCCATTCTGTCCCCACCTTGCCCTACTCTCTCCATTCTGTCCCCTCCTTGCCCTACTGTCTCCATTCTGTCCCCACCTTACCCTACTGTCTCCATTCTGTCCCCACCTTGCCCTACTGTCTCCATTCTGTCCCCTCCCTTGCCCCTACTGTCTCCATTCTGTCCCCACCTTGCCCTACTGTCTCCATTCTGTCCCCACCTTGCCCTACTGTCTCCATTCTGTCCCCTCCTTACTCTACTGTCTCCATTCTGTCCCCTCCTTGCCCTACTGTCTCCATTCTGTCCCCACCTTGCCCTACTGTCTCCATTCTGTCCCCTCCTTACTCTACTGTCTCCATTCTGTCCCCTCCTTGCCCTACTGTCTCCATTCTGTCCCCTCCTTGCCCTACTGTCTCCATTCTGTCCCCACCTTGCCCTACTGTCTCCATTCTGTCCCCACCTTGCCCTACTGTCTCCATTCTGTCCCCACCTTGCCCTACTGTCTCCATTCTGTCCCCTCCTTACTCTACTGTCTCCATTCTGTCCCCTCCTTACTCTACTGTCTCCATTCTGTCCCCACCTTGCCCTACTGTCTCCATTCTGTCCCCACCTTGCCCTACTGTCTCCATTCTGTCCCCACCTTGGCCTACTGTCTCCATTCTGTCCCCACTTTGCCCTACTGTCTCCATTCTGTCCCCACCTTACATAGTTACATAGTTACATAGTTACATAGGGTTGAAAAAAGACCTGTGTCCATCAAGTTCAACCCATCCAAGTAAACCCAGCACACCTAACCCACACCTACCAATCTATACTCACATACATAAACTATAAATACAACCACTAGTACTAACTGTAGATATTAGTATCACAATAGCCTTGGATATTCTGATTGATCAAGAACTCATCCAGGCCCCTCTTAAAGGCATTAACAGAATCTGCCATTACCACATCACTAGGAAGGGCATTCCACAACCTCACTGCCCTCACCGTGAAAAACCACCTACGCTGCTTCAAATGGAAGCTCCGTTCCTCTAATCTAAAGGGGTGACCTCTGGTGCGTTGATTGTTTTTATGGGAAAAAAGAACATCCCCCAACTGCCTATAATCCCCTCTAATGTACTTGTACAGAGTAATCATGTCCCCTCGCAAGCGCCTCTTTTCCAGAGAAAACAACCCCAACCTCGACAGTCTCACCTCATAGTTTAAATCTTCCATCCCCTTAACCAGTTTAGTTGCACGTCTCTGCACTCTCTCCAGCTCATTAATATCCTTCTTAAGGACTGGAGCCCAAAACTGCACTGCATACTCAAGGTGAGGCCTTACCAGGGACCTATAAAGGGGCAAAATTATGTTCTCATCCCTTGAGTCAATGCCCTTTTTTATACAAGACAGCACTTTATTTGCTTTAGTAGCCACAGAATGACACTGCCTGGAATTAGACAACTTGTTATCAACAAAAACCCCTAGATCCTTCTCCATTAAGGATCCCCCCAACTCACTCCCATTCAGTAGATAGTTTGCGTTTATATTATTTCTACCAAAGTGCATAACTTTGCACTTATCAACATTGAACCTCATTTTCCAGTTTGCTGCCCAGTTATCTAATTTTGTCAAATCGCTCTGCAAAGCGGCAGCATCCTGCATGGAACTTATAGTTTTGCACAATTTAGTGTCATCAGCAAAAATAGAAACAATACTGTCTATGCCCACCTCCAGGTCATTAATAAACAAGTTAAACAGCAAAGGCCCAAGGACTGACCCCTGCGGTACTCCACTAACCACACTGGTCCAATTAGAAAATGTTCCATTTACAACCACTCTTTGTACTCTATCCTTCAGCCAGTTCTCTATCCAATTACAAATATTATGTTCTAGGCCAATATTCCTTAATTTGATCATTAACCTTCTGTGAGGTACTGTATCAAACGCTTTAGCAAAGTCCAAGTAGATGACATCAACTGCCATTCCAGCATCAAGGTTCCTACTCACCTCCTCATAAAAGGCAACTAAATTAGTCTGGCAAGATCTGTTACGCATAAAACCATGCTGGCACAAACTAATAGTATTGTGAACTGCAATGTATTCAAGTACCCTATCCCTTATTACCCCTTCCAAAAGTTTTCCTACTACTGATGTCAGACTAACAGGCCTATAGTTTTCAGGCTGAGAACGGGATCCCTTTTTAAATAACGGCACCACATTAGCAATCCGCCAGTCTCTTGGCACCATGCCAGACCTCAATGAATCCTGAAAAATTAAGTGAAGAGGTTTGGCAATCACAGCGCTCAGCTCATTTAATACCCTGGGATGAATCCCATCCGGCCCTGGACCTTTGTTTACCTTTACATGTTCAAGTCTCTTTTGAATTTCCTCCCGAGTGACCCATGCGTCAGTAGCTAAATTACTAGCACTGGGCATATTACAAGGGAAGCCTTCATTATCTGGCTCCTCAGATGTATAGACAGATGAAAAATAAGAGTTCAAAATTTCAGCTTTTTCCCCGTTTTCATCAACCAACGTACCCCCCCGTGATAATAAAGTTCCCACCCCTTCTTGCTTCATTTTTTTACTATTCACATAATTAAAAAATAATTTTGGATTCTTTTTACTCCTAGCAGCAATATCCCTTTCCATCTCTATTTTAGCTTGCCTGATAGCTTTTTTGCATGCTTTATTTGCTTCCTTGTACCTGATGAAAGTTTCTGCTGTCCCAGCTAACTTGAATGCCCTAAAAGCACGTTTTTTCTTACCAACCTCGACAATAACACTTTTATTCAGCCATAAAGGTTTTGCTTTGCGATGCCTCTCCTTGCTTACTAGGGGGATATACTGTTGCGTATACCTACAAAGCAATGTTTTAAAGATGTTCCATTTTCCTTCTGTGTCTAACCCCATGAAAAGCCTTTCCCAGTTGACACATTGCAGAGATGCCCTTATACTGGCAAAGTCTGCACGTCTAAAATTGAGCGTTTTAGTTACTCCCTTATAGCGCTGTCTCTGCAGCATTATCTCAAAGGAGACCATGTTGTGATCACTGTTCCCCAAATGCTCACCCACACAAATGTTAGAGATAAGTTCATTATTATTAGAAATCACCAGGTCCAAAATAGCGTCATTCCTAGTGGGTTCTTGAACTGCCTGAAATAAAAAGTTGTCATTTAGCATATTTACAAACCTACTAGCTTTTTCTGACTTAGCCACCCCATTACTCCAGTCAATGTCCGGATAATTAAAGTCCCCCATAACAACAACTTGACCCAGTTTTGAAGCCTCCTCCATTTGCAACAATAGCTGGGCCTCATCCCCCTCATCTATACGGGGGGGTTTATAGCAGACACCAATGATCATTTTCTTTGTGACCTTCAGCCCTACTGAAATTTCTACCCAAAGAGATTCGACGTTTTCATTGGTAATGTCTTTATTACATGGCTTTAAGTCTGACTTTACGTAAAGACAAACCCCTCCACCCTTTTTAATCTCTCTGTCCCTCCTAAAAAGTGTATACCCATTTAAATTCACAGCCCAGTCGCATTTATCATCCCACCAGGTCTCAGTGATACCTATTAAATCATAATTTTCAATACATGCAATAGCTTGCAGCTCCCCTAATTTACCCGACAAGCTACGCGCATTAGCCAGCATGCAGCGGAGATGATTACTTCTCCCTCTGATGTTTACATTAGCTAAGGGAGAATTAGAGCTAAGGCAATTATGAGACTGCTTTCCTTGTAACGGAAGCTCCTTATCTGATAAACTATATGCCCCCCTCACTCCTCCCCCACAACCCTTTGCTAGTCCCCCTACCCCGTCTACACTAATTTTCCCATGGAATTCTAGCTCACCCACCCCCCCCTTGTCTAGTTTAAACACTCCTCCAACCTCTTAACCATTCTCTCCCCTAGCACAGCAGACCCCCTTCCATTGAGGTGCAATCCGTCAGGGCTGTATAGATTGTACCCCAAGGAAAAGTCAGCCCAGTGCTCTAGGAACCCAAACCCTTCCTTCCTACACCAAGACTTTAGCCACGCATTTAGCTCCCTAAGCTCCCGCTGTCTCCCTAAACTTGCACGCGGCACCGGCAAAATTTCCGAAAAAATGACATTGGAGGACCTTTGCCTAATCTTAGAGCCTAGATCCCTGAACTCACTCTTTAAAGTCCCCCACCTACCGTTCATTTTGTCGTTAGTACCGATATGTACCAAGACAGCCGGGTCTTGCCCAGCCCCTCCCAATAATGTGTCAACCCGATCAACCACATGCCGAACCCTGGCACCAGGAAGACAGCAAACTGTCCGGTTGAAGCGATCCGCTTGACAGATTACCCTGTCCACTTTCCTAATGATCGAATCCCCTATAACCACCATCTGTTTAGGCCTAGCTCTGCTCTCCTCCCCACCACTACTAGTGAAACTGGTCTCCCGGCTGTTAGAGAGATCAGCCTCACCTAGAACCGCCAATCCAGAGTTCACACTCCCATCTTCTTCACACAATCTGGCAAATCTGTTGGGATGCGCAAACCCTGGAGCAGCCTCCCTTTTCCTTTTCCCCACACTAGATTTTCTAACTGTCACCCAGCTTACTGCCCTATCATCCTTTTGCTGCTCCCCTCCCCCCCTACTATCTGACCCCACTAGTTCTTGTTCAGTTAACAAGAGACCCCTCTCAAGATTGTTGATTGAACGCAGTGTTGCGACGTGTTCCTCTAGGACTCTAACGCGAGCCTCTAAAGTGGCAATTCGCTCACATCCACAACAGAGGTATGCACTTTGGAACTGTTGTTCCACAACTGCATACATGTGGCAGGCTGTGCACTGTGTCAGACCTTCAATGTTGCTACCACTCATTCTCCCAGTTACAAGAACAGTTAAACAAAAATAGGTGTAAGGACTTGTAGTAAATACCTTGTTTTACCTTATTTTTAACTCCCTTAGTGTTTAACTCCTGAGTTTATAACTCCACTTACAGAGTCCCCACTTACTCCCTGAGTTTATAACTCCACTTACAGAGTCCCCACTTACTCCCTGAGTTTATAACTCCACTTACAGAGTCCCCACTTACTCCCTGAGTTTATAACTCCACTTACAGAGTCCCCACTTAAAGAGCAATCACTTACAGAGCACCTACCACCAGAGCAAGCTCCACTGGAGTGCCTGTGGTTCTATTTATGCAGTCTGTAAAGGTGAACTAATCAAACCCCACCCTCCTCAAGCTGAGGGTAATTACAAGGGAATGTAACCTGCTGTAAGCCTATGGATCCCACAAACTTTGTAAATTAGCTCCAAAAACAACAATTACTTATGAAAAAAATAAATAAAACCCAACAGTAAAAAAACACAATGGTTTTGATAAAGTTAGTAAAGAATACTTATCCCTTTTTAGTTGAAATGAAAGCAAGTTGATTCAACCAGCCACCAGCCTGTTAGTAAGCCCTACTGTCTCCATTCTGTCCCCACCTTGCCCTACTGTCTCCATTCTGTCCCCTCCTTACTCTACTGTCTCCATTCTGTCCCCATCTTGCCCTACTGTCTCCATTCTGTCCCCTCCTTACTCTACTGTCTCCATTCTGTCCCCACCTTGCCCTACTGTCTCCATTCTGTCCCCACCTTGCCCTACTGTCTCCATTCTGTCCCCACCTTGGCCTACTGTCTCCATTCTGTCCCCATCTTGCCCTACTGTCTCCATTCTGTCCCCTCCTTACTCTACTGTCTCCATTCTGTCCCCACCTTGCCCTACTGTCTCCATTCTGTCCCCTCCTTACTCTACTGTCTCCATTCTGTCCCCATCTTGCCCTACTGTCTCCATTCTGTCCCCTCCTTGCCCTACTGTCTCCATTCTGTCCCCACCTTGCCCTACTGTCTCCATTCTGTCCCCACCTTGCCCTACTGTCTCCATTCTGTCCCCACCTTGCCCTACTGTCTCCATTCTGTCCCCATCTTGCCCTACTGTCTCCATTCTGTCCCCTCCTTACTCTACTGTCTCCATTCTGTCCCCACCTTGCCCTACTGTCTCCATTCTGTCCCCTCCTTACTCTACTGTCTCCATTCTGTCCCCATCTTGCCCTACTGTCTCCATTCTGTCCCCCATCTTGCCCTACTGTCTCCATTCTGTCCCCTCCTTACTCTACTGTCTCCATTCTGTCCCCACCTTGCCCTACTGTCTCCATTCTGTCCCCTCCTTACTCTACTGTCTCCATTCTGTCCCCATCTTGCCCTACTGTCTCCATTCTGTCCCCACCTTGCCCTACTGTCTCCATTCTGTCCCCTCCTTACTCTACTGTCTCCATTCTGTCCCCTCCTTACTCTACTGTCTCCATTCTGTCCCCACCTTGCCCTACTGTCTCCATTCTGTCCCCACCTTGCCCTACTGTCTCCATTCTGTCCCCACCTTGGCCTACTGTCTCCATTCTGTCCCCACTTTGCCCTACTGTCTCCATTCTGTCCCCACCTTGCCCTACTGTCTCCATTCTGTCCCCACCTTGCCCTACTGTCTCCATTCTGTCCCCTCCTTACTCTACTGTCTCCATTCTGTCCCCTCCTTACTCTACTGTCTCCATTCTGTCCCCACCTTGCCCTACTGTCTCCATTCTGTCCCCACCTTGCCCTACTGTCTCCATTCTGTCCCCACCTTGGCCTACTGTCTCCATTCTGTCCCCACTTTGCCCTACTGTCTCCATTCTGTCCCCACCTTGCCCTACTGTCTCCATTCTGTCCCCACCTTGCCCTACTGTCTCCATTCTGTCCCCTCCTTACTCTACTGTCTCCATTCTGTCCCCACCTTGCCCTACTGTCTCCATTCTGTCCCCTCCTTACTCTACTGTCTCCATTCTGTCCCCATCTTGCCCTACTGTCTCCATTCTGTCCCCTCCTTACTCTACTGTCTCCATTCTGTCCCCATCTTGCCCTACTGTCTCCATTCTGTCCCCACCTTGCCCTACTGTCTCCATTCTGTCCCCATCTTGCCCTACTGTCTCCATTCTGTCCCCATCTTGCCCTACTGTCTCCATTCTGTCCCCACCTTGCCCTACTGTCTCCATTCTGTCCCCTCCTTACTCTACTGTCTCCATTCTGTCCCCATCTTGCCCTACTGTCTCCATTCTGTCCCCACCTTGCCCTACTGTCTCCATTCTGTCCCCATCTTGCCCTACTGTATCCATTCTGTCCCCATCTTGCCCTACTGTCTCCATTCTGTCCCCTCCTTAATCTACTGTCTCCATTCTGTCCCCATCTTGCCCTACTGTCTCCATTCTGTCCCCTCCTTAAACTACTGTCTCCATTCTGTCCCCTCCTTAAACTACTGTCTCCATTCTGTCCCCTCCTTAAACTACTGTCTCCATTCTGTCCCCTCCTTAAGCTACTGTCTCCATTCTGTCCCCTCCTTAAACGACTGTCTCCATTCTGTCCCCTCCTTGCCCTACTGTCTCCATTCTGTTCTACTGTCTCCATCTTGCCCTACTGTCTCCATTCTGTCCCCATCTTGCTCTACTGTCTCCATTCTGTCCCCATCTTGCCCTACTGTCTCCATTCTGTCCCCATCTTGCCCTACTGTCTCTATCTTGCCCTACTGTCTCCATTCTGTTCTACTGTCTCCATCTTGCCCTACTGCTTCCATCTTGCCCTATTATCTCCATTCTGTCCCCATCTTGCCCTACTGTCTCCATTCTGTCCCCACCTTGTCCTACTGTCTCCATTCTGTCCCCACCTTGCCCTACTGTCTCCATTCTGTCCCCACCTTACCCTACTGTCTCCATTCTGTCCCCACCTTGCCCTACTGTCTCCATTCTGTCCCCACCTTGCCCTACTGTCTCCATTCTGTCCCCACCTTGCCCTACTGTCTCCATTCTGTCCCCACCTTGCCCTACTGTCTCCATTCTGTCCCCAACTTGCCCTACTGTCTCCATTCTGTCCCCAACTTGCCCTACTGTCTCCATTCTGTCCCCAACTTGCCCTACTGTCTCCATTCTGTCCCCAACTTGCCCTACTGTCTCCATTCTGTCCCCACCTTGCCCTACTGTCTCCATTCTGTCCCCAACTTGCCCTACTGTCTCCATTCTGTCCCCAACTTGCTCTACTGTCTCCATTTTGTCCCCACCTTGCCCTACTGTCTCCATTCCATTTTATCCTTCTTAATGACTGGAGCCCAAAGTTGCCCCCCATACTCAAGGTGAGGCCTTACCAGGGCCTATAAAGTCACAGTCTATTTTGGCCAACAGTTCATCATGACTGTGGTCTATTCACACCAAGTGGGAGAGGAAAAATATATATGTCCCAAGGCAATGCTTGTCTGAAGGGATTTTCCAAGCTGCCCAATAGATATCTACCTAAAACCAAACTAATATCTGGTTGGGGTTTAGGCAGATATATATTGTATAGTTTTTTTGGCCCCCATACATTGGCCAGTAAGCAGATAATCCTATTCAGGGGGGCGGTCAAAGTTGAGAGTCAAACCCATGTATGGCCAGCTTGAGCCTGGAACTGAATAGGGACCAATGGAACCCGGAGAGACCTTGGAGCTACGGAATACTCAGCATGAAATACATATTCCCGTATAATGGAAGCTTCTGCTCACCGCTGCCATGGAGTTGATCCGATCGATGTAATAATCAGGCCAGCTGGTCGCCAGCTTGTTCGGGTCTTCCTGTTCCTGAAACAGCAAAAGCCAAAGGAAGAACTTAATAACATGAATATAGATCATTTAATTATTATTGATTATGTTATTAATGATTATATAATTACCACTGTAATAACGCAGCAGAGTAGAGTCCATAAAGATCATTGAAATGTGCAATGGTGAAAAATCAACAGAGGAACATTCAGAAAAAAGATTCTTGTAAAAAACTGGATGGTTTCTTCTTTTGAACCAGTGTCGTTAAACAGAACAACCAATTGGTTCTTTGTTAATTGGCTGCTAAAGGGCCCCCACCTTGTCCTACTGTCTCCATTCTGTCCCCACCTTGTCCTACTGTCTCCATTCTGTCCCCATCTTGCCCTACTGTCTCCATTCTGTCCCCACCTTGCCCTACTGTCTCCATTCTGTCCCCACCTTGTCCTACTGTCTCCATTCTGTCCCCACCTTGCCCTACTGTCTCCATTCTGTCCCCACCTTGCCCTACTGTCTCCATTCTGTCCCCACCTTACTCTACTGTCTCCAATCTGTCCCCACCTTGTCCTACTGTCTCCATTCTGTCCCCACCTTGCCCTACTGTCTCCATTCTGTCCCCACCTTGGCCTACTGTCTCCATTCTGTCCCCACCTTGTCCTACTGTCTCCATTCTGTCCCCACCTTGGCCTACTGTCTCCATTCTGTCCCCACCTTGTCCTACTGTCTCCATTCTGTCCCCACCTTGGCCTACTGTCTCCATTCTGTCCCCACCTTGCCCTACTGCCTCCATTCTGTCCCCATCTTGCCCTACTGTCTCCATTCTGTCCCCATCTTGCCCTACTGTCTCCATTCTGTCCCCACCTTGGCCTACTGTCTCCATTCTGTCCCCACCTTGCCCTACTGTCTCCATTCTGTCCCCATCTTGCCCTACTGTCTCCATTCTGTCCCCATCTTGCCCTACTGTCTCCATTCTGTCCCCACCTTGTCCTACTGTGTCCATTCTGTCCCCACCTTAACCTACTGTCTCCATTCTGTCCCCACCTTGCCCTACTGTCTCCATTCTGTCCCCACCTTGCCCTACTGTCTCCATTCTGTCCCCACCTTGCCCTACTGTCTCCATTCTGTCCCCATCTTGCCCTACTGTCGCCATTCTGTCCCCACCTTAACCTACTGTCTCCATTTTGTCCCCACCTTAACCTACTGTGTCCATTCTGTCCCCACCTTAACCTACTGTGTCAATTCTGTCCCCACCTTGCCCTACTGTCTCCATTCTGTCCCCACCTTAACCTACTGTCTCCATTCTGTCCCCACCTTGCCCTACTGTCTCCATTCTGTCCCCACCTTGCCCTACTGTCTCCATTCTGTCCCCACCTTGCTCTACTGTCTCCATTCTGTCCCCACCTTGCCCTACTGTCTCCATTCTGTCCCCACGTTGCCCTACTGTCTCCATTCTGTCCCCACGTTGCCCTACTGTCGCCATTCTGTCCCCACCTTAACCTACTGTCTCCATTCTGTCCCCACCTTGCCCTACTGTCTCCATTCTGTCCCCACGTTGCCCTACTGTCTCCATTCTGTCCCCACCTTGCCCTACTGTCTCCATTCTGTCCCCACGTTGCCCTACTGTCTCCATTCTGTCCCCACCTTGCCCTACTGTCTCCATTCTGTCCCCACGTTGCCCTACTGTCTCCATTCTGTCCCCACGTTGCCCTACTGTCTCCATTCTGTCCCCACGTTGCCCTACTGTTGCCATTCTGTCTCCACTTTAACCTACTGTTTCCATGCTAGCCTACTGTTCCAGCTTTCTCCACTGCCCTCATCTTGCCCTACTGTCTCCATCTTGCCCTACGGTCCCCATCTTGCCCTACGGTCCCCACCTTGCCCTACTGTCTCCACCTTGCCCTACTGTCTCCACCTTGCCCTACTGTCTCCATTTTTCCCTCCTATACCTGTTATCTGATAACCTACAACCGATACTTTGTCGCCAGTTACTACTACTGTTGACTTCCCCAAAAACCTCTCTGCCCCACCTGCCCCTCAGCAACACTTCGGAGGGAGCCGTACTCAATAGCAGAGAGGGGATTGCTGCTCTCGCTTTATGCTGCAAACTTCACATCAATGCCTTTTTACAACAAGCAGTTTCCTAGCACCTACTGCTGAACTACACGTCCCTGCATCCTTTCCAGTTATAGCCGGAGTTACTCCACAGCTAATGAGCCACACGACTGGAATCTCTATATAACCAGTTACAGCCCAGCAGGGAGCCTCC
Organism: Xenopus tropicalis; assembly: GCF_000004195.4. Classification (NCBI taxonomy): domain Eukaryota; kingdom Metazoa; phylum Chordata; class Amphibia; order Anura; family Pipidae; genus Xenopus; species Xenopus tropicalis. The sequence continues at coordinate 4,124,813 of NC_030681.2, read as the reverse complement.
TGGGGTTTCCAGTCTATTAGTAGGTGTCAGGATATCAGCACAAGTACACGGATGCTTATTCCATATGTTGTTTTGGCTCCAACAGGGCCCAGGATTAAGGCAGTAGAATTCCGCCTGCCGTTCTGGCGACTTTGGCACGTTCCCTACTTGTTTGGTTACATCATTATCACTGAACACCCCAGGGTCGCCCCGCACTATAGAGTGTCTCTTCCTCTCTACCCACCATCCGTGTTCTCTCTCACGCCTCCGGCCCTGCCTGTGGATTTGTCATTATAAATAACAGTAAAATCCCACATTGCGCAAAAAAACAGAAAAAAAGGTTTATACAGAGGCACCGCAGAGTTTTATGGCCCGTCCTACATCCAGCCACAAGAATGTCCATATGGTGAAACTCCCATTCAGCCTGCGTGCAGATAGTGGGGATACACGGTGACACTATACAAAGACATCGCCAGGCAGCAGTGCTGTAAATGTGTAACAGTATCATTCATTTCAGTTATCCCTGACTGCAATATTCCCCCAATGTGGTTTTAATCCGGAAGGAAAGAGCCCGTAAGGCACACAGCCTACATATACAGGTAATGTTGCCATATACAAGCATTACCCTAGCTAGTTGGTACATTGATGACAGTCTGGATGACTGAATGGATATTGTTGACCTTCTACTTATAATCGATGGAAGTTTGATGATTTCCTTCCAGTTAAAAATGACTGTAGATGTTCCATGACCTTCCAGTCCTGATAATTAAAGACACATTGATGACCTTCTGACTCTGAAGGCTGAAGACATCTTGACATGCTGATGACCTTCTAGTCCAAAACTGCTAAAGACATCTTGTTGACCTTCCAGTCCCTAAGAGCTTCTATTCCCAATGGCTAAAGACATCTTGTTGGCCTTCTACTTATAATCGATGGAGGTTTGATGATTACTTTCCAGTTAAAACTGACTGTAGATGTTCCATGACCTTCCAGTCCTGATAATTAAAGACATACTGTTGACATTCTGTCTCTGAAGGCTGAAGACATCTTGACATGCTGATGACCTTCTAGTCCAAAACAGCTAAAGACATCTTGTTGGCCTTACAGTCCCAATAGCAGAAGTGTTTTATTGACCTTCCAGTTCATATGACAGAGGTTATATCAATAAGCTCCCAGTTCAAGTACCTGAAACATTCCATTTCCAGTGACACGTGTTGAATAACATGTGGGTGAAGATATGTTCACAGTGAACCCTCATTCCTGTCTCTGTGTTACACTTAAACCTTACTCCTCACTCTGCTAAACTAAAACCTAGTAGCTACATCTGCACTGCACTCATCCCTCACTTCTAGCTCTGCACCCCATACATTCCTCAAACCTAGCTCTGCATCATACTCAGACCTCACTCATAGCTCTGCATCATACTCAGACCTCACTCATAGCTCTGCATCATACTCAGACCTCACTCATAGCTCTGCATCATACTCAGACCTCACTCATAGCTCTGCATCATACTCAGACCTCACTCATAGCTCTGCATCATACTCAGACCTCACTCATAGCTCTGCATCATACTCAGACCTCACTCATAGCTCTGCATCATACTCATCCCTCACTCATAGCTCTGCATCATACTCAGACCCCTAGCCTGCATCATACTCCCCCATAGCTCTGCATCATACTCAGACCTCACTCAATAGCTCCTGCATCAATACTCAGACCTGCACTCATAGCTCTGGCATCATACTCAGACCTCACTCATAGCTCTGCATCATACTCAGACCTCACTCATAGCTCTGCATCATACTCAGACCTCACTCATAGCTCTGCATCATACTCAGACCTCACTCATAGCTCTGCATCATACTCAGACCTCACTCATAGCTCTGCATCATACTCAGACCTCACTCATAGCTCTGCATCATACTCAGACCCCACTCATAGCTCTGCATCATACTCAGACCTCACTCATAGCTCTGCATCATACTCAGACCTCACTCATAGCTCTGCATCATACTCAGACCTCACTCATAGCTCTGCATCATACTCAGACCTCACTCATAGCTCTGCATCATACTCAGACCTCACTCATAGCTCTGCATCATATTCTCATATATTATACTATAATAACCTCTCAAACATCAAGCTACACCATACAAAACCCTCACTTCTAGCTCTACAGAACTCGAAGCCCTCACAACTACCACTACATTATACTCAGCCCTCGTGTTTGGCTTTATTCCGCACTGAGTACTTATACCTAGTTTTACACCATACTTAGTTCTCACACCTTGCTTTGCACCAAACTCGTTCCTAATTCTTAACTCTACATCAAACCCAGCCCTCAAATTTAGCTTTGAACTTTATTTAGCTCTCTAGCTACTCAGCCCTTACACCTAGTTCTGAGCCATATTAAGTCCTCACATATAGCTCTGCACTAAACTCAGCCCTCAGCCTTACTCTACACTATACTTAGGCCATAAGTACCCTACTCAGCTCTCACTCTTAGTTCTGTACCCTACTCAGCTCTCACTCTTAGTTCTGTACCATACTCAGCTCTCACTCTTGGTTCTGTACCCTACTCAGCTCTCACTCTTGGTTCTGTACCCTACTCAGCTCTCACTCTTGGTTCTGTACCATACTCAGCTCTCACTCTTAGTTCTGTACCCTACTCAGCTCTCACTCTTGGTTCTGTACCATACTCAGCTCTCACTCTTGGTTCTGTACCATACTCAGCTCTCACTCTTAGTTCTGTACCCTACTCAGCTCTCACTCTTAGTTCTGTACCATACTCAGCTCTCACTCTTGGTTCTGTACCCTACTCAGCTCTCACTCTTGGTTCTGTACCCTACTCAGCTCTCACTCTTAGTTCTGTACCATACTCAGCTCTCACTCTTAGTTCTGTGCCCTACTCAGCTCTCACTCTTAGTTCTGTACCATACTCAGCTCTCACTCTTGGTTCTGCACCATACTCAGCTCTCACTCTTAGTTCTGTGCCATACTCAGCTCTCACTCTTGGTTCTGTACCCTACTCAGCTCTCACTCTTAGTTCTGTACCCTACTCAGCTCTCACTCTTAGTTCTGTACCATACTCAGCTCTCACTCTTGGTTCTGTACCCTACTCAGCTCTCACTCTTGGTTCTGTACCCTACTCAGCTCTCACTCTTAGTTCTGTACCATACTCAGCTCTCACTCTTAGTTCTGTGCCCTACTCAGCTCTCACTCTTAGTTCTGTGCCATACTCAGCTCTCACTCTTGGTTCTGTACCATACTCAGCTCTCACTCTTGGTTCTGTACCATACTCAGCTCTCACTCTTAGTTCTGTGCCATACTCAGCTCTCACTCTTAGTTCTGTACCATACTCAGCTCTCACTCTTAGTTCTGTGCCATACTCAGCTCTCACTCTTGTTCTGCACCATACTCAGCTCTCACTCTTGGTTCTGCACCATACTCAGCTCTCACTCTTGGTTCTGTACCATACTCAGCTTCTCACTCTTAGTTCTGTGCCTACTCAGCCCCTTAGTTCTGTACCATACTCAGCTCTCACTCTTAGTTCTGTGCCATACTCAGCTCTCACTCTTAGTTCTGTACCATACTCAGCTCTCACTCTTAGTTCTGTGCCCTACTCAGCTCTCACTCTTGGTTCTGCACCATACTCAGCTCTCACTCTTGGTTCTGCCACCATACTCAGATCTCACTCTTAGTTTCTGTGCCATACTCAGCTCTCACTCTTAGTTCTGCACCATACTCAGATCTCACTCTTAGTTCTGTGCCGATACTCAGCTCTCACTCTTGGTTCTGCACCATACTCAGATCTCACTCTTGGTTCTGAGCCCTACTCAGCTCTCACTCTTGGTTCTGCACCATACTCAGCTCTCACTCTTAGTTCTGTGCCCTACTCAGCTCTCACTCTTAGTTCTGTACCATACTCAGCTCTCCACTCTTAGTTCTGTACCATACTCACTCTCACTCTTAGTTCTGTGCCATACTCAGCTCTCACTCTTGGTTCTGTACCATACTCAGCTCTCACTCTTAGTTCTGTGCCATACTCAGCTCTCACTCTTAGTTCTGTACCATACTCAGCTCTCACTCTTAGTTCTGTGCCATACTCAGCTCTCACTCTTGGTTCTGTACCATACTCAGCTCTCACTCTTAGTTCTGTGCCATACTCAGCTCTCACTCTTGGTTCTGCACCATACTCAGATCTCACTCTTGGTTCTGAGCCATACTCAGCCCTCACTCTTAGTTCTGTGCCATACTCAGCTCTTACTCTTAGTTCTGTGCCCTACTCAGCTCTCACTCTTGGTTCTGCACCATACTCAGATCTCACTCTTGGTTCTGTACCATACTCAGCTCTCACTCTTGGTTCTGTACCATACTCAGCTCTCACTCTTAGTTCTGTGCCCTACTCAGCTCTCACTCTTGGTTCTGTGCCATACTCAGCTCTCACTCTTAGTTCTGCACCATACTCAGCTCTCACTCTTGGTTCTGCACCATACTCAGCTCTCACTCTTGGTTCTGTACCATACTCAGCTCTCACTCTTGGTTCTGTACCATACTCAGCTCTCACTCTTAGTTCTGTGCCATACTCAGCTCTCACTCTTGGTTCTGCACCATACTCAGATCTCACTCTTGGTTCTGAGCCATACTCAGCTCTCACTCTTAGTTCTGTGCCCTACTCAGCTCTCACTCTTGGTTCTGTGCCATACTCAGCTCTCACTCTTGGTTCTGCACCATACTCAGCTCTCACTCTTAGTTCTGTGCCATACTCAGCTCTCACTCTTAGTTCTGTGCCCTACTCAGCTCTCACTCTTGGTTCTGCACCATACTCAGCTCTCACTCTTAGTTCTGCACCATACTCAGCTCTCACTCTTGGTTCTGAGCCCTACTCAGCTCTCACTCTTGGTTCTGCACCATACTCAGCTCTCACTCTTGGTTCTGCACCATACTCAGCTCTCACTCTTGGTTCTGAGCCCTACTCAGCTCTCACTCTTGGTTCTGCACCATACTCAGCTCTCACTCTTAGTTCTGTGCCCTACTCAGCTCTCACTCTTAGTTCTGTACCATACTCAGCTCTCACTCTTGGTTCTGTACCATACTCAGCTCTCACTCTTAGTTTTGTGCCCTACTCAGCTCTCACTCTTGGTTCTGTACCATACTCAGATCTCACTCTTGGTTCTGAGCCATACTCAGCTCTCACTCTTAGTTCTGTGCCCTACGCAGCTCTCACTCTTCGTTCTGCACCATACTCAGCTCTCACTCTTGGTTCTGCACCATACTCAGCTCTCACTCTTGGTTCTGTACCCTACTCAGCTCTCACTCTTGGTTCTGTACCCTACTCAGCTCTCACTCTTGGTTCTGTACCATACTCAGCTCTCACTCTTGGTTCTGTACCCTACTCAGCTCTCACTCTTGGTTCTGTACCATACTCAGCTCTCACTCTTAGTTCTGTACCCTACTCAGCTCTCACTCTTGGTTCTGTACCATACTCAGCTCTCACTCTTGGTTCTGTACCATACTCAGCTCTCACTCTTAGTTCTGTACCCTACTCAGCTCTCACTCTTAGTTCTGTACCATACTCAGCTCTCACTCTTGGTTCTGTACCCTACTCAGCTCTCACTCTTGGTTCTGTACCCTACTCAGCTCTCACTCTTAGTTCTGTACCATACTCAGCTCTCACTCTTAGTTCTGTGCCCTACTCAGCTCTCACTCTTAGTTCTGTACCATACTCAGCTCTCACTCTTTGTTCTGCACCATACTCAGCTCTCACTCTTAGTTCTGTGCCATACTCAGCTCTCACTCTTGGTTCTGTACCCTACTCAGCTCTCACTCTTAGTTCTGTACCCTACTCAGCTCTCACTCTTAGTTCTGTACCATACTCAGCTCTCACTCTTGGTTCTGTACCCTACTCAGCTCTCACTCTTGGTTCTGTACCCTACTCAGCTCTCACTCTTAGTTCTGTACCATACTCAGCTCTCACTCTTAGTTCTGTGCCTTACTCAGCTCTCACTCTTAGTTCTGTGCCATACTCAGCTCTCACTCTTGGTTCTGTACCATACTCAGCTCTCACTCTTGGTTCTGTACCATACTCAGCTCTCACTCTTAGTTCTGTGCCATACTCAGCTCTCACTCTTAGTTCTGTACCATACTCAGCTCTCACTCTTAGTTCTGCGCCATACTCAGCTCTCACTCTTGGTTCTGCACCATACTCAGCTCTCACTCTTGGTTCTGCACCATACTCAGCTCTCACTCTTGGTTCTGTACCATACTCAGCTCTCACTCTTAGTTCTGTGCCATACTCAGCTCTCACTCTTAGTTCTGTACCATACTCAGCTCTCACTCTTAGTTCTGTGCCATACTCAGCTCTCACTCTTAGTTCTGTACCATACTCAGCTCTCACTCTTAGTTCTGTGCCCTACTCAGCTCTCACTCTTGGTTCTGCACCATACTCAGCTCTCACTCTTGGTTCTGCACCATACTCAGATCTCACTCTTAGTTCTGTGCCATACTCAGCTCTCACTCTTGGTTCTGCACCATACTCAGATCTCACTCTTAGTTCTGTGCCATACTCAGCTCTCACTCTTGGTTCTGCACCATACTCAGATCTCACTCTTGGTTCTGAGCCCTACTCAGCTCTCACTCTTGGTTCTGCACCATACTCAGCTCTCACTCTTAGTTCTGTGCCCTACTCAGCTCTCACTCTTAGTTCTGTACCATACTCAGCTCTCACTCTTAGTTCTGTACCATACTCAGCTCTCACTCTTAGTTCTGTGCCATACTCAGCTCTCACTCTTGGTTCTGTACCATACTCAGCTCTCACTCTTAGTTCTGTGCCATACTCAGCTCTCACTCTTAGTTCTGTACCATACTCAGCTCTCACTCTTAGTTCTGTGCCATACTCAGCTCTCACTCTTGGTTCTGTACCATACTCAGCTCTCACTCTTAGTTCTGTGCCCTACTCAGCTCTCACTCTTGGTTCTGCACCATACTCAGATCTCACTCTTGGTTCTGAGCCATACTCAGCCCTCACTCTTAGTTCTGTGCCATACTCAGCTCTTACTCTTAGTTCTGTGCCCTACTCAGCTCTCACTCTTGGTTCTGCACCATACTCAGATCTCACTCTTGGTTCTGTACCATACTCAGCTCTCACTCTTGGTTCTGTACCATACTCAGCTCTCACTCTTAGTTCTGTGCCCTACTCAGCTCTCACTCTTGGTTCTGTGCCATACTCAGCTCTCACTCTTAGTTCTGCGCCATACTCAGCTCTCACTCTTGGTTCTGCACCATACTCAGCTCTCACTCTTGGTTCTGTACCATACTCAGCTCTCACTCTTGGTTCTGTACCATACTCAGCTCTCACTCTTAGTTCTGTGCCATACTCAGCTCTCACTCTTGGTTCTGCACCATACTCAGATCTCACTCTTGGTTCTGAGCCATACTCAGCTCTCACTCTTAGTTCTGTGCCCTACTCAGCTCTCACTCTTGTTCTGTGCCATACTCAGCTCTCACTCTTGGTTCTGCACCATACTCAGCTCTCACTCTTAGTTCTGTGCCATACTCAGCTCTCACTCTTAGTTCTGTGCCCTACTCAGCTCTCACTCTTGGTTCTGCACCATACTCAGCTCTCACTCTTAGTTCTGCACCATACTCAGCTCTCACTCTTGGTTCTGAGCCCTACTCAGCTCTCACTCTTGGTTCTGCACCATACTCAGCTCTCACTCTTGGTTCTGCACCATACTCAGCTCTCACTCTTGGTTCTGAGCCCTACTCAGCTCTCACTCTTGGTTCTGCACCATACTCAGCTCTCACTCTTAGTTCTGTGCCCTACTCAGCTCTCACTCTTAGTTCTGTACCATACTCAGCTCTCACTCTTGGTTCTGTACCCTACTCAGCTCTCACTCTTAGTTCTGTGCCATACTCAGCTCTCACTCTTAGTTCTGTGCCATACTCAGCTCTCACTCTTAGTTCTGTACCATACTCAGCTCTCACTCTTGGTTCTGTACCATACTCAGCTCTCACTCTTAGTTTTGTGCCCTACTCAGCTCTCACTCTTGGTTCTGCCACCATACTCAGAATCTCACTCTTGGTTCTGAGGCCATACTCAGCTCTCACTCTTAGTTCTGTGCCCTACGCAGCTCTCACTCTTCGTTCTGCACCATACTCAGCTCTCACTCTTGGTTCTGCACCATACTCAGCTCTCACTCTTGGTTCTGCACCATACTCAGCTCTCACTCTTGGTTCTGCACCATACTCAGCTCTCACTCTTGGTTCTGCACCATACTCAGCTCTCACTCTTGGTTCTGCACCATACTCAGCTCTCACTCTTGGTTCTGTACCATACTCAGCTCTCACTCTTGGTTCTGCACCATACTCAGCTCTCACTCTTAGTTCTGTGCCCTACTCAGCTCTCACTCTTGGTTCTGCACCATACTCAGCTCTCACTCTTGGTTCTGCACCATACTCAGCTCTCACTCTTGGTTCTGCACCATACTCAGCTCTCACTCTTGGTTCTGAGCCCTACTCAGCTCTCACTCTTGGTTCTGAGCCATACTCAGCTCCACAATACTTTGTCTCCACACCTACGTAGCTTTGCACTGATATTATCCCTGGTACCTATCTCTGCACCATATTCAGCCCCCACACTAATGAGCAAAACACAGCAGAAAGAATCCCAATCAGTGAGTTCTGGATACTTTGTGCTTAGTATCCTGTCTCCCAGTAATTTATGTTTAAGCACCAGCCTTTCTCGCAAATTATTTGCACTTTTGAACAAACCTCTAAGCAGCCCCCGGGGATTCTATGTTGGAAATGACTTTATTTGCTCTTAAAGATCTTTTTGTTGGCATGGGCCCGAAAGTGCTCAGTGTGTCCAGATTCCAGTTCCCCGGAGGATCATTTATCTTGATTAGGTTTTTAGTTGCATTTTTATGTCCGCCTTACGTGACCCTCATTCTTTACATGGATCCTGTCCAAATTTCCAGGCTATATTTCATAAACATAAAGGGGATCAGCAACTGCGTTCCATGTGGGCCTTGTCAGGGCACCGAATATAATATTCTGGTAATTCCTATGATAAAGTTCTGCATTAAATGTTGCTGTGATTGGTTTGATCCAACATGAATGCCTCCTGAACATTGGACTGGGGCGCTGTTCTATTGCAGCTCTATAAAAAATACTGGGCTTTGGTAAAAAGTGGTGAGACGCGGTACTGCAACTAATAATCTATAAACCTATTTCAGTTGGTTTTCTTTGCAATTACAAAGCATCTCCGCAGTATAACAGACCCTCTTGTTTTAATCTGCTGGGCAATACTTACAATATGTCCATTTTAATCCAAAACAATTGTATTTCTGTTACAGACCAGCAACATAAATCCAGTGCAAGGAATTGTGGGTAGAAACGATGTCCTCAGTGCCATTCTGGTTAATTCTGGGGGTTGTGTGACATGAATATAAAGTATTTGTTACTCAGTGGGACACTATGTTATTTGGACTCCCCATATTGGGGGACCTTATGTTCTTGGGCGGCTTTGCTTTCTGTTCCTACAGCAGAACGAGGAAAGAGAAATAGCGACCAGATAGTTTTGTCTGTTTGATGGATGTGGGGGATTAGACTCTTTCAGATCCCATCTGGGGAAAGATGTTTTGGGGTCTCTGGGTTAACTGGTTACAGAATCCATCTGCAGTCGGGCAGCGGAGGATCCTGCGTGTGAAGACTTGGCCAGAAGTTTCTATATCTTAATCTGTAGCACAGGGGGAACAATCCATTGGCCTCTGAAGAACATCAGTGAATATGTAAGATGGGGAACGTTCAGGACTCTTAGGGTGGGATAGAGGGGGCATAGGAGACCATATGGGGATGTAGATATAAGTACAACTGGCAAATTATATTGTTTATGACAGCAATGTCCAATTAAAAGTGTAAGAATTCACTGCATAAAACGGTTTTATTTAATAAAATCTGCAACAGCTCTAGTAGCCAATCAACAATTAGCATGTACCCATCACTTGTTTAGTTTAAAAGCAGGCATCTAATTGGTTGCTTTAGATTACTATGTCTGGGCCAAATGGGGTCCAAGGTAGGGTTGATGCCTTTTCTTCAGGTCCTTAATAGCCAATGAGTGAGACAGAGAGGGGTGGAAATGTGATGTTGTGGGTGGAGTTGTGATACAAAGAGATGGGGCAATGCCATAACTGGGCAAAGAAGGCTGAAATTTGAGAGTAAAAGTAGGAAATAAATAAGACAGTAATACAAGATGGGAACAGTAAACCATGATGGAGATAGTAGGGCAAGATGGAAGCAGGGATAAAAGAAAAGATGTAGATAAAAGATGAACCAAGGGAAGATGGAGACTGTAGGGCTAGACAGACATGGCAGAACAAAATTGTAACAGTGGGGCAAGATGGAGAGTGTAGGGCAAGATGGAGACAGTAGGACAAGATGGAGACAGTAGGGCAAGATGGAGACAGCAGGAGAAGATGGAGATAGTAGGACAAGATGGAGACAGTAGGGCAAGATGGAGACAGTAGGAAAAGATGGAGATAGTAGGGCAAGATGGAGACAGTAGGGCAAGATGGAGAGTGTAGGGCAAGATGGAGACAGTAGGACAAGATGGAGATAGTAGGGCAAGATGGAGACAGTAGGGCAAGATGGAGAGTGTAGGGCAAGATGGAGACAGTAGGACAAGATGGAGACAGTAGGGCAAGATGGAGACAGCAGGAGAAGATGGAGATAGTAGGACAAGATGGAGACAGTAGGGCAAGATGGAGACAGTAGGAAAAGATGGAGATAGTAGGGCAAGATGGAGACAGTAGGGCAAGATGGAGAGTGTAGGGCAAGATGGAGACAGTAGGACAAGATGGAGATAGTAGGGCAAGATGGAGACAGTAGGGCAAGATGGAGACAGTAGGACAAGATGGAGACAGTAGGGCAAGATGGAGACAGTAGGGTAAGATGAAGACAGAAGGACAAGATGGAGACAGTAGGGCAAGATGAAGACAGAAGGACAAGATGGAGACAGTAGGGTAAGATGAAGACAGAAGGACAAGATGGAGACAGTAGGACAAGATGAAGACAGAAGGACAAGATGGAGACAGTAGGGTAAGATGAAGACAGAAGGACAAGATGGTAGCAGTAGGACAAGGTGGCTTTCTCCTATGTTTCCATGTAAAGTCCAGCTCTACATTGCACAATTAATCACTCTACTGTGTCTGTGTCCCAATAATACATTTTTGTGAGCCTGATATCTCAAATCTGCACTTTTTTATAAAAACAAGAAATGTTTTCCCCCTTATTTTGCCTCATCTTTCCAAGCATTTGCAGTTCTATGTGACCCGGAGCAGTTTCCCAGAAGACATCGGAACCCCGGCTGCTAGAACATTGGGCCTTCGCCTCCCAGAGCTGCGTTCCATCAAACTCCCCAGAAGGGGCAGATCCCGCCGTGACCCGGCATCGTTTCCAAGGGCCCGTTGCCCCCGACCTCTTCCATAACTCTCGGAATATTTGGGAGCAGAGAGGGAATACATCCCGGGGCGCCTATCCAGGCGCATATTTCGCTCCGTGTTTATGAGCATTCCAGCAGGGATAATATTTATGAATGTGGCGTGATGTCAGGGTTTAATGTGGCGGAAAGAGGCCTGTCTTATCTGTGCAACTCACTCCTCTCCTAACGACTGTCAGCTGATCTCTTAGACATCCCATCAACCCCAATCACCGCCGCCCGAACAATGAAACTCCATGGATAGAATCTGATGGGGTGGAAAATCATTTCTTAGAAAAGGATCAACTGAGGAAATAGAGGAAATAAAGCTCCTGTGGAAAGCAAATATCCACCTACCTCTATCTGGTTGCTAGGGTCCAAATTACCTTAGCAACCAGGGAGCAAATGAGAGACTGATATATGAGTAGGGGAGGGGCTGAATAGAAAGATAAGGAATAAAAAGAAACAGTAACAATAAAACTGGAGCCTCACAGAGCAATAGGGTTTGGCTGCCGGGGTCAGTGACCCCCATTTGGAAGTTTCAAAGAGTTGAAAGGAGCAGTAAAATAATTCAAAAACTATAAGAAGTAAATAATGAAGACAAATTGCTTAGAACTGGCTATTCTATAACATACGAAACGTTAACCACCACTTTAAATAGAGATAATGAGCACTGTATAAACAAACACCTCCCCTTTCCCAGCTGCAGTCTGGGTCAGGCTTTCAGATACCTTACAACAGAGGGATTATCTGTGGTCTGGTAATTTGATTAACCACCTTCTCCCACTGAAAGTTGGAAAGCTAAACTGTTTTCAGTTTCAGTCTTTGCCCTGTTAAGTGCAAGAAACAATTAAAGGACAAGTCAACACAAATTGACTTGGGGTGCCAATGTGACAGCTGACAGCGCAGTCCCCAATTCTTACTAAAAAGCCTGTGATCTATAGTCAAGCTATACCTGCATTTAGATACATTGTTTCTCATATTTAATTAAATAAGTAGCTTTTGGCAGAGAGCCCAGAAATCTTAATGAGTGTCACCTGCACTTAGGTACATTGTTTCTCACATTTAATTAAATAAGTAGGCTTTTGGCAGAGAGCCCAGAAAGTTATGAAGCTATACCTGCACTTAGATACATTGTTTCTCATATTTAATTAAAAAGTAGCTTTTGGCAGAGAGCCCAGAAAGTTAACAAGCGCCACCTGCACTTAGATACAGTGTTTCTCACATTTAATTAAATAAGTAGCTTTTGGCAGAGAGCCCAGAAAGGTAACCCCCTTCCCCTGCACTGAGATACAACTGTAACTAATAAGCTAAACAGGTCTCTTGGGGGAACTGAGACTCACAGCTTAAAGGGCAACTTCACCTTTTTCAGCAGAACTGTAATAACACATAAAACAGGACCCCATAACCCCCCAGAAATGTGTTCAAATTTTAAATAACCTGCCGAATGTAGTCCCAGTAAACCTCCCTGGGACCCCCCCAGCTCTCCAGTCTGACACCCCCACCTCATGAATCACCTGGAGTTCCTCCCCCCCCCCCCAGAGAGATATAACAGGGCCCCGCCACACTCACACAGAGACAATGGGCACATATTCCCCTCGCTATTCCGCTCTTGGCCCCGGCTCCACTCCCGGCCGTGTCGGAAATACATTTAATTTCCCATCTCTGTTCCTCAGTTAATTAGCAGCGACAGGCCTGGCCATAACGAGAATAGCAGGAGGGCCCCGAGGATGTTTTGCTTTATTAAGTGTCTGATAAACCGCACGGGAAGGATGTCCAATCACAAGACGGCACTTGGTGCCATGCCAAAACCTCATGTCGGGAATGGGCCGGCGTTCTGTACTGCGGGTTCCACTCGCTGGGAGAATGGGCCGTGATAGGAGCGGGAGGGAGCCAGCGCTGTGTGTATATGGGAACTAGGGGGCATATTTATAAAGGTGATTTAGATATGGGACCTGTTATCCAGATCTGGGGTTATCCAGATATCTTTCCGTAATTTTAATCTCCATATCATTTAAACATTAAAGGGGTTGTTCATCTTAAAATTAAGTATTAGTATGATGTAGAGCTTGATATTCTGAGACAATTTGCAATTGGTTTGTATTTTGTATTATTTGTGGGCTTTCAGTTATTTAGTCTTTTTTTCAGCAGCTCTCCAGTTTGGAGTTTCAGCAGCGATCTGGTTGCTAGAGTCCAAATTACCCTAACAACCAGGCAGTGGTTGAAATAAGAAACCCAATAAATAGTGACTGTCTATGGCAGGGCCGGAACTAGGGGTAGGTAGAAAAGACAGCTGCCTAGGGCACAACACTGGGGGGCGCCACACAGGTACCTCTCCTGTCTCTGCTCATTGGCTGCTGGGGGTGAGGGGGGGATATCACTCCAACTTGCAGCGCAGCAGTAAAGTGTGCCTGAGTCTGAGCTTTCAGCCAGTACTACACATTAGAACTGCTTTCAGCTAACCTATTGTTTCTCCTACTCCCATGTAACTGGAGGAGTCCCAAGCCAGACTTGGATTTCTTACTATTGAGTGCTATTCTGATACCTACTGGGAGCTGCTATCTTGCTCCCTTCCCATAGTTCTGCTGATCGGCTGCTGGGGGTGAGGGGGGGATATCACTCCAACTTGCAGCGCAGCAGTAAAGTGTGCCTGAGTCTGAGCTTTCAGCCGGCGCTACACATTAGAACTGCTTTCAGCTAACCTATTGTTTCTCCTACTCCCATGTAACTGGAGGAGTCCCAAGCCGGACTTGGATTTCTTACTATTGAGTGCTATTCTGATACCTACTGGGAGCTGCTATCTTGCTCCCTTCCCATTGTTCTGCTGATCGGCTGCTGTGGGTGAGGGGGGGGGGATATCACTCCAACTTGCAGCGCAGCAGTAAAGTGTGCCTGAGTCTGAGCTTTCAGCCAGCGCTACACATTAGAACTGCTTTCAGCTAACCTATTGTTTCTCCTACTCCCATGTAACTGGAGGAGTCCCAAGCCGGACTTGGATTTCTTACTATTGAGTGCTATTCTGATACCTACTGGGAGCTGCTATCTTGCTCCCTTCCCATTGTTCTGCTGATCGGCTGCTGGGGGGGAGGGGGGGGATATCACTCCAACTTGGGGTTTATATCGTGGATGCAATGAGCAGTAAGACCACCCAGGTCTGACCATTAAAATGAATGTAAATGCCCAGGGGGCTTACCTTCTTCTTGCTGCAGTAGATTTGCCATTTTTTCTCTGGGGGGAGCGCAAACATGGCCTCTCTGTTTTTATCTGTGAGATCCAGTTCATCCTGTTTATTTAGACAAAGGAATAAGGATTAGACATTGACACAAACTCCACTTTTCGGCTTTTTATATGCAATAAATGAGACAAATATCTGACAAAAAATGGAAAAATGGAAAACCTGGAAATAAATAGTTTCAGTGGTTGTTAATGGGCCCCCAACCCAGGCCTGATCTGGGATTTAAAATAGACCCCAGCATTCCCAGTACCCAGAGGCACAAACAGCCCCCCCAGCCCAATAAATAGTGACTGTCTGTGGCACCTTACAGCCCCCCTGGCATTCCCAGTACCCAGAGGAACAAACAGCCCCCCCAGCCCAATAAATAGTGACTGTCTGTGGCACCTTACAGCCCCCCTTGGCATTCCAGTACCCAGAGGAACCAAAACAGCCCCCCCCCAGCCCAAAAATAGTGACTGTCTGTGGCACCTTACAGCCCCCTGGCATTCCCAGTACCAGAGGACAAACAGCCCCCCCAGCCCAAAATTAGGACTGTCTTTGGCACTTACAGCCCCCCCGGCATTCCAGTACCCAGAGGACACAAAAAGCCCCCCAGCCCAATAAATAGTGGACTGTCTGTGGCAACCTTACAGCCCCCCTGGCATTCCCAGTACCCAGAGGCACAAACACCCCCCCCAGCCCAATAAATAGTGACTGTCTGTGGCACCTTCAGGCCCCTGCATTCCAGTACCCACGAGGCACAAACAGCCCCCCAGCCCAATAAATAGTGACTGTCTGTGGCACCTTACAAGCCCCCTGCATTCCAGTACCCAGAGGCACAAACAGCCCCCCCCAGCCCAATAAATAGTGACTGTCTGTGGCCACTTAAAGCCCCCCTGGCATTCCCAGTACCCAGAGGCACAAACAGCCCCCCCACAGCCCAATAAATATGAGTGACTGTCTGTGGCACCTTACAGCCCCCCCGGCCATTCCCAGTACCCAGAGGCACAACAGCCCCCCCAGCCCAATAAATAGTGACTGTCTGTGGCACCTTACAGCCCCCCGGCATTCCCAGTACCCAGAGGCACAACCAGCCCCCCCCAGCCCAATAAATAGTGAGTGTCTGTGGCACCTTACAGCCCCTGGCATTCCCAGTACCCAGAGGCACAAACAGCCCCCCAGCCCAATAAATAGTGACTGTCTGTGGCACCTTACAGCCCCCCTGGCATTCCAGTACCCAGAGGCACAAACAGCCCCCCCAGCCAATAAATAGTGACTGTCTGTGGGCACCTTACAGCCCCCTGGCATTCCAGTACCCAGAGGCACAAACAGCCCCCCCAGCCAATAAATAGTGACTGTTCTGTGGCACCTTACAGCCCCCCTGGCATTCCAGTACCCAGAGGCACAAACAGCCCCCCCCCAGCCCATAAATAGTGACTGTCTGTGGCACCTTACAGCCCCCTGGCATTCCCAGTACCCAGAGGCACAAACAGCCCCCCCCCAGCCCAATAAATAGTGACTGTCTGTGGCACCTTACAGGCCCACCCTGGCATTCCCAGTACCCAGAGGCACAAACAGCCCCCCCCAGCCCAATAAATAGTGACTGTCTGTGGCACCTTACAGCCCCCTGGCATTCCCAGTACCCAGAGGCACAAACAGCCCCCCCAGCCCAATAAATAGTGACTGTCTGTGGCACCTTACAGCCCCCCTGGCATTCCCAGTTACCCAGAGGCACAAACAGCCCCCCCAGCCCCAATAAATAGTGACTGTCTGTGGCACCTTACAGCCCCCCTGGCATTCCCAGTACCCAGAGGCACAAACAGCCCCCCCAGCCCAATAAATAGTGACTGTCTGTGGCACCTTACAGCCCCCCTGGCATTCCCAGTACCCAGAGGCACAAAACAGCCCCCCCCCAGCCCAATAAATAGTGACTGTCTGTGGCACCTTACAGCCCCCCTGGCATTCCCAGTACCCAGAGGCACAAACAGCCCCCCCCCAGCCAATAAATAGTGACTGTCTGTGGCACCTTACAGCCCCCCTGGCATTTCCCAGTACCCCAGAGGCACAAACAGCCCCCCCAGCCCAATAAATAGTGACTGTCTGTGGCACCTTACAGCCCCCCTGGCATTCCCAGTACCCAGAGGCCAAACAGCCCCCCCCAGCCCAATAAATAGTGACTGTCTGTTGGCACCTTACAGCCCCCCGGCATTCCCAGTACCCCAGAGGCACAAACAAGCCCCCCAGCCCAATAAATAGTGACTGTCTGTGGCACCTTACGCCCCCCTGGCATTCCCAGTACCCAGAGGCACAAACAGCCCCCCCCAGCCCAATAAATAGTGACTGTCTGTGGCACCTTACAGCCTCCCCTGGCATTCCAGTACCCAGAGGCACAAACAGCCCCCCAGCCCAATAAATAGTGACTGTCTGTGGCACCTTACAGCCCCCCTGGCATTCCAGTACCCAGAGGCACAAACAGCCCCCCCCCAGCCCAATAAATAGTGACTGTCTTGGCACCTTACAGCCCCCCGGCATTCCCAGTACCAGAGGCACAAACAGCCCCCCCCAGCCCAATAAATAGTGACTGTCTGTGGCACCTTACAGCCCCCCTGGCATTCGCCAGTACCCAGAGGCAGCAACAGCCCCCCAGCCCAATAAATAGTGACTGTCTGTGGCACCTTACAGCCCCCCTGGCATTCCAGTACCCAGAGGCACAAACACCCCCCAGCCAATAAATATGACTGTGGCACTTACAGCCCCCTGGCATTCCCAGTACAGAGCACAACAGCCCCCCAGCCCAATAAATAGTGACTGTCGTGCACCTTACAGCCCCCCTGGCATTCCCAGTACCCCAGAGGCACAACAGCCCCCCCCAGCCCATAAATAGTGACTGTCTGTGGCACCTTACAGCCCGCCCCGGCATTCCCCAGTACCCAGAGGAACAAACAGCCCCCCCAGCCCAAATAAATAGTGACTGTCTGTGGCACCTTACAGCCGCCCCTGGCATTCCCAGTACCCAGAGGACAAACAGCCCCCCCCAGCCATAAATAGTGACTGTCTGTGGCACCTTACAGCCCCCCTGGCATTCCAGTACCACAGAGGACAAACAGGCCCCCCCAGCCCAATAAATAGTGCTGTCTGTGGCACCTTACAGCCCCCCTGGCATTCCCAGTACCCAGAGGAACAAACAGCCCCCCCGCAGCCCAATAAATAGTGACTGTCTGTGGCACTTACAGCCCCCCTGGCATTCCCAGTACCCAGAGGCACAAACAGCCCCCCCCCAGCCCAATAATAGTGGACTGTCTTGGCACCTTACAGCCCCCCTGGCATTTCCAGTACCCAGAGGACAAAACAGCCCCCCAGCCCAATAAATATGACTGTCTGTGGCACCTACAGCCCCCCTGGCATTCCCAGTACCCAGAGGCACAAACAGCCCCCCCAGCCCAATAAATAGTGACTGGCTGTGGCACTTTACAGCCCCCTGGCATTCCCAGTACCCAGAGGAAACAAACAGCCCCCCCAGCCCAATAAATAGTGACTGTCTGTGGCACCTTACAGCCCCCCCCGCCATTCCCAGTACCCAGAGGACAACAGCCCCCCCAGCCCAATAATAGGGAACTGTCTGTGGCACCTTACAGCCCCCCTGGCATTCCCAGTACCCAGAGGCACAACAGCCCCCCAGCCAATAAAATAGTGACTGTCTGTGGCACCTTACAGCCCCCTGGCATTCCCAGTACCCAGAGGCACAAACAGCCCCCCAGCCCCAAAATAATGGAGTCTGGCACCTCACATCATCCCACCCAGCAAAACCACCTTACAATAGTAACACAGATACATGCCCTCCTATTCGCAAACCACAAGCTACCCCCCCCAAGAATATACAGCCCCCTTGGCATTCCCAGTACCCAGAGGAAAACAGCCCCCCAGGCCCAATAAATAGTTACTGTCTGTGCACCTTACAGCCCCCCTGGCATTCCCAGTACCCAGGAGCACAAACAGCCCCCCAGCAGCCCAATAAATTAGTGACTGTCTGTGGCACCTTACAAGCCCCCCGCAATTCCCAGTACCCAAGAGGCACAAACAGCCCCCCCCAGCCCAATAAATAGTGACTGTCTGTGGCACCTTACAGCCCCCTGCATTCCCAGTACCCAGAGGCACAAAACAGCCCCCCAGCCCAATAATAGTGATGTCTGTTGCACCTTACAGCCCCCCCGGCATTCCCAGTACCCAGAGGCACAAAACAGCCCCCCCCCAGCCCAATAAATAGTGACTGTCTGTGCACCTTACAGCCCCCCTGGAATTCCCAGTACCCAGAGGGCACAAACAGCCCCCCCAGCCCAATAAATAGTGGACTGTCTGTGGCACCTTACAGCCCCCCTGGCATTCCCAGTACCCAGAGGCACAAACAGCCCCCCCCCAGCCCAATAAATAGTGACTGTCTGTGGCACCTTACAGCCCCCCTGGCATTCCCAGTACCCAGAGGCACAAACAGCCCCCCCTCCCCCCAGCCCAATAAATAGTGACTGTCTGTGGCACCTTACAGCCCCCCGGCATTCCCAGTACCCAGAGGCCCAAACAGCCCCCCCAGCCCAATAAATAGTGACTGTCTGTGGCACCTTACAGCCCCCCTGGCATTCCCAGTACCCAGAGGCACAAACAGCCCCCCCCCAGCCCAATAAATAGTGACTGTCTGTGGCACCTTACAGCCCCCCCGGCATTCCCAGTACCAGAGGCACAAACAGCCCCCCCAGCCCAATAAATAGTGACTGTCTGTGGCACCTTACAGCCCCCCTGGCATTCCCAGTACCCAGAGGAACAAACAGCCCCCCCAGCCCAATAAATAGTGACTGTCTGTGGCACCTTACAGCCCCCCTGGCATTCCCAGTACCCAGAGGCACAAACAGCCCCCCCAGCCCAATAAATAGTGACTGTCTGTGGCACCTTACAGCCCCCCTGGCATTCCCAGTACCCAGAGGCACAAACAGCCCCCCCCAGCCCAATAAATAGTGACTGTCTGTGGCACCTTACAGCCCCCCTGGCATTCCCAGTACCCACAGGCACAAACAGCCCCCCCAGCCCAATAAATAGTGAGTGTCTGTGGCACCTTACAGCCCCCCTGGCATTCCCAGTACCCAGAGGCACAAACAGCCCCCCCAGCCCAATAAATAGTGACTGTCTGTGGCACCTTACAGCCACCCCGGCATTCCCAGTACCCAGAGGCACAAACAGCCCCCCCCCAGCCCAATAAATAGTGACTGTCTGTGGCACCTTACAGCCCCCCTGGCATTCCCAGTACCCAGAGACACAAACACCCCCCCCAGCCCATAAATAGTGACTGTCTGTGGCACCTTACAGCCCCCCTGGCATTCCCAGTACCCAGAGGCACAAACATCCCCCCCAGCCCAATAAATAGTGACTGTCTGTGGCACCTTAACAGGCCCCCCTGGCATTCCCAGTCCCAGAGGCACTAAACAGCCCCCCCCCAGGCCCAATAAGATAGGGAGGTCTGTGGCACCTTACAGCCCCCCCCCGGCTTCCCAGTACCCAGGAGGCACAAAACAGCCCCCCCAGCCCATAATAGTGACTTGTCTGTTTGGCACCTTTACAGCCCCCCTGGCATTCCCAGTCCCAGAGGGAACAAACAGCCCCCCCAGGCCCAATAAATAGTGGACTGTCTGTGGGCACCTTACAGGCCCCCCCCTGGCGATTCCCAGTACCCAGACGGCACAAACAGCCCCCCCAGCCCAATAAATAGTGGACTGTCTGTGGCACCTTACAGCCCCCCTGGCATCCCCAGTACCCAGAGGAACAAACAGCCCCCCCCAGCCCAATAAATAGTGACTGTCTGTGGCACCTTACAGCCCCCCCTGGCATTCCCCAGTACCCAGAGGCACAAACAGCCCCCCCAGCCCAATAAATAGTGACTGTCTGTGGCACCTTACAGCCCCCCTGGCATTCCCAGTACCCACAGGCACAAAAACAGCCCCCCCCAGCCCCAATAAATAGTGACTGTCTGTGGCACTTACAGCCCCCCTGGCATTCCCAGTACCCAGAGGCACAAACAGCCCCCCCCCAGCCCAATAAATAGTGACTGTCTGTTGGTAACCTTACAGCCCCCCCGGCATTCCCAGTACCCAGAGGCACAAACAGCCCCCCCAGGGCCCAATAAATAGTGACTGTCTGTGGCACCTTACAGCCCCCCTGGCATTCCCAGTACCCCAGAGGCACAAACAGCCCCCCCCAGCCCAATAAATAGTGACTGTCTGTGGCACCTTACAGCCCCCCGGCATTCCCAGTACCCAGAGGCACAAACAGCCCCCCCAGCCCAATAAATAGTGACTGTCTGTGGCACCTTACAGCCCCCCTGGCATTCCCAGTACCCAGAGGAACAAACAGCCCCCCCAGCCCAATAAATAGTGACTGTCTGTGGCACCTTACAGCCCCCCTGGCATTCCCAGTACCCAGAGGCACAAACAGCCCCCCCAGCCCAATAAATAGTGACTGTCTATGGCACCTTACAGCCCCCCCGGCATTCCCAGTACCCAGAGGAACAAACAGCCCCCCCAGCCCAATAAATAGTGACTGTCTGTGGCACCTTACAGCCCCCCTGGCATTCCCAGTACCCAGAGGCACAAACAGCCCCCCCAGCCCAATAAATAGTGACTGTCTATGGCACCTTACAGCCCCCCGGCATTCCCAGTACCCAGAGGAACAAACAGCCCCCCCAGCCCAATAAATAGTGACTGTCTGTGGCACCTTACAGCCCCCCTGGCATTCCCAGTACCCAGAGGCACAAACAGCCCCCCCAGCCCAATAAATAGTGACTGTCTATGGCACCTTACAGCCCCCCGGCATTCCCAGTACCCAGAGGCACAAACAGCCCCCCCAGCCCAATAAATAGTGACTGTCTGTGGCACCTTACAGCCCCCCTGGCATTCCCAGTACCCAGAGGAACAAACAGCCCCCCCAGCCCAATAAATAGTGACTGTCTGTGGCACCTTACAGCCCCCCTGGCATTCCCAGTACCCAGAGGCACAAACAGCCCCCCCAGCCCAATAAATAGTGACTGTCTATGGCACCTTACAGCCCCCCCGGCATTCCCAGTACCCAGAGGAACAAACAGCCCCCCCAGCCCAATAAATAGTGACTGTCTGTGGCACCTTACAGCCCCCCTGGCATTCCCAGTACCCAGAGGCACAAACAGCCCCCCCCAGCCCAATAAATAGTGACTGTCTGTGGCACCTTACAGCCCCCCTGGCATTCCCAGTACCCAGAGGCACAAACAGCCCCCCCAGCCCAATAAATAGTGACTGTCTGTGGCACCTTACAGCCCCCCTGGCATTCCCAGTACCCAGAGGCACAAACAGCCCCCCCAGCCCAATAAATAGTGACTGTCTGTGGCACCTTACAGCCCCCCTGGCATTCCCAGTACCCAGAGGCACAAACAGCCCCCCCAGCCCAATAAATAGTGACTGTCTGTGGCACCTTACAGCCCCCCTGGCATTCCCAGTACCCAGAGGAACAAACAGCCCCCCCAGCCCAATAAATAGTGACTGTCTGTGGCACCTTACAGCCCCCCTGGCATTCCCAGTACCCAGAGGCACAAACAGCCCCCCCAGCCCAATAAATAGTGACTGTCTATGGCACCTTACAGCCCCCCCGGCATTCCCAGTACCCAGAGGAACAAACAGCCCCCCCAGCCCAATAAATAGTGACTGTCTGTGGCACCTTACAGCCCCCCTGGCATTCCCAGTACCCAGAGGCACAAACAGCCCCCCCCAGCCCAATAAATAGTGACTGTCTGTGGCACCTTACAGCCCCCCTGGCATTCCCAGTACCCACAGATTGCCAGTCTAGACCCGCTGCCCAAGTTTCTAAAGATTTCTGCCAATTCCCTCTGTTTTCCATACATCAATGAACCCCCACACCAGCATAGGTAATAATGGGGAGAGACTCATTTACCGTTACAGATGTCCCCATTATCATAGCACCCAATATCTGAATGATAAAAAGTTGGGCAGTTTAGGTCACGCACCACTGTTGTCACCCACTTTCCAGTAAGCCCCACCCATAGGGGGTTCTCCCTGCAAAATCAAGACTAAGGATACAATATGACTGTGTGGCCCATACAGGAGCCCGGACCCATATGTCCCCTTGGTCCATGCCAAATACCTTTAGTGGCTTTATAACCTCCCTCCAGCAATAACAATCAATTCCATATCCCCACCTCAATCACATGGGCTTTTAGTTCACCTAAACCTCCCTTTAATTATTAAAGGGGCGGTTCACCTTTCTATTAACTTTTAGTATGTTCTAGAATGTCCTATTTCTAGCAACTTTGCAACTGGTCATTAGAGTTCTTGAATTATTTGCCTTCCTCTTCTACATCTTTCCAGGGTCGGACTGGGGGGTGCGGGCCTCACTAGGGCTGCCGCGCCAGGGGCCCCGCACTCACCAAGGTGCCTCCTCCGGCTGTGTCACCCCCTGTGCAGCCCTAAACCCACCCCCGCAGGGGCCCCTGTGCGACGTCCCCCCCTGAACGCATATGTGAAACGCGTCAGGGAAGGATATTGGAGGCCAGAGGAAGCAGCAATAAGGTCGGGTCTGGGCCGCTGGGGCCCACCGGGTAATTTCCCTGTGTCCTGGCGGCCCAGTCCGACCCTGCATCTTTCCAGCTTTCAAATGGGGGTCACTGACCCCGGCAGCCAAACCCTATTGCTCTGTGAGGCTCCAGTTTTATTGTTATTGTTACTTTTTATTCCTTATCTTTCTATTCAGTCTCTCTCTTATTAATATTATAGTCTCTCATTTAACCCACTGCCTGGTTGCTAAGGTAAACAAGACCCTAGCAACCAGACAGCTGCTGAAATTCCAAACTGGAGAGCTGCTAAACAAAAAGCAAAATAACTGAAAAACAACTAAAAATAAAAAACGAAAATCAATTGCAAATTGTCTCTAAATATCCATGTCCTAATAAAAGTCAATTTAAAGGTGAAGCATCCACCTGATGAAGATGCCTACCCTCCAGCAGCTAAGGAAACAATATGGCGGACAAGACTGTACTGTACTCCCATGCTTTCCAAGGGATAGATGTCTCACCATGGACACTAATAAAACTTAGGATATTGGTTGGAATTTTCCATTTCCTATATATATATATCTGGAGAACAGAATCCCAACAAATAAACAGGCAATTAAACAGCCCAAAAAGAAGTGGAGACACGGCGCTGCCAACCTAGCGAGGTAAAAGGCATTTTGGAAGCTGTTATCCGAGGAAAGCTGAGCCGTGGCTGAGCGAATGAGCATATGGAAATGTTTATTGCTAGAATATCCAAGCGAAACGAGAGGCTTTGCCATGTTACATAGGATTACAGAGCCCACAGTGAGATTCCACATCTATAAATAAAGCCAAGGAATTCTGTCTGAGGTCAGGAAGCTTGTAAAGCGGGTGTGCGCGAAACGCGGGGGGACCAGGGAGGAGGGACGAGCCACTGTGTGGTTGTGTTTGTTGATGGGCAGCTTTGGGGGGCTCAGCTACTGGCTTGGGGCAAATAAGCAGAAGGCGGAGCTGTCCAACCTGCAGCCAGGGGGGGGGGTTCCTGCAATGGGGCAAAGGTAAATCAGGTGGTACTTAAGCAAAGCATAAGGAACAGATTTATTGTTTAAAACCCAACAATACCCCATTTTTATGTAGGAAAGCACTGTCTGTACATTTACGTTCCTGCCCCACTGCCCCACGTTGGTGTAGAATAGGTGGCTTTTTATCATGGCAGTGTGTGTTTTTCTGTCTCTGGCACCCAAAAGCCTAGAGGCACCGCGGCCCCTACTGAACTACATCTGCCAGCATTGCCCAACAGTCCTCCAACATAGGCGACATTGTTATAAATCGGCCTTACACATGGCACTTTGCTCCTGGGGGGTTTTTACCAGGGACAAATATAAAATCCACATGCTGGAGGGTAATTAGCAATGGAACGGTCACTGATAACAGTAAAATGAGAATTCCCTAATATTAAAAAATGATGTATAGTTCCTAGAAAGTATACTTTTATTGCCAAATGTCTGTAGTCTCACTTTGCAGGACTTATGGGGAAGGTCATGAATAAGCTGGGATAGATTGCAGTGTTGCCCCCAACCACACTATATGCAGGATATTATCTAAAGAGGAAACCCAGCCAGCCAGGGGCATAAACAGCCACATCCCTAGGAAATGACTCCCAGTTACTTGTACTCGTGCCACTCACAGCTCTCTTTATGCCTCTCTAGTAATAAAGCTCTCAGTAATCCCAGCCTTGTTTGGTAGCTACTAGGGCATAGGGCTGCACATGAATGCTCAGGGCTAGCAAATTGTACCCAGAACATCATTTAAAGATAGAAGTGTTTGCAAATTATCAGTGTGGGCTGTATAATATAGGAGGGTTAAATGGAACAGTGGGGCACAATGGCGACACGAGGGAAAGCTGGAAACAGTAGGTCAACTGGCAAGAGTAAGGTAGGCTGGGGGTAATAGGATAAGATACTGACAGCAGGACAAGTGTGTGACAGCAGAAAAAACTGGAGACAGTAGGGCAATATGGGGACAGCAGGACAAGATGGAGACAGTAGGACAAGATGGAGACAGTAGGGCAAGATGGAGACAGTAGGGCAAGATGGAGACAGTAGGGCAAGATGGAGACAGTAGGGCAAGATGGAGACAGTATCAAAAGATAAAGACAACAGAGTGTGATGCCAACAGAAGGGGAAGATGGAGTCAGAAGGCAAGGTGTCCACAGTAAGGCAAGGCAAGATGGACAAGATAGGGATATTTAGGAGAAGTTGGTGACAATCGGACAATATGATGACAGTAGGCTAAGATGCAGGTTGTAGGGCAGGTTGGTGAAACAGGTCAGTGAGGAGATAGTAGAGCAAACTAAAGATTGTAATACAAGATGTTTGCAATACACTAAGGTCAAGCAAGATTTGTAGAGCAAGATAGTGACAGTAGGGCAAGATGGAGACAGTAGGGCAAGATGGAGACAGTAGGATAAGATGGAGCCAGTAGTACAAGATGGAGCCAGTAGTACAAGATGGAGTAAGTAGGGCAAGATGGAGACAGTAGGGCAAAATGGAGACAGAAGGGCAAAATGGAGCCAGTAGGATACGATGGAGCCAGTAGTACAAGATGGAGTAAGTAGGGCAAGATGGAGACAGTAGGGCAAGATGGAGACAGTAGGGCAAGATGGAGACAGTAGGGCAAGATGGAGACAGTAGGGCAAGATGGAGACAGTAAGGCAAAATGGAGACAGAAGGGCAAAATGGAGCCAGTAGGATAAGATGGAGCCAGTAGTACAAGATGGAGTAAGTAGGGCAAGATGGAGACAGTAGGGCAAGATGGAGACAGTAGGGCAAAATGGAGCCAGTAGGATAAGATGGAGACAGTAGGGCAAGATAGAGACAGTAGGGCAAGATGGAGACAGTAGGGCAAGATAGAGACAGTAGGGCAAAATTGAGACAGTAGGGCAAGATGGAGACAGTAGGGCAAGAAGGAGACAGTAGGGCAAGATGGAGACAGTAGGGCAAAATGGAGACAGAAGGGCAAAATGGAGCCAGTAGGATAAGATGGAGCCAGTAATACAAGATGGAGTAAGTAGGGCAAGATGGAGACAGTAGGGCAAGATGGAGACAGTAGGGCAAAATGGAGCCTGTAGGATAAGATGGAGACAGTAGGGCAAGATGGAGACAGAAGGGCAAGATAGAGACAGTAGGGCAAAATGGAGACAGTAGGGCAAGATAGAGAATGGACAGCAGGATGGAGAATGTACTGCAAAGGGAACTCAGTAGGGCAAGTATCAATACTAGATCAAGATGGTGACAGTAGAACAAGATGTTGAGAGTAGACTAAAGTGGCACCAGTAGGGCAAGATGGAGACAGTAGGGCAAGATGATGACAGAGGAAAAAGACAGTAACTGCAGGAAATATTGTAACAGCAAAGTACTGCATTCTTATTATCCTATATTTATATATAGTGCTGACATGTTGTCCATCCTGCAGTACAACTTACAGCACCCCTATGGCACCCACCATTACCCACCAAGTTTGATTTTCCTTAGTGATGTTCTGCTGGATTTCCCTGCACTGAGGCACGTCTCTGGTCCCACTGATACAGTTGTGTTATTCTGACACCGTTCCCTTATAACACAACTCTGCCCTATAAATCAAACATGACGTTCAGTGACAAGAAGCCCCTCACCCTGACACCCTGCTACTTTCTCACTTGCCCGACACGGTGCTTGTTCAGTAGGTGTCATCTGCGGGGGTTAAACATCCCGACTCATTACCAACATCTTGTGATATTTAGCAAGTCAGTAAGATCTGCCTGGTATAGTGCCAGCAACCCCATCTGCTTCAGTCCTACACTGAATATATATATATATCATGTAAATGCTCTTTACCTTTAAGCACATAGGGTAGGTTTTGCTAAGCTAGAACTCTTAATATGTTGTAGACATTGATATTCTGAGACAATTAGCAATTGGTCATTTTTTATGGTTTTTCAGTTATTTAGCTTTTTGTTCAGCAGCTATTTTGCTAGGTATTTTAGCAGCTATCTGGTTGCTAGGGTCTTTTTTATCCTAGTAATCAGGCAGTAGTTTAAACGAGAGATGGGAATATGAATAGCTAAGGGTCTGCACAGAAAGCTAAGTAATAAAAAGTAACAATAATAGTAAAAATGAGGCCTTACAGAGCAATAGGTTTTGTCTACCGGGGTCACTGACCCCCACTTGAAAGCTGGAAAGAAGCAGAAGAGAAAACAATACAGGTATAGGATCCGTTATCCAGAAACCCATTACCCAGAAAGTTCCGAATTACGGAAAGGCCATCTCCCATAGACTCAATTTTAAACAAATGATTCTAATTTTTAGAAATAATTTTCTTTTTCTCTGTAATAATAAAACAGTACCTGTACTTGATCCCAACTAAGATATAATTACCCCTTATTGGGGCAGAACAGCCCTATTGGGTTTATTTAATGGTTAAATGATTCCCTTTTCTCTGTAATAATAAAACAGTACCTGTACTTGATCCCAACTAAGATATAATTACCCCTTATTGGGGCAGAACAGCCCTATTGGGTTTATTTAATGGTTAAATGATTCCCTTTTCTCTGTAATAATAAAACAGTACCTGTACTTGATCCCAACTAAGATATAATTACCCCTTATTGGGGGCAGAACAGTCCTACTGGGTTTATTTAATGGTTAAATGATTCCCTTTTCTCTGTAATAATAAAACAGTACCTGTACTTGATCCCAACTAAGATATAATTACCCCTTATTGGGGGCAGAACAGCCCTATTGGGTTTATTTAAGGGTTAAATGATTCCCTTTTCTCTGTAATAATAAAACAGTACCTGTACTTGATCCCAACTAAGATATAATTACCCCTTATTGGGGGCAGAACAGTCCTACTGGGTTTATTTAATGGTTAAATGATTCCCTTTTCTCTGTAATAATAAAACAGTACCTGTACTTGATCCCAACTAAGATATAATTACCCCTTATTGGGGCAGAACAGCCCTATTGGGTTTATTTAATGGTTAAATGATTCCCTTTTCTCTGTAATAATAAAACAGTACCTGTACTTGATCCCAACTAAGATATAATTACCCCTTATTGGGGCAGAACAGCCCTATTGGGTTTATTTAATGGTTAAATGATTCCCTTTTCTCTGTAATAATAAAACAGTACCTGTACTTGATCCCAACTAAGATATAATTACCCCTTATTGGGGCAGAACAGCCCTATTGGGTTTATTTAATGGTTAAATGATCCCCTTTTCTCTGTAATAATAAAACAGTACCTGTACTTGATCCCAACTAAGATATAATTACCCCTTATTGGGAGCAGAACAGCCCTATTGGGTTTATTTAATGTTTCAATGATTTTTTAATAAACTTAAAGCATGGAGATCCAAACTACGGAAAGATCCCTTATCCAGAAGACCCCAGGTCCTGAGCATTCTGAATAACAGGTCCCATACCTGTAATAAGTAATTCAAAAACTATAAAAAATAAATAATGAACACCAACTGCAAAGTTGCTAGCTATAGGGTAATCTATAACATATTTATACATATATATTTATACAAAAGGGCCCTCTCGCGCTCACACAGCACAAACAGGCGCAACTCCCCGCGGGGCTGTATCGGGCGAGGTAGGCAGGGAGTTGGCAGGGAGTCCCCATTCCTGGCTTTGCCCCTCCTTACGGCATAAATTTGTCATCACATCAGTTAGAATAAAGTTAATAAAAGGCTAATCCCTCGCTGAGATTACTGCTGGGAGTAACAATATGAAGCAGCAAAGCCTTGGAAAGCCTTCAAGTTACTGTGTGGCACGGCCCGAAGCAGCAGCGGAATTCTCTCTTTATTAAAAAAGGCCTGAGAGTGGCCCCTGGCTGTGCCGGTGTGGGCAGCGCCAAGGAATTCTCAGCCACAATGTGCCCAGTGTCGGCATCTGAGCCCCAAACAGCACAGCCATTAATCAGCAGCCATGGGGAGAGGGGCACAGGTTCAACTACACCGTGCATTGGCCCACGTCCCTCTGGCTCTGCCTCTCCTTCTTGTCAGAGTTTATTATGGCCGCCGGCGGGACTGATACAGCAACAGTCACTAACTGAGCTGCACTGTGGTGCCAAAGGAAAAATATGTTTTATATAGAAAATCACTTTGCCGACCCCTCCCGCAGTATAAAATAAACACAATACAAATGGGTACGTAGATAAAATTACAACAATGAGTGATTCATTGGGGGTGGGGAGGAAAGGAGATCTCACCATCAGCATAGGAAGGGGTTCCTTACTGTAAGGGCAGTCAGGTTATGGGGTTCCCTACCAAGAGAGGGGGAATGAGTGATACATTGGGGGTGGGGAGGAAAGGAGATCTCACCATCAGCATAGGAAGGGGTTCCTTACTGTAAGGGCAGTCAGGTTATGGGGTTCCCTACCAAGAGAGGGGGAATGAGTGATACATTGGGGGTGGGGAGGAAAGGAGATCTCACCATCAGTATAGGAAGGGGTTCCTTACTGTAAGGGCAGACAGGTTATGGGATTCCCTACCAAGAGAGGGGGAATGAGTGATACATTGGGGGTGGGGAGGAAAGGAGATCTCACCATCAGTATAGGAAGGGGTTCCTTACTGTAAGGGCAGACAGGTTATGGGATTCCCTACCAAGAGAGGGGGAATGAGTGATACATTGGGGGGGGGAGGAAGGGTATCTCACCATCAGCATAGGAAGGGGTTCCTTACTGTAAGGGCAGTCAGGTTATGGGGTTCCCTACCAAGAGAGGGGGAATGAGTGATACATTGGGGGTGGGGAGGAAAGGAGATCTCACCATCAGTATAGGAAGGGGTTCCTTACTGTAAGGGCAGACAGGTTATGGGATTCCCTACCAAGAGAGGGGGAATGAGTGATACATTGGGGGGGGGGGAGGAAGGGTATCTCACCATCAGCATAGGGGTTCCTTACTGTAAGGGCAGACAGGTTATGGGATTCCCTACCAAGAGAGGGGGAATGAGTGATACATTGGGGGTGGGGAGGGAAGGGGATCTCACCATCAGCATAGGAAGGGGCTCTTTAATGTAAGGGCAGTCAGGTTATGGGATTCCCTACCAAGAGAGGGGGAATGAGTGATACATTGGGGGTGGGGAGGGAAGGGGATCTCACCATCAGCATAGGAAGGGGTTCCTTACTGTAAGGGCAGACAGGTTATGGGATTCCCTACCAAGAGAGGGGGAATGAGTGATACATTGGGGGGGGGGGGGGAAGGGTATCTCACCATCAGCATAGGAAGGGGTTCCTTACTGTAAGGGCAGTCAGGTTATGGGATTCCCTACCAAGAGAGGGGGAATGAGTGATACATTGGGGGTGGGGAGGAAAGGAGATCTCACCATCAGCATAGGAAGGGGTTCCTTACTGTAAGGGCAGTCAGGTTATGGGGTTCCCTACCAAGAGAGGGGGAATGAGTGATACATTGGGGGTGGGGAGGAAAGGAGATCTCACCATCCGCATAGGAAGGGGTCCCTTACTGTAAGGGCAGTCAGGTTATGGGATTCCCTACCCAGAGAGGGGGAATGAGTGATACATTGGGGGTGGGGAGGAAAGGAGATCTCACCATCAGTATAGGAAGGGGTTCCTTACTGTAAGGGCAGACAGGTTATGGGATTCCCTACCAAGAGAGGGGGAATGAGTGATACATTGGGGGGGGGGAGGAAGGGTATCTCACCATCAGCATAGGAAGGGGTTCCTTACTGTAAGGGCAGACAGGTTATGGGATTCCCTACCAAGAGAGGGGGAATGAGTGATACATTGGGGGTGGGGAGGGAAGGGGATCTCACCATCAGCATAGGAAGGGGTTCCTTACTGTAAGGGCAGACAGGTATATAAAGGGACACAGAGGGGATAATCCCCTACAGAAATAAAGTACAAGAATAATTTCAAGTCGAATTACACACAAAGCCAGAAGGCCATGAAGCAAACACTTTGCAGCGAGTCTCACAGGGAATGGAACACACAGAGACCAACCGGACCGGTTCCGGCCAAATAAAACCTCAGATGTGAAACTCAGCGATATTCCCAAACTTGCTGCCATTTTCCAAGCTCTGTGCCACTCAGTTGTGTTTATACAGATCTCCCGGTTGCCTAGCGACCAGGCCTGGGTGCGGACTGACACTTCCCGTTACAGAGTCATTTCCCGCTGCCCCTATTCCCGGCCAACGTGTCTCTCAGGGAACGGCCGGGGGCGCCGGGAGTTGCACACAATCCCTTACACACGGGGGATAGAGAAATGGGAACGTTTCTTGGGGAGAAAAAAGTTGTTTTTGTTTTGTTTGTTATTATTGGTGTAAAAACAATTTCCCAGGAGCCTCCACTGGGAGGTTTTCTAATGGGCCCAATGTTTTGGCTCATAGACTGTACTGGGCCATGTCGGACCTGACACGAGATTCTATTGAGGATACAAATGGGAAATGGGAGCAATGGGAGCAATGGGTGCAATTGGTGCAATGGGAAATGGGAGCAGTGGGAAGTGGGAGCAGTGGGTGCAATGGGAGCAGTGGGAGCAATGGGTGCAATGGGTGCAATGGGAGCAATGGGTGCAATTGGTGCAATGGGAGCAGTGGGAGAAGTGGGAGCAATGGGAGCAGTTGGAGCAATGGGTGCAGTGGGAGCAATGGGTGCAATGGGAGCAATGGGTGCAATGGGTGCAATGGGAGCAATGGGAGCAATGGGTGCAATGGGTGCAATGGGAGCAGTGGGAGCAATGGGTGCAATGGGAGCAATGGGTGCAATGGGAGCAATGGGTGCAATGGGAGAAATGGGAGCAATGGGTGCAATGGGAGCAATGGGAGCAATGGGAGCAGTGGGAGCAATGGGTGCAATGAGAAATGGGAGCAACGGGTGCAATGGGAGCAATGGGTGCAATGGGAGCAACGGGAGCAATGGGAGCAGTGGGAGCAATGGGTGCAATGAGAAATGGGAGCAACGGGTGCAATGGGAGCAATGGGTGCAATGGGAGCAATGGGAGTAATGGGTACAATGGGAGCAATGGGAAATGGGTGCAATGGGTGTTTTGGGAGCAATGGGAAATGGGAGCAATGGGAGCAATGGGTGCAATTGGAGCAATGGGAGCAACGGGTGCAATGGGAGTAATGGGTGCAATGGGAGCAGTGGGAGCAATGGGAGCAATGGGAGCAGTGGGAGCAGTGGGAGCAGTGGGAGCAGTGGGAGCAGTGGGAGCAGTGGGAGCAGTGGGAGCAGTGGGAGCAGTGGGAGCAGTGGGAGCAGTGGGAGCAGTGGGAGCAATGGGAGCAGTGGGAGCAGTGGGAGCAGTGGGAGCAATGGGAGCAGTGGGAGCAATGGGAAATGGGAGCAACACTCAGGCCAAAATGTTCTAAACACATTAAAGAATAACAAACAAAATGTATCAGACTTTTTCTGGCAGGAACATCCCCATCAGTCAGGGGGAAGCTTAACCTCTGAGACATCCAGTAACATAAATACCGAGGGAACTTCCTGTGCAGTGAGGGGTCTCGGTGACCTGCCCTATTTCCCCCATCACAGGCCCACTGCAGAGGGTGCCCGGAAAATTTAGTACAGGGGGCACCGGCCCCTAAAGTTACACACCATTATAAACATGTGGTATCAATGCCAATCTCCTTCTGTCTCCATCTTGTCCTACTGTCCCCATCTTGCCCTACTGTCTCCATCTTGCCCTACTGTCTCCATCTTGTCCTACTGTCTCCCTCTTGCCCTACTGTCCCCATCTTGCCCTACTGTCTCCATCTTGCCCTACTGTCTCCCTCTTGTCCTACTGTCTCCATCTTGTCCTACTGTCCCCATCTTGTCCTACTGTCTCCATCTTGCCCTACTGTCTCCCTCTTGTCCTACTGTCTCCATCTTGTCCTACTGTCCCCATCTTGCCCTACTGTCTCCCTCTTGTCCTACTGTCTCCATCTTGCCCTACTGTCTCCATCTTGTCCTACTGTTTCCATCTTGTCCTACTGTCTCCATCTTGTCCTACTGTCCCCATCTTGTCCTACTGTTTCCATCTTGTCCTACTGTCTCCATCTTGCCCTACTGTTTCCATCTTGTCCTACTGTCTCCATCTTGCCCTACTGTATCCATCTTGCCCTGCTGTCCCCATCTTGCCCTACTGTCCCCATCTTGCCCTACTGTCTCCATCTTGCCCTACTGTCTCCATCTTGCCCTACTGTCTCCATCTTGTCCTACTGTCTCTATCTTGTCCTATTGTCCCCATCTTGCCCTACTGTTTCCATCTTTTCCCACTGTCTCCATCTTGTCCTACTGTCTCCATCTTGCCCTACTGTCTCCATCTTGCCGTACTGTCTCCATCTTGCCCTACTGTCTCTATACTGTCCTACTGTCTCCATCTTGCCCTACTGCCTCCATATTTCAGTACTGTCTCCATCTTGCCCTACTGTCTCCATCTTGCCCTACTGTCTCCATCTTGCAGTACTGTCTCCATCTTACCCTACTGTCTCCATCTTGTCTTACTGTCTCCATCTTGCCCTACTGTCTCCATCTTGCCCTACTGTCTCCATCTTGCCCTACTGTCTTCATATACTTCTACTGTATCCATCTTGACCTAATATTGCCCTACTGCCCCTATCTTATCCCCTCATTTTAACCTTCTACATTTACTACACCATGTTATAGCCAAGGCCTGCCATTGGTCCCTGGGTTATTTTCGGACACTGTCCCGCTATTTGTTATTTCAGGGGGGTAAAATCATAACAACCAATTTACCCTCCTGGGCCGGGACACATTTTGCAATACAAACTCTGCAATTTACATTTTTTGAATTTTTGAACAAAGCTGAAGCCAAAGGCTGCGAGGCCATTATTGCCCGGTACCCACCCAGTGGCAGTTGTGGGAAGGTGCGGGGTCTCATTACCCAAACAGCCCAGTACAAACCATTCCCTGGGGATCCCACATGATAGAGCGGCAGCCTCCGTAGGAATTTCCCCTGAGTTAACACGAGGGATTTGGGGAATATGAACCATATGAAAGGTCTTTGTGCTCCTTAATCACTTTGCATTTACCTTCGGCAGTGAGAGAAATTACCCCGACACAGTGGCTCATTGTGCTGCGCTACTGCCCTCGCCGGGGATCAGCAGCCCACGGAACAGCGCGGGTCAGAAACAACTTACTGAATTCATGACATTGAATGATAATTCGAATTGTCACTTTAATCAACTCTGAATTTATTAACAAAAAACTGTTACCTTTGTTCCTCTTCTACTTTATTCTCTTAAGGCCTCTGCAGGCTGCAGTGTTGTACATGCAAACAATGGAAATCCCAGCTCTCAAGCCTGCAGTACACATATCCGGGGGTCCACTGTATACTGGCAGTGTAAAAGACCACCAGAGAATATACTTCGTA
Source organism: Xenopus tropicalis (assembly GCF_000004195.4). Lineage (NCBI taxonomy): Eukaryota > Metazoa > Chordata > Amphibia > Anura > Pipidae > Xenopus > Xenopus tropicalis. Next base: position 4,090,206 of record NC_030681.2, on the reverse strand, counting down.
AAGGACAAGTAAACTCAGGAAATGAAACTGCATAAAAACATGTTATACATGAGCTTTACTTTTAAGTTTGGCACCATTAATATTTCCCTATGGAATATCTATTCTCTCTGGGTCTGTTGTGGGGTCAGCCAGAGTCTCCATCTTGCCCTACTGTCTTCATCTTGTCCTACTGTAACCATCTTGCCCTACTGTCTCCATCTTGCCCTACTGTCTCTATCTTCACCTTCTGTCTCCATCTTGCCCTACTGTCTTCATCTTGCCCTACTGCCTCCATCTTGCCCTACTGTCTCCATCTTGTCCTACTGTCACCATCTTGCCCTACTGTCTCCATCTTGCCCTACTGTCTTCGTCTTGCCCTACTGTCCCCATCTTGCCCTACTGTCTCCATCTTGCCCTACTGTCTCCATCTTGTCCTACTGTCTCCATCTTGTCCTACTGTCACCATCTTGTCCTACTGTCTCCATCTTGTCCTACTGTCTCCATCTTGTTCTACTGTTACCATCTTGTCCTACTGTCTCCATCTTGTCCTACTGTCACCATCTTGTCCTACTGTCTCCATCTTGCCCTACTATCTCCATCTTGCCCTACTGTCTCTATCTTTCCCTACTGTCTCCTTCTTGTCCTACTGCCTCCACCTTGCCCTACTGTCTCCATCTTGCCCTACTGTCTCCATCTTGCCCTACTGTCTCCATCTTGCCCTACTGTCTCCATCTTGCCCTACTGTCCCCATCTTGCCCTTCTGTCTCCATCTTGCCCTACTGTCTCCATCTTGCCCTACTGTCTCCATCTTGCCCTACTGTCCCCATCTTGCCCTACTGTCTCCATCTTGCCCTACTGTCCCCATCTTGCCCTACTGTCTCCATCTTGCCCTTCTGTCTCCATCTTGCCCTTCTGTCTCCATCTTGTCTACTGCCTCCATCTTGCCCTACTGTCCCCATCTTGCCCTTCTGTCTCCATCTTGCCCTACTGTCTCCATCTTGCCCTACTGTCCCCATCTTGCCCTACTGTCTCCATCTTGCCCTACTGTCTCCATCTTGCCCTTCTGTCTCCATCTTGTCTACTGCCTCCATCTTGCCCTACTGTCACCAACTTGCTCTACTGTCTTCATATACTTCTACTGTATCCATCTTGACCTAATATCGCTATCCCTTCCTTCTGTTACCATCTTGTCCTCGTGCCCTAGTGGGCTCCAGTCTGGGGAAAATTTGAGTACTCTAACTCAGCAATTGCCCTTCCTATGTTCCAGGTTTCCTTCCTGATGAAGGGAAATCAAGTTTGAGAATGACTGACCCTTGGCAGAGTTTGCACAACCTTTCTGCCCCACCCCTGGAGAGGGGTAACGTTTAATGCCCCAGCGGTGGGTCTGATTAGGAAATGCGGCATGGGAAAGGTTAATAGGAAAGTGCTAGGCTGGCTGCTCCCCTTGGCTTCCCTGCCATCCCCACACCCTGGAAGGCACCGCTCTGCACTTGAACAGAAGTCTGCAAAGAGCTTGTTTTCTTTTTTTTCCCCTGCAGAAGTAATTTACAGGGGGGACCCTGCCAAAATACACAGGCGTCTGCCTCTCCGATAGCTTCCTGCTCCAACACGGCCTCGGCCGAGTGCTTGCCTGCTGCTAATGTGCATACGGCACATAACTTCCCTATAGAGCCGACAAGACTCCAGGTGTTGGTGAAATACAACTCCCAGCAGCCCCTGACAGCCCTAAAGCAAGAGAATGTCATTACTGATCTATAAGGATGCACAGAATCCACTGTTTTAGGATCCGGCGAACCCCAATTCCTTTGCGAAAGATTCGGCCGAGTACCAAACCGAATCCAATGCTAATTTGCAAATGCATAAAATGTTCAGCTTCCGCGTTTCGGCTGAATGTTTTACAAGGATTCGGGGTTCGGCTGAATCCGAAAATAGTGAATTTGGTGCATCTCTAAAGGATTTGGACAAATTCGAATCATAGTTACATAGTTACACAGGGTTGAAAAAAGACCAGAGTCCATCAAGTTCAACCCTTCCAAGTAAACCCAGCACCCACACACCTACCTGCTGACAGGCAGAATCTTGTCCAAACCTGATCCTGGATTCGGTGCATCCCTATTAAACTACGAGCATTAGGTCAGACATTCCTATAGCTGTCTGCAAGCAATATGGCATCTCCGCCCATTCATACACATACATATGCCCTTATGGGCAGGGAGACGGCACCATTCCTATAGCTGTCTGCAAGCAATATGGCATCTCCGCCCATTCATACACATACATATGCCCTTATGGGCAGGGAGACGGCACCATTCCTATAGCTGTCTGCAAGCAATATGGCATCTCCGCCCATTCATACACATACATATGCCCTTATGGGCAGGGAGACGGCACCATTCCTATAGCTGTCTGCAAGCAATATGGCATCTCCGCCCATTCATACACATACATATGCCCTTATGGGCAGGGAGACTGCACCATTATGGCTGCCAATCCAAAGGCTTACGTTTTGCACAAATGGCTGCACAATGGTCTGGAAAAGATCCCAACGTTCCGTGGGCGGAATTCATTGGCTCTTTACATTGTCAGGCGTCTGATTGGCCGGATCTGCGCGTTTATTGTGGAACGGATACAATCGTCAATTCATTATATCTGTTTACAAAATATCACACTGTAACTACATTGTTTGCCCGCACCTAGAAGCCATAGCAACCGGTAGCTAATACTCCAGTGCCGTCACGGAAGTTACAGCTTTGGAAAACAAAGATCTGATTGGTTACTATGGGTTACTAGACCCCTGTTACTATATAGCCTCAAGTTTATACCTGCTTCACACAGATGTCAGTGTTCATGTATGTAACATATCCAACGTACAGTCCTTCACATGTTGCTAAACTGCAGCAGCAACAAAAGTTATTTTAAAAAAACTGGTCTATTGAGTGTAGGAAATAACTACAGAGCCCCAATGATGTGCTGGCTTTTGGGGGGATTCAGGATATACTAAGTCCCCCCTGTATTAAATACACTTTACAATAACATGGGATCCAGTACCGGGGAGCGACACGCGTCCGCGGAGGACAAAATGGGTTTTTCATTCTCCCGCACCGGGGATGTGCGAGTACAAAGGGACAGCTTTGACAGGCACCCAAGGAAAATATTTGCCAATAAGTTTCCCTTGAATCCACATGCCCTTTACCTCCGAGAGGCGGATTAATGAATTTTTAATACTGTAGAAAATCAACACGTTCCTTGTTGTTCCAGCGATCCGGCTGCGCGTTCCAGGGGGTCGGAATTAGCAGAAAATCTCAGCTAATCAGGGCAACATTAAAAGAGAATAACGGGATCCCTAAATATTAACCCCTTCCCAGTATAGCCACACTCAATCTAACTGGACATGGACTGGGCTACAAGATCTCATCCAACTGGACATTAACTAGGCAACAAGATCTCGTCCAACTGGACATGGACTGGGCAACAAGATCTCATCCAACTGGACATGGACTGGGCAACAATATCTCATCCAACTGGACATGGACTGGGCTACAAGATCTCATCCAACTGGACATGGACTGGGCAACAAGATCCCATCCAACTGGACATGGACTGGGCTACAAGATCTCATCCAACTGGACATGGACTGGGCAACAATATCTCATCCAACTGCACATGGACTGGGCAACAAGATCCCATCCAACTGGACATTAACTGGGCAATAAGATCTCGTCCAACTGGACATGGACTGGGCAACAAGATCTCATCCAACTGGACATGGACTGGGCTACAAGATCTCATCTAACTGGACATGCACTGGGAAACAAGATCTCATCCAACTGGACATGGACTGGACAACAAGATCTCATCCAACTGGACATGGACTGGACAACAAGATCTCATCCAACTGGACATGGACTGGACAACAAGATCTCATCCAACTGGACATGGACTGGACAACAAGATCTCGTCCAACTGGACATGGACTGGGCAACAAGATCTCATCCAACTGGACATGGACTGGGCTACAAGATCTCATCTAACTGGACATGCACTGGGAAACAAGATCTCATCCAACTGGATATGGACTGGACAACAAGATCTCATCCAACTGGACATGGACTGGACAACAAGATCTCATCTAACTGGACATGGACTGGACAACAAGATCTCATCCAACTGGACATGGACTGGACAACAAGATCTCATCCAACTGGACATGGACTGGACAACAAGATCTCATCCAACTGGACATGGACTGGACAACAAGATCTCATCCAACTGGACATGGACTGGGCAACAAGATCTCATCCAACTGGACATGGACTCAGCAACAAGATCTCATCCAACTGGACATGGACTGGACAACAAGATCCCATCCAACTGGACATTAACTAACTAGGCAACAAGATCTCATCCAACTGGACATGGACTGGACAACAAGATCTCATCCAACTGGACATGGACTGGACAACAAGATCTCATCCAACTGGACATGGACTGGGCAACAAGATCTCATCCAACTGGACATGGACTGGGCAACAAGATCTCATCCAACTGGACATGGACTGGGCAACAAGATCTCATCCAACTGGACATGGACTGGACAACAAGATCTCATCCAACTGGACATGGACTGGACAACAAGATCCCATCCAACTGGACATGGAGTAAGCAACAACTTCTTATTCAACTGCACATGGATTAGACAATATGCGCTTATCCAATTACACATGGACTGGGCAATAAGATAAAGCAGGTTGTTATTAGTATTAGTTATTTAGTATTGACGTATACGCTCGGAAGCTGCCATAGTGTTTCCTGTAGACAGTACAGTAGTTACAGGATATTCAGAATATTCCTTCTCTGTATTATAGTATTTATATGAGGTATGAGATCTGTCCTATTATTTCTCTTACAGTGAGCAATATGAACTTACCGCAGGTACAGAACATTCCTTCTCTGTATATTTGTATTTATACATATGGGTAGGGGGTGCCATAGTGTTTCCCTTAGACAGTACAGTATGGGGGTACAGCTTATTGTGTGCCCAGAACATTCCTTCTCTGTATATTTGTATTTATACATATGGGTAGGGGGTGCCATAGTGTTTCCCTTAGACAGTACAGTATGGGGGTACAGCTTATTGTGTGCCCAGAACATTCCTTCTCTGTATATTTGTATTTATACATATGGGTAGGGGGTGCCATAGTGTTTCCCTTAGACAGTACAGTATGGGGGTACAGCTTATTGTGTGCCCAGAACATTCCCTCTCTGTATATTTGTATTTATACATATCGGTAGGGGGTGCCATAGTGTTTCCCTTAGACAGTACAGTATGGGGGTACAGCTTATTGTGTGCCCAGAACATTCCTTCTCTGTATATTTGTATTTATACATATGGGTAGGGGGTGCCATAGTGTTTCCCTTAGACAGTACAGTATGGGGGTACAGCTTATTGTGTGCCCAGAGCATTCCTTCTCTGTATATTTGTATTTATACATATGGGTAGGGGGTGCCATAGTGTTTCCCTTAGACAGTACAGTATGGGGGTACAGCTTATTGTGTGCCCAGAACATTCCCTCTCTGTATATTTGTATTTATACATATGGGTAGGGGGTGCCATAGTGTTTCCCTTAGACAGTACAGTATGGGGGTACAGCTTATTGTGTGCCCAGAACATTTCCTCTCTGTATATTTGTATTTATACATATGGGTGGGAGCTGCCATGTTTCCCTGAGAGAGTACAGCATGGGCTTACTGTCAGCACAAAGCGTTCCTTCTCTGTATATATTGTATTTATACATATGCGTCATGGCTACTGTTAAACTAAATGTGCCATTAAACAGACTGTACATTTTCAGACAGGACAGGCCAATTTTCCAAATACATTTCCAGGGCTGAACAGAAATCTGTGAGTTATAAATGAGACATTTCAGGCCCCACAATCAAAGCCGAGCCGAGAGGGTGTGAGCTCTTGTGTTCCCAGAAGGTGATTAATTAGCGACAATGTTTCCTTGGGCCGTGATATCAACTCATTAAATCCATTTATTACCGAAAAATTCTGTTATTGTTTTTCATCGGCGGCTTTTGGCGAGTGCGGCACATCGGGAATTAATGCTGCTACAGTTTATACTTCTATATACAATGTCTAGACTCGAGCAATGGAAGGAGCATAAAATATTATTAAACGGGATTAAATCTATAGATTCCAGCAAAAAAATTACTTCTGTGCCCCAGCTGTCTGAGGTTGATAAAATAATAATAATAATTTTTAATACAATCCAGCTGCGCAGTTCAACTAAACAAGTGATGCAGCTATTTTATATTCCAAACAGGTACGCGCCACATTATTTCACTTATACAGCAATGTCTGTATGCAAAATGGTCATTTTTATTGCATTTCATGAGAAGGATAAGTAATAGGGCCACTATAGGCACCATCTCTCCCTACTATACCTGCTATCCCACAGCCCCAGTCCCTTCCCAGAGGCTATTATCCCCCCACTGTTACTATAGGCACCATCTCTCCCTACTATACCTGCTATCCCACAGCCCCAGTCCCTTCCCAGAGGCTATTATCCCCCCACTGCTACTATAGGCACCATCTCTCCCTACTATACCTGCTATCCCACAGCCCCAGTCCCTTCCCAGAGGCTATTATCCCCCCACTGCTACTATAGGCACCATCTCTCCCTACTATACCTGCTGTTACACAGCCCCAGTCCCTTCCCAGAGGCTATTATCCCCCCACTGCTACTATAGGCACCATCTCTCCCTACTATACCTGCTATCCCACAGCCCCAGTCCCTTCCCAGAGACTATTATCCCCCCACTGCTACTATAGGCACCATCTCTCCCTACTATACCTGCTATCCCACAGCCCCAGTCCCTTCCCAGAGGCTATTATCCCCCCACTGCTACTATAGGCACCATCTCTCCCTACTATACCTGCTATCCTACAGCCCCAGTCCCTTCCCAGAGGCTATTATCCCCCCACTGCTACTATAGGCACCATCTCTCCCTACTATACCTGCTATCCCACAGCCCCAGTCCCTTCCCAGAGGCTATTATCCCCCCACTGCTACTATAGGCACCATCTCTCCCTACTATACCTGCTATCCCACAGCCCCAGTCCCTTCCCAGAGGCTATTATCCCCCCACTGTTACTATAGGCACCATCTCTCCCTACTATACCTGCTATCCCACAGCCCCAGTCCCTTCCCAGAGGCTATTATCCCCCCACTGCTACTAAAGGCACCATCTCTCCCTACTATACCTGCTATCCCACAGCCCCAGTCCCTTCCCAGAGGCTATTATCCCCCCACTGCTACTATAGGCACCATCTCTCCCTACTATACCTGCTATCCCACAGCCCCAGTCCCTTCCCAGAGGCTATTATCCCCCCACTGCTACTATAGGCACCATCTCTCCCTACTATACCTGCTATCCCACAGCCCCAGTCCCTTCCCAGAGGCTATTATCCCCCCACTGCCACTATAGGCACCATCTCTCCCTACTATACCTGCTATCCCACAGCCCCAGTCCCTTCCCAGAGGCTATTATCCCCCCCACTGCTACTATAGGCACCATCTCTCCCTACTATACCTGCTATCCCACAGCCCCAGTCCCTTCCCAGAGGCTATTATCCCCCCACTGCTACTATAGGCACCATCTCTCCCTACTATACCTGCTATCCCACAGCCCCAGTCCCTTCCCAGAGGCTATTATCCCCCACTGCTACTATAGGCACCATCTCTCCCTACTATACCTGCTATCCCACAGCCCCAGTCCCTTCCCAGAGGCTATTATCCCCCCACTGCTACTATAGGCACCATCTCTCCCTACTATACCTGCTATCCCACAGCCCCAGTCCCTTCCCAGAGGCTATTATCCCCCCACTGCTACTATAGGCACCATTTCTCCCTACTATACCTGCTATCCCACAGCCCCATTCCCTTCCCAGAGGCTATTATCCCCCCACTGCTACTATAGGCACCATCTCTCCCTACTATACCTGCTATCCCACAGCCCCAGTCCCTTCCCAGAGGCTATTATCCCCCCACTGCTACTATAGGCACCATCTCTCCCTACTATACCTGCTATCCCACAGCCCCAGTCCCTTCCCAGAGGCTATTATCCCCCCACTGCTACTATAGGCACCATTTCTCCCTACTATACCTGCTATCCCACAGCCCCATTCCCTTCCCAGAGGCTATTATCCCCCCACTGCTACTATAGGCACCATCTCTCCCTACTATACCTGCTATCCCACAGCCCCAGTCCCTTCCCAGAGGTAATAATATATGTGCTGTTCCACAACCACACTAATATGTTTTTGCAGCTGCCTGGTATAAAAATACAGCACTGTGGACAAAAACATGAAGATATGTGGTTCTTTTGCGCCTAGCTCTTCCTGCTGCTCTGTAGTGTCCCACTATATGCAGTCCCCCCAGTTTAGACTCAATTAAACACAGCTCTGTCCCAAATAGGCAAAATAAACATGTATTTGGGTTGAAGATGAAATAAACCATAAATCTGGCACTAATTCCCATGCTGGTTGACCAGAGAGTTTCCTGCTAGCAGGAAGGAGTCAGAGAGATACGCCAGCAGCGTGGAAAGATGGAAATTGGATCTGACAGCAAGGAATAAATCTTCTAATCAGTCAACTAAATGCAGCCCGGCGCAAATAATGATTTCTCCAGAATGGTGGCTCTGAGGGGAGATCCGATTCATTACAGAACTGCGGGACCATAACATAAACAGGGAAGCAATGAGAACTTCATGAAGAAAATGAGATGATGCCTCAATTTAGTTTTTGTCTATTTTTTATTCTTTGTTATGAGCACAAAGCTGTCTTTCAGGTGAGTCCAAGCAGCAGAGGCTGCCCTGGCCCTACAGGGAGGTAGAGAAGATGGTATGAAGTGTCAGGGATAAAATGTATGTCAAGTAGGCAAGCTGGCAGCAGAAGAAAAATGTGGTGATATTAGGACAAGTTGGTGATATCAGTGCAAGATGGAGACAGTAGGGCAAGATGGAGACAGTAGGGCAAGATGGAGACAGTAGGGCAAGATGGAGACAGTAGGGCAAGATGGAGACAGTAGGGCAAGATGGAGACAGTAGAGAAGATGGAGAAAGTAGGGCAAGATGGTGACAATATGACAAGATAGAGACAGTAGGGCAAGATGGAGACAGTTGAGCAAGATGGAGACAGTAGGGCAAGATGGTGAAAGTAGGGCAAGATGGGGACAGTAGGGAATATGGAGACAGTAGGGCAAGATGGTGACAATATGACAAGATAGAGACAGTAGGGCAAGATGTTGTTGTAATAATAAAACAGTACCTGTACTTGATCCCAACTAAGATATAATTACACCTTATTGGGGGCAGAACAGCCCTATTGGGTTTATTTAATGGTTAAATGATTCCCTTTTCTCTGTAATAATAAAACAGTACCTGTACTTGATCCCAACTAAGATATAATTAACCCTTATTGGGGCAGAACAGCCCTATTGGGTTTATTTCATGGTTAAATGATTCCCTTTTCTCTGTAATAATAAAACAGTACCTGTACTTGATCCCAACTAAGATATAATTACCCCTTATTGGGGCAGAACAGCCCTATTGGGTTTATTTAATGGTTAAATGATTCCCTTTTCTCTGTAATAATAAAACAGTACCTGTACTTGATCCCAACTAAGATATAATTACCCCTTATTGGGGGCAGAACAGCCCTATTGGGTTTATTTATTGGTTAAATGATTCCCTTTTCTCTGTAACAATAAAACAGTATCTTGCATTTGATCCAAACTAAGTTATAAATAATCTTTAATGGATGCAAAACAATCCTGTTGGGTTTAATTAATGTTTTATTGATTTTGTTAGTAGATTTAAGCTATGAAGGTCCAAATTACGGAAAGACCCCTTATCCGGAATACCCTTGGCCCCGAGCATTCTGGATAATGGGTCCTATAACTGTACCTTTATATCATGGGACTCCACAGACACTTTCTACCCCAAAACTCCCACTGCAGTCTTAATGAACAAGGTTCCTACTGAGGTACTGATATTCTTTTCCTCCATTTTGGTTCACTAGTGCCGAGAGATTAGATACATACAAACCCCACACTAGCCGATCCTGTCACTTATTGTTATCTGTCCCCTGAGCCCAGAAACCCAATCATTTCCCTCAGGTGACATCTCTGTGGTAAAACAGAGGGGGGAGGGTAACAGGACTCTCTTATAGAACTTTCTGGAATAAACCATTCCTGTCAGAACAACAGAGATTCCAACTCTACTGCTCTGTCCTGGGATCAAACCGTTTTCCTCACACTGAAATCAACTCCCTATCACATGACTGTGTATGGATGGCTAAAGCTTCCAGGAAGAGGCTAAAGTCACCTCAGTGCTGTAACCTGGGGTCCCAGGGGGGTGTCAGCTTGCCCAATAGAGAACCTGGGCCCCTGCCTCCCACGTACACACGGACTAATAGAAAATGGCGAACTTATGTAAGTAATAATGTCTGGGTACCTGAATGCCAGTGTGAAATGTCTGGGTATTACAGACCCAAGGGAAAATATAACACACTCATCCCTCCCGCACTGCGTGTGAGGCCTATATAAACACATATATAACATATAATGATCCCTGTTACAGTGAAGCCCCCGGCCCAGTAACCATAACACCAGCTGGATGTGCGATGAGACAAAGCGTCATGGCTCTGCCTGGTACTGGCAAACAGCAGGGCCATTGTTAGCCCATTAGGGATGAACAGACAATAGCCACTCTATCATATTCCTAGACATAGTGTATGCACGGCATTGTACAGCAGCAGGGTCTGGGATATTCTGCATTAGTGTTGGGACCTCCAACATAGAATGGCCAAACTGCCCAACCCTAGGCATCAAACCAAGAGAGACATCAATGCTGAATAGTCCTCTGTGACCCTATTGAGCCACCATACAGTTTTGTCTGCTTTAGGGCACATACACATGGGCGTTTACCCCTCCTGTGGTGGGTTTCTCCTATGTTCCACTGGAGGATGAAATGCAGTTCATTCGCCTGTACTAAAAGCAGCCAATCCGTCAGAATTGTGTCAGTATGGGCAGATAAGACAGAATGGGGTTATGTATTAAAAGGCACTCATTTTGCCCAGGAGCAGTAACCTATAGCAACCAATCAGCAGGTTGCATTTACTGGTCACCTGTTTAAAAGCAAACATTTAATTGGTTGCTATGGGTTACTGCTCCTGGGCAAACTTAATGCCATTTATTACATGTGCCACAGAATGGGATTGACAAACAGATAAGTGGGTTACAGCTGCCAGTAGGTTTTAGAGTAGAATTTATGCCCTAATTGCCCTGCAGGGGCTCTTTACTTGTCTGGGGCATTTTCCTATGCAATGAGGAAAATATAACGGGAAGAATTTTACCTGCGGTTAGAAATTCACAGTGTTCAGGGAGGTAACTACCATGGAAAATCACACAAGAAAGTATGTAGCAAAAAGCAGCAATTTTATAGTTAAAAAGTATACAAAGTTTATTTAATCCATATATATAAAAACAACAAAGAAAAACAACTCGTTTCGTACCAATAGGGTACTTAATCATAGGCTAAATTACATTTACAGCAAACACAGTATTTAAAGGCAAAGTAGCCAATAGGAATGGACCTAAGATTGGCCAATCACAACCAACTTGGTTGGTTACTTTGCTGTAAATGTAATTTAGCTTATGATTAAGTACCCTATTGGTACGAAACGCGTAAGGCTTTCTTTGTTGTTTTTTTTATATATGGATTAAATAAACTTTGTATACTTTTTAGCTATAATATGGCTGCTTTTTGCTACATACTTCTGGGAATTCGGAGTGCCTGTCTGTATCACTGTCTTGTGTGATTTTCCCCATGATGGCTCCCTAAGCTGGAGGTCAGGGGCATGAGCACCCGGGCCCACCTTTACTACAGGTGAGATTTGTACTTTGCCTGCTAAGACTATGATCACCCCTTATGGCGTTTTGAACTACCATGGAAAGCTGTTAACATAGCACAGTCGCTAGTAACTGCATAGCAACTAATCAGAATAACCAGGGTAACTGCTTAGCAAATAACTGTATGCACCTGGAAAACTGCCTGGCACCTCATTGTGTAAACCAGGGTACCCTAGCAGCCAAGTAACCTCCACGGGGGCCTTTCCAAGTCAGAACTGAAGGCCATCACCTACTGTTCAAGCTGCTACTGGATCTGGGAGTTATAGTTCAACAACAGCAGAGGGGCTGCTGTTTTACATCCTTCATGTATATGCGGAACCTGTGGTTACCCTGATATAATATGTCGGTTGTGTTTTACCAACATTTTTCCACTGCTTATCGGGCAATTTCAGAAGATTTTGGGTGTAGAATGCGTGCATTTCAATGGATCAGGTAAATGTAGGTTTTGGGTGCAAATTACTGATAGTGGGAGAAACCCCTGTTACTGGGGGAAACTGGAGGAGAGGGGATTAAATCAAGGAGGCTGCTGACAAATACAGGGAGCTCTTTTGCACCAGGTTGGAGCAGGAACCAGCCATAAACTGGGCTAGTGACCACTTGGAAGGGCCACTAGGATGGGTCGTGTGGTTGGAAGCAGATGCTATAGATGAGGAATACAAAACCTTTTTCACTCGCGAGCCACACTCAGATGTAAAAAGTGTTGGGGAGCCACACAAGTATGAAAAAAGTTCTTTGGGGATGCCAAGTAAGGGCTCTGATTGGCTAGCCCCATGTGGTCTACTGGCCTGAAGAAGGCTCTGCTTAGAGTAAAACTTGCCTCCAAGCCAGAAATGTAAAAATGGCACCTACTTTGAGGCCACTAGGAGCAACATCAAAGGTGGAGATGAACAACATGTTGCTTACAAGTCACTGGTTGACATATTTAGGATTTGCTTGCCCTTTATAATACAATGGGGACCTTGGCAAACAAGAGACTTTCTGGCCACACCACCACCATGAAAAGAAAGTTTTATGTGCAGAAGTCTTTTTGCCACCCTTGGTATGGTGTTACCTAAACCATGATAAGTGTCAAACAGGAGGACTATGGGGCAAACATATAGATAATAAAAATACTAAAAAGAAGGACAATTATGAATGGAAATTAATGTGTGACCTTTCACCCCAGAACATCGGCTCATTGACTGCTCATTGACTAATGGTTTCCAGCTGGGGTACAACCGTGCTAAAATTGCCCTTTTTCTTAACACAAAGAAGGGCCCTAATGGGAAGCCAGTGGCTAGGGGATGAATAGATAATGATAGAGTTTGTCCTCCCTCCGTACAGCCCACAGTGAAACGAATCCCCGCTGAATACAAAGCTGTCTCACAGGCACTTTGACCTTCACTGGCCAATCTGCCCTTTAAGCCCAAACTGAAATTCATTATATTGGGTTTATCACTGTGTCTATTAGGGGTCCAGCCTGCTGGATTGCAGTTCCCAGAACTCGCAGTAGGGTTGCTGTTGCTTTCAAACTGACTATGTATGGAATCTTCCCATCTAAAAAGCACACACAGTTCCCATTGGTTGCATTTAGACTGGGCTAGGAGGAATGGGACTTACCACCAGTTCGGAGAACCTGGCATTGAGCTCCTCGGCCGAGGGAATGGGCCCAGCAAATTCCATGAAATGAAGGGGATTGTTGTCCTTGAGGTTGATTTCAGGGTGTTCGCTGCTCCCAAAGCAGCAAAGGAACCCAAAGGCATGACGACTCCTTTTCCTGGGAGCCATGGTCATCGTGTAGGGTGCTATCTACTCATCATGATCTGCAGAGAGACAAGGGAGGGTATTCATGTATACGGAACATTTCTATGCTTTGTCCTATCATTTTAATCAGCCACAGCCAATGAACCAATGAAATGTTACCTCTACCGGCCCTGTGTGGGCGTGAGATTTAGATATAAAGTATATATATATTTATACACACACAGGAACCCATTTACTCCACACAGAGAGCCTCACGTATAGAATGTTAGCTCTTATGTCAACTAGCAATTTATCGAATACATAGTTTTAACGCAAGCAAACATCCTGCAAGATATTCTGCAAAGAGAGATTTGTGTATAGATTGTGAGCTCTTAAGCCGAGGACCCACGTTAACCTACACCCAGAGAGCATTATGTATAGATTGTAAGATCTCAGTAGAAGGGACTTAGTAGTCTTAGTAGTAATCTCATTTTCATACTGCCAAATAGGGCCCCTTAGTCGGAAATATTGAAGAGGTTGACTGGACTTGATTGATGCGCATCTTTTTTCAGTTTCAGCTGCTATGTGGCTGTGTTACTGAGCTCTCACAGATGTGAGACTGCCATGTGTGTAACTCTGAATCCTGCTGGGATTATATTTAGTAGCACGGAGCTGACAATCTGTGGATCTGAACACACATGGCGGCCAGAAATAGGCTGAGAGGATTCACCTTAATGAGAGGATGAAGGGGGTCAGAAGGCCAGAGAAAGTAGCTAGGGATCCATTCCCTCTGTGCTTTCCCTCTCTGTATTTGCTGCTTAGATGTCTCTGCCTTAATGCTGTTTGTTTGTTTATAACTACGAAACCAACATGTCCCCCCAGCACTAGCATGTTGTCCGGAGCAAAGAACTGAGACCTAGGCCTGTACTGGGGGCAAGTTTTGAAGATTCAGGGGCTGTCTGGAGAGCTAAAGTAGTAGCAGGTGTCTGGCTGAATCTGAAGAAATCAAGCCGTATGGCAAGGTGGTAATAGTAAGAGGGAGAAAGTTGGATAAGATGGAGATTGATGGACAAGACGGCAACAACAGGGCAAGATGGAAACAATGGGGGGAAATGAAGACAGCAGCACAAGCTGGAAATAGCTGAGTATGGTGGAGACCAAAGAGGAAGATTAAGAAAGTAAGTTTAGTTGGACAGTAAGGACAAGATGGCAGCAGTAGGGCAAGATAGAGAAAGCAGGGTGAGATAAGGACCCCAGGATAAGATGGCAACAGCAGAGGAAAATGGTGTCTTGGCAACATAGCACTTCATATGATTGCTGCCCCACCTGTACATTGTACAACTACCAGTACCCTCCAACATTCAAAGTTCAATAGCAGTTTTAGTTGGGAATCAGTTTAGTGCCCATTATACGCCCTAAATAGTGGGTTGGTGTTGCAACCTCCAAGATAACTAAGAAATCATAAAAATCCTACTGAACCTTTTAAAATAAACCACAATTATTCATTCACGATGCTTAGAAATACCCTGCTGTCTATTCACCTGATGAAGGGCTCTGGTATTGGGCCCCTGAAAGTCTTGTGCGGGGGAACTCTTCTTCCACCATTTACTTCTGCTAATTTGTTTTTGGTGCCGTGCTATCTCCAGCACAGATGGAAGAGGTGGAGTAGATAGGCTTCCATTGGGCACCACCTTCTTCCACTTCTAAAGAGCAACAAGTCACCATGCACCTACAAAGGGCACTTGGTTTGTTCCAAGGCCCAATAACCATGGTGCAAGGACACTAGTTCCTACACTGCACCATAGTAGATCCCCACACGTGGTCCCTATTTTCTAATATCATTCTAAACATTAAGAGGTACTTGTGTTGTTGGTTTAGCAAATTGGCAGAACTCATTGTGAGAGAGGAAGAAGGAGATTAAATGGCACATTTAGCCTAGGATTGCATGACATTCTCAATAATCTCTCACTCGCTACAAGGGGGGAACGATCTGCAGGACATTCCCAGCACTGACAGCCAATCATGAATTTGTTTTTATGTTTTGGGCTCACTAGCCAAATTTAATTGAGGTGATTATTTTCCTTGTTACGTTCATCCCCGTTGCCCCCCACCCCCGGATAACCCAGGTAATGCTGTGTGCACTATTATAGGCATCAGAACACAAAAGATTGCTGTAATATTGCATATAGGTAACAGATAGATAAAGGGGAAGACTGGACACAGTAAGGCAAAATACAAACAGTAGAGCAAGTGGGAGAAAGAAGAATAAAATGAAGACAACATGGAAATAGTAGGACAAAATCAAGACAAAAAGACAAGATGGCAATAATGGAGTAGATGGAAAGAGTAGGTTAAGATAAGAAAACAGTAGGGCACAATGGAGAACAACCATATAAAAACAGTAAAATAAGATGATGATAACAAAGCAAGATGGGGGCAGCAGTAGAAATGGAGACTGCAAAGCAATATTGTGGCAATAGGGCAAGATGTAAACAGTAGGGTAATTTGGTGACAATAGGGCAAGATGGCAAGAGTAGAATAAAATGAAGAAAGTAGGATAAAATGTAGACACTAGAACAATATGAGGGCAACAGGGAAAGATGGAGGCAGTAGGTCAAGATGGAGACAGAAGGGTAAGATGAAGACAGTAGGGTAAGATGTAGGCAGTAGAGCAAGATGGATGCAATGGAGCAAGATGGAGGCAGTAGGGTATGATGGAGGCAGTAGGGTATGATGGAGGCAGTAGGGTATGATGGAGGCAGTAGAGCAAGATGGAGGCAGTAGAGCAAAATGGAGACAGTAGGGCGAGATGGAAACAGTAGGGTAAGATGGAGACAGTAGAGCAAGATGGAGACAGTAGGGTAAGATGGAGACAGTAATGTAGGATAGAGACAGTAGGGGAAGATGGAGACAGTAGGGTAAGATGGAGACAGTAGGGCAAGATGGAGACAGTAGGGCAAGATGGAGACAGTAGGGCAAGATGGGGACAGTAGGGCAAGATGGAGACAGTAGGACAAGATGGAGACAGTAGGGTAGGATAGAGACAGTAGGGGAAGATGGAGACAGTAGGGCAAGATGGAGACAGTAGGGCAAGATGGAGACAGTAGGGAAAGATGGAGACAGTAGGACAAGATGGAGACAGTAGGGCAAGGGAGACAGTAGGGCAAGATGGAGACAGTAGGACAAATGGAGCCAGTAGGACAAGAAGACAGCAAGGCAAGATGAAGAGAGTAGGGCAGGAGGGTGATCGTAACACCTATCAGTGTCTGTCCTTCAACTGTTGCTGATGCTGACGTACAACTCCCATCACCCAATGAGAGCCAAAGGTCTGGGACACAGAAGTCACTGTCAGTCATGGAAAGGTCATTAGGCTCAGATTGGGATGGAGCAGTGGGGTCTGCGCCAGAAACCTCCTTATTTACCACAGAGCAAAAACAGCTAAATATTTCCAGGATCCGCCTGAAAGCCTTGAATTCATCGCTGACATTTAGAGAAATTCCCTGCTTAGCATTTGGCTCCTTGGGTAATTCTGGGCAGAATTCTGGGCAGATCCCTGGGGCCCCGCGGCTGCTGGTGGATCAGGAATAAGGAGGGGATAGACAGGACTGTGTGTATATAGGTGTATTATGTGCACAGGGCATATCTGTGCTGATCTCAGCGCTAACGGCCAACAATCTGTTCTCTGTTCTTCGGCAGGTTCCTGAGCCAGATGAGTAGGTGGCTTTGGGTGGGGTAACAACTCGCGCACAGAGCAATTACACTCAAAGCAACCACTCAGGGTAGGAAGAGGTTAAAGTCCACGTATCCTCATACCCCCCAGAGGAGAGAATTACATGAGGTAAGGCTGCTCATTCCCTCCAAAAACAATAATTTATCCTGCTCAGGAAAGTTCTCATGAAGCCCAAACTCATTTATTTGGATAATCCCCGTCCCTTGCCAATTGCCGCAAATAGAACTGCAGAGACACATTCATGTCTATGGACAGGCCAGTCTGAAGCACAAGGGCACCCTGGGATTCTCCGACGTGATTGGACGACCGTCTCCACATACTTATTCCCATTGGCTAGTCCCATTCCCTACTCCTGGAGAGGAGATTTATTACACCCCAATCCCACCAGTTTATGTTACTACAGTGTAGAAGATTCCGACTCAGTAACTGGATACCCCATCCCTGCAGGCAGCCATAAAACTAATGCGCGCCACACAAAATGCTCGCAGGGTGGCGCGAGCGAGCTCAGCGAGACGAGAGCTCCTATTTAATATTTATGCTTCACTCATGAGCTTTTAGGGCTGAAAAGAACCAGAACCAGCAACATGCCAAGTGTTCTTTTTAAGGTGAATATCCCCTTTAAGCTCCTTGTACATTGGACACAATTGCGTAAGGTGCCTAGGGTGTCACTGGACTTAACTACACCCCTAGGTTGAGGAAGTGATGTCACAAGTATAGGTGCCCATGACGTCACTTCCGGCAATCACCATGGGAACTCCCACCTCCCCTGCCGTATTTGGCCAGGAAGTATCTGGCCGCTGGGAAAGGTTTTTATTTATTTTTGTAAATAATCAATTATATAGGCACCCAAGGGCCACCCTAGGCACTTTTGGGTGCCTATATACAGATACAGTATATGTATATAGGCACCCAAACAAACATGGTAACTTACATCCTAAATTGCACTTTGCACGTTGCCCTTACCTAGGGGCAGATTTCTGCTTAATACATAGGCACCCTAGGGGCGTAGTTAGGTCCGGAAACACCCTAGGCACCTTACGCAATTGTGTCCAATGTACAAGGAGCTTAGGGCGTCACAAGTGATGTCACAAGTATGTGTGTTTGTGATGTCACTTCGTGCAATCACCATGGGAACTCCCAACTCAACTGCCGGATTTGTCCAAGAAGCATCTGGCAGCGGCTGGGAAAGGTTTTTATTTATTTTTGTAAATAATCGATTATATAGGCACCCAAGGGTCACCCTAGGCCCTTTTGGGTGCCTATATACAGATACGGCGTATCTCCCCCTCACAGCTGCATTGTGGGTAAAAAAACATGACAACCTACATCCTAAATTGCACTTTGCACTTGTATATGGGCCCTACTGTGAAGTGATGCCTAGGGGCAGTTAATACATATAAACTAACCCACGTTTGATTCATTCAATTTTGAGAAGCGTATATACTAATTGGTGAACTTTAGGGGCCATATTTATCAAAAATTAGAGTTTAGAGCTTCATACATAAAAACTCACCCACGTTCTATTCATTCCTATGTGGTTTTTAAAAGCGTATCAATGGGTAACAGAACTCACCATTTGATAAATAGGCTACTAAAAATCCTATAGAAATGAATAGAATGCGGGTGAGTTTTTATGTATGAAGCTCTAAACTCTAAATTTTTTTTATAAATTTGGCCCCGAAAGTTCATCCATTAATAAATATGCTTCTAAAAATCCCATAGGGATGAATAGAATGAGGGTGACTTTTTGGGGCTGATTTATCAAAGTCTGAATTCCGGATGTTTTTAAGTACGTTCGGCAAAAATACATATTATTAACGATAATTTCTGATGAGCGCTAATTGTGCGAAAATTCATATCGCGGTCATATGAAAATATTGTGGTACGATCTGGAATTTACGGAATTTTTCATATCCGATCGATCGTAAACGGCACAAAAAATCTTTCCGACTTTGAACCTTCAGTGCATGATTTCGGAAGCCTCCCAGAGGGCTCGATGGTCGCGATACCGAAGCTCGAATGAATTTTGAAACTTTCGTAGTTGTTGCGACCAATACGATTTTGGTAAATCAGCCCCTTTATGTATTAAGCTCTAAACTCACATTTTGATAGATCTGCCCTTAGGGGCCCATTTACTTACTCACGAACGGGCCGAATGCGTCCGATTGCGTTTTTTTCGTAATGATCGGTATTTTGCGATTTTTTCGGAAAATTATCACGACTTTTTCGTTACCAATACGATTTTTGCGGAAAAACGCGAGTTTTTCATAGCCATTCCGAAAGTTGCGATTTTTTCGTAGCGTTAAAACTTGCGCAAAAAGTTGCGATTTTTTTTTTCGTAGTGTTAAAACTTGCGCAAAACGTCGCGCCTTTTAAGTTTTAACGCTACGAAAAAAGCGCAACTTTTCGCGCAAGTTTTAACGCTACGAAAAAATCGCAACTTTCGGAATGGCTACGAAAAACTCGCGTTTTTTCGCGCAAATCGTATTGGTAACGAAAAAGTCGCAATAATTTCCGAAAAGTCGTAAAGGCGCCGAAAAAATTGCAAAAAATACGAAAAAGTCGCAAAATGTTCGTTTTCCAATCGGAATTTTTCCAATTCGGATTCGAATTCGTGGGTTAGTAAATCAGCCCCTTAGTGTAGTGATGATATTACTATAAAATATAGTATAAAGCGCTGGAGTTACAGACACACACAGTATAGCAGAGACACAAGTAGCGGTTGAGGCGGATTCCCGGAGTAGGGTGTTTGTATTGGCATTGGAGTTTTATTGCTGGGGGAGAGAATTGGGGGGGCAGAAATGAGCACGATGGGGCCGAGCATCTCCAGGAATGGAAGGATTTCTCCTTAAATATGACGGGGGTGTCGAACATACGGACGCGCTGTGTGGTCTGGGCGAGAATCGGATCCAACAGTAGCACCGTCCAAACCCCATTTCTGCAGATTCTAAGAGGAATGAATAGATTTTGGCCCAACAAACCCCCCCATCTTATGTTTCTATTCAATTCCCCATAACCACCCCATAAAGCAGCCCCTCACACATGGGGGAAGATGGACTTTATTAGCCGAGACGAGTTTAATACACGGAAATAAATGTTCCGTTATATTGTCTCACCACTGGGTGCCCATCTGGATTCAACTTAATTGGGTCCAGTGGTTCCAACTCCCCTTATTTCAGACTTTCTGGTATTTATGAACTGTTTATACAGGTATAGGATCCCTTATGCGGAAACCCATTATCCAGGAAGTTCTGAATTACGGAAGGCCATCTCCCATAGACTCCATTATAAGCAAATAATTATAATTTTTAAAAATGATTTTCCTTTTCTCTGTAATAATAAAACAGTACCTGTACTTGATCCCAACTAAGATATAATTACCCCTTATTGGGGCAGAACAGCCCTATTGGGTTTATTTCATGGTTAAATGATTCCCTTTTCTCTGTAATAATAAAACAGTACCTGTACTTGATCCCAACTAAGATATAATTACCCCTTATTGGGGCAGAACAGCCCTATTGGGTTTATTTAATGGTTAAATGATTCCCTTTTCTCTGTAATAATAAAACAGTACCTGTACTTGATCCCAACTAAGATATAATTACCCCTTATTGGGGGCAGAACAGCCCTATTGGGTTTATTTAATGGTTAAATGATTCCCTTTTCTCTGTAATAATAAAACAGTACCTGTACTTGATCCCAACTAAGATATAATTACCCCTTATTGGGGGCAGAACAGCCCTATTGGGTTTATTTAATATTTAAAGATTTTTAACAAACTTAAGTTATGGAGATCCATACTATGAAAAGACCCCTTATCCGGAAAACCCCAGGTCCCAAGCATTCTGCATAACAGGTCCCATGCCTGTATATTGGGGGGAAGTAGTTACATGTTACTCTTCACCTGCTGCCTATAAGACGATTACCCCAACAAGCTATAGATTGTAGGCTCCTAAGGAAAGGGCCTTCTGACCACAAGCCTCCTAGTTTGTTGTACTGTCTGTATTGTACAGCTCTGCATCTTATAAATAAATTGCACTTTATCAAAAAGGATCCCCAATGGCCACTCGAACAGGGCCAGAGTGATTGGGACACAGCCCCCAGATTAAAGGGCAAGTCAAACAATTTACCAAACAATTTACCAAACATATCCCAAACTTTACAAAATATCAAAAGAAAAAAGTTCAAAAACATTTTATTGGAAAATCCATATCCGTGTTTTAGGGTTTTTGGGGTTCATATGCTTTTAATATGGATTTTCCAATAAAAATGTGATTTTTCTTTTTGAACTTTTTTCTTTTGATTTTTTGTAAAGTTTGGGATAGGTTTGGCAAATCATATAAATAAACTCTAATAATAATATACATTATGCCCTAAAAGGGGTTGTTCACCTTTGAGTTAACTTTTAGTATGATGTAGAGAGTGATATTCTGAGACAATTTGCAATTAGTCTTCTTTTTTGTACAGTTTGTAGTTTTTTAGTTATTTCATTTTCAGTTTCAGGAGCTCTCCAGTTTGGAGTTTCAGCAGCTATTTGGTTGCTAGGGTCCATGTTACCTTAGTAACCAGGGAGTGGTTTGGATGAGAGACAGGAATATGAATAGGAGAGGGGCTGAATAGAAAGATAAGAAATAAAAAGTAACAATAACAATAAAACTGGAGCCTCACAGAGCAATAGGGTTTGGCTGCCGGGGTCAGTGACCCCCATTTGAAAGCTGCAAAGAGTTAGAAGAAGAAGGGAAATAATTAAAAAACTGTAACAAAAAATTAATATAGACCAAATGAAAAGTTGCTTGGAATTAGCCATTCTATAATGTACCAAAAGGTGACCCCCCCCCCCCAATAACACTTACAGTACACTGCGCTCTCCTTCGCTTTCCCTCTCCTCGTGATTGGCTGATATAATACATGCATGATATTTGCTGTTATAGGCCAGGGAATCGTGGGGGACATTTTTGGACCACCTTTGTGGCTAAAATTAAAATAAGCAAATGTTGAAACTGATATTGTCTGTGTGTGAATAGAAAGGGCCCAGGGGTGTTACTAGCGAGCCGCAGGCTTCTTATTATCAAACCAACCGAATGGCTGCTCAGACCCCAGTCCCCAGTAGCCACTCTCGTCCTAGGAGCTTCCTGCCTGGGACTTAATTAGATGTTGTAATTAGTCTGACAATGACATGCAATCGCCCGCGCCAGTCCCTCTCATTGTTTCCTGATTAGTTTAGCACTGGTGTTAGTGTAGGGGTCAGTGAAACAGAGCAAAGCAGTGTCTATTCCTAGGGGAGTCTGTCCCCCCTTATGCCTCTATGTACCCCGTGCCTATTCCTAGGGGAGTCTGTCCCTCCTTATGCCTCTATGTACCCCGTGCCTATTCCTAGGGGAGTCTGTCCCCCCTTATGTCTCTATGTACCCCGTGCCTATTCCTAGGGGAGTCTGTCCCCCCTTATGTCTCTATGTACCCCGTGCCTATCCCTAGGGGAGTCTGTCCCCCCTTATGCCTCTATGTACCCCGTGCCTATTCCTAGGGGAGTCTGTCCCTCCTTATGCCTCTATGTACCCCGTGCCTATTCCTAGGGGAGTCTGTCCCCCCTTATGTCTCTATGTACCCCGTGCCTATTCCTAGGGGAGTCTGTCCCCCCTTATGTCTCTATGTACCCCGTGCCTATTCCTAGGGGAGTCTGTCCCCCCTTATGTCTCTATGTACCCCGTGCCTATTCCTAGGGGAGTCTGTCCCCCTTATGTCTCTATGTACCCCGTGCCTATTCCTAGGGGAGTCTTTCCCCCCTTATGTCTCTATGTACCCCGTGCCTATTCCTAGGGGAGTCTGTCCCCCCTTATGTCTCTATGTACCCCGTGCCTATTCCTAGGGGAGTCTGTCCCCCCTTATGTCTCTATGTACCCCGTGCCTATTCCTAGGGGAGTCTGTCCCCCCTTATGTCTCTATGTACCCCGTGCCTATTCCTAGGGGAGTCTGTCCGCCCTTATGTCTCTATGTACCCCGTGCCTATTCCTAGGGGAGTCTGTCCCCCCTTATGTCTCTATGTACCCCGTGCCTATTCCTAGGGGAGTCTGTCCGCCCTTATGTCTCTATGTACCCCCGTGCCTATTCCTAGGGGAGTCTGTCCCCCTTATGTCTCTATGTACCCCCGTGCCTATTCCTAGGGGAGTCTGTCCGCCCTTATGTCTCTATGTACCCCGTGCCTATTCCTAGGGGAGTCTGTCCCTCCTTATGCCTCTATGTACCCCGTGCCTATTCCTAGGGGAGTCTGTCCCCCCTTATGCCTCTATGTACCCCGTGCCTATTCCTAGGGGAGTCTGTCCCCCCTATGTCTCTATGTACCCCGTGCCTATTCCTAGGGGAGTCTGTCCCCCCTTATGCCTCTATGTACCCCGTGCCTATTCCTAGGGGAGTCTGTCCCCCCTATGTCTCTATGTACCCCGTGCCTATTCCTAGGGGAGTCTGTCCCCCCTTATGTCTCTATGTACCCCGTGCCTATTCCTAGGGGAGTCTGTCCCCCCTTATGCTCTATGTACCCCCGTGCCTATTCCTAGGGGAGTCTGTCCCCCCTATGTCTCTATGTACCCCGTGCCTATTCCTAGGGGAGTCTGTCCCCCCTTATGCCTCTATGTACCCCGTGCCTATTCCTAGGGGAGTCTGTCCCCCCTATGTCTCTATGTACCGCCCCGTGCCTATTCCTAGGGGAGTCTGTCCCCCCTTATGTCTCTATGTACCCCGTGCCTATTCCTAGGGGAGTCTGTCCCCCCTTATGTCTCTATGTACCCCCGTGCCTATTCCTAGGGGAGTCTGTCCGCCCTTATGTCTCTATGTACCCCGTGCCTATTCCTAGGGGAGTCTGTCCCCCTTATGTCTCTATGTACCCGTGCCTATTCCTAGGGGAGTCTGTCCGCCCTTATGTCTCTATGTACCCCGTGCCTATTCCTAGGGGAGTCTGTCCCCCCTTATGTCTCTATGTACCCCGTGCCTATTCCTAGGGGAGTCTGTCCCCCCTTATGTCTCTATGTACCCCGTGCCTATCCTAGGGGAGTCTGTCCCCCTTATGCTCTATGTACCCCGTGCCTATCCCTAGGGGAGTCTGTCCCCCTTATGCCTCTATGTACCCCGTGCCTATTCCTAGGGGAGTCTGTCCCTCCTTATGCCTCTATGTACCCCGTGCCTATTCCTAGGGGAGTCTGTCCCCCTTATGTCTCTATGTACCCCCGTGCCTATTCCTAGGGGAGTCTGTCCCCCCTTATGTCTCTATGTACCCCGTGCCTATTCCTAGGGGAGTCTTTCCCCCCTTATGTCTCTATGTACCCCGTGCCTATTCCTAGGGGAGTCTTCCCCCCTTATGCCTCTATGTACCCCGTGCCTATTCCTAGGGGAGTCTGTCCCCCCTTATGTCTCTATGTACCCCGTGCCTATTCCTAGGGGAGTCTGTCCCCCCTTATGTCTCTATGTACCCCGTGCCTATTCCTAGGGGAGTCTGTCCCCCCTTATGTCTCTATGTACCCCGTGTCTATTCCTAGGGGAGTCTGTCCCCCCTTATGTCTCTATGTACCCCGTGCCTATTCCTAGGGGAGTCTGTCCCCCCTTATGTCTCTATGTACCCCGTGCCCATTCCTAGGGGAGTCTTTCCCCCCTTATGTCTCTATGTACCCCGTGCCTATTCCTAGGGGAGTCTGTCCGCCCTTATGTCTCTATGTACCCCGTGCCTATTCCTAGGGGAGTCTGTCCCCCCTTATGTCTCTATGTACCCCGTGCCTATTCCTAGGGGAGTCTGTCCGCCCTTATGTCTCTATGTACCCCGTGCCTATTCCTAGGGGAGTCTGTCCCCCCTTATGTCTCTATGTACCCCGTGCCTATTCCTAGGGGAGTCTGTCCGCCCTTATGTCTCTATGTACCCCCGTGCCTATTCCTAGGGCTAGGGGAGTCTGTCCCCCCTTATGTCTCTATGTACCCCGTGCCTATTCCTAGGGGAGTCTGTCCGCCCTTATGTCTCTATGTACCCCGTGCCTATTCCTAGGGGAGTCTGTCCCTCCTTATGCCTCTATGTACCCCGTGCCTATTCCTAGGGGAGTCTGTCCCCCCTTATGCCTCTATGTACCCCGTGCCTATTCCTAGGGGAGTCTGTCCCCCCTATGTCTCTATGTACCCCGTGCCTATTCCTAGGGGAGTCTGTCCCCCCTTATGCCTCTATGTACCCCGTGCCTATTCCTAGGGGAGTCTGTCCCCCCTTATGTCTCTATGTACCCCGTGCCTATTCCTAGGGGAGTCTGTCCCCCCTATGCCTCTATGTATCCCGTGTCTATTCCTAGGGGAGTCTGTCCCCCCTTATGTCTCTATGTACCCCGTGCCTATTCCTAGGGGAGTCTGTCCCCCCTTATGTCTCTATGTATCCCGTGTCTATTCCTAGGGGAGTCTGTCCCCCCTTATGCCTCTATGTTCCCCTAGAAAGGCTGTATTTTTACCTAAATACTCTGCATTTTTGCCACCTTGATGACTCCCAACACTCGGATATACACAGAAGGCCTACGTCAGAGTTTATGGAACTTTGTGCAAGGGCAGAGTTCAGGGCTATCCTGTTACTGACCCCCCCAGAGCTCTATTTAACACAATCAGTCCCAAAGGTATTTGGAGGCAAAGGGATTAAATGTGAAAATCCCAAGGTCTCTGAGTGAAAAGTGAGCATTTGGCCGCCCAATAGCTGGTGATGGAGGGGAATCAACAGCTGAAGGGGAAGAATCCTCTTTACTTTGGAATGTGACTTTTTTAGAGTCTCTTGGACGGGAAGGGGCACTTTAACACCAGCTAAAAATTCATAGAGGGCTATGGCTTTCATTTATACCTAAAGGGGTGGTTAACTATTACTATGATACAGAGTTGCTGATCGTTAGCAACTTTTCAGATGGTCTTCATTTTTTACTTCTTATAGTTTTTGAATTTTTTGCCTTTTCTTCTGCCTCTTTGCAGCTTTCAAAATGGGGTCGCTGACCCCGGCAGCCAAAACACTATTGCCCTGTGAGACTAAAATTCTTTTGTTATTGGTACTTTTTATTACTTATCTTTCTATTCAATCACTCCCCTATTCATATTGCAGTCTCTCATTCAAACCACTGCCTGGTTGCTAGGATAATTTGGACCCTAGCAACCAGATAGCTGCTGAAATTCCAAACTGGAGAGCTGCTGAACAAGAAAATAAATAATTAAAAAATCACAAATAATACAAAATAAAGACCAATTGCAAATGGTCTCAGAATCACAGTAACAGGTGGGCAGGGACATTCAGTTAATTAACTGAGCCTTATAACGAGCCTAACAAGGAAAAGCGACACAGACGCTTTCTGGGATTCGAGATTTCCGTCCGTCCCCCCCCCCCAGTTAAATCCTTGTGATACAATATAAACTAACAGTGAAAATGAGATTCCCTCCGACGCGGCCCAAGAATTTCTACTTGGGAACTGGGAATTGAATGGCTGCTCTGTGCGTCTGTGCGAGGGCCCCGCGCGTCTCACTGGGAGGAAACAAATGGAGTAGTTACGGGCACTCGCCTCTGCCTTCCATTGTTTCACTTGCACCGAGCCTCTATATCTGGGCCCTACGGCTCCCAACAAGTGCCGGAGACACTTCCCCTTGATCAGATTTCTAAACATTTGAACACGGGGAAACCATTTATCACTGCAGCCCCGAACAAAAAGGCCTCTATGGGGTATCAGCTTTCTACCAGCAACGCTCTGTGTGCCTCTCACACCATAGGCACCGTCTCCCCCTACTATACCTGCTATCCCACAGCCCCAGTCCCTTCCCAGAGGCTATTATCCCCCACTGCTACTATAGGCACCATCTCTCTCTACTATACCTGCTATCCCACAGCCCCAGTCCCTTCCCAGAGGCTATTATCCCCCCACTGCTACTATAGGCACCATCTCTCCCTACTATACCTGCTATCCCACAGCCCCAGTCCCTTCCCAGAGGCTATTATCCCCCCACTGCTACTATAGGCACCATCTCTCCCTACTATACCTGCTATGCCACAGCCACAGTCCCTTCCCAGAGGCTATTATCCCACTGCTACTATAGGCACCATCTCTTCCTACTATACCTGCTATCCCACAGCCCCAGTCCCTTCCCAGAGGCTATTATCCCCCACTGCTACTATAGGCACCATCTCTCCCTACTATACCTGCTATCCCACAGCCCCAGTCCCTTCCCAGAGGCTATTATCCCACCCACTGCTACTATAGGCACCGTCTCTCCCTACTATACCTGCTATCCCACAGCCCCAGTCCCTTCCCAGAGGCTATTATCCCCCCACTGCTACTGTAGGCACCATCTCTCCCTACTATACCTGCTATCCCACAGCCCCAGTCCCTTCCCAGAGGCTATTATCCCACTGCTACTATAGGCACCATCTCTCCCTACTATACCTGCTATCCCACAGCCCCAGTCCCTTCCCAGAGGCTATTATCCCACTGCTACTGTAGGCACCGTCTCTCCCTACTATACCTGCTATCCCACAGCCCCAGTCCCTTCCCAGAGGCTATTATCCCCCCACTGCTACTATAGGCACCATCTCTCCCTACTATACCTGCTATCCCACAGCCCCAGTCCCTTCCCAGAGGCTATTATCCCCCACTGCTACTATAGGCACCATCTCTCCCTACTATACCTGCTATCCCACAGCCCCAGTCCCTTCCCAGAGGCTATTATCCCCCCACTGCTACTATAGGCACCATCTCTCCCTACTATACCTGCTATCCCACAGCCCCAGTCCCTTCCCAGAGGCTATTATCCCCCCACTGCTCCTATAGGCACCATCTCTCCCTACTATACCTGCTATCCCACAGCCCCAGTCCCTTCCCAGAGGCTATTATCCCCCCACTGCTACTATAGGCACCATCTCTCCCTACTATACCTGCTATCCCACAGCCCCAGTCCCTTCCCAAAGGCTATTATCCCCCCCACTGCTACTATAGGCACCATCTCTCCCTACTATACCTGCTATCCCACAGCCCCAGTCCCTTCCCAGAGGCTATTATCCCCCCACTGCTACTATAGGCACCATCTCTCCCTACTATACCTGCTATCCCACAGCCCCAGTCCCTTCCCAGAGGCTATTATCCCCCCACTGCTACTATAGGCACCATCTCTCCCTACTATACCTGCTATCCCACAGCCCCAGTCCCTTCCCAGAGGCTATTATCCCCCCACTGCTACTATAGGCACCATCTCTCCCTACTATGAAGCCCTGTGCAGTACATACTGTATAAAACAGGGGGTGAGTAAGTGGGAAGAGCAGAGACCACAGTTTCTCACAAGAAATGATCCGTGGGATTTCTCTCGGGGGCCCCGCCGGGCGCCAGATGTTGAAGGAGAAAGAAATCAAAATGAATTCAGTTTTAGGGAAATTTCTGGTATTTGGATAAAAACAGCTGATTCCCCATTTTCCCACAATTTACACCTTTATTTATAGAACCTAAACTGAAAGTTTCACGCAGCCAGAAGGACCCCGGGTCCAAACTCTGAGTAGAGAAAGCCAATTCTGTTTCACCCTTTTAGGGTGTCAAAATGTGCTGCTCTTGTACCCCTACTCTAGGTATTCCGAGGCCATCCCGGGATGCTGGGAGTTGTAGTTTGTTAGCAAATGGTTTTGCCCTCTGCCCCCCCCTAAAGGTTCTGCCTCATATTTGGGTGGCAGCACCCACAGTTTGGCACCCCTGTACTGCCAACAACAAACAACCTGCCAGGGAACCACATGAGCAGGTCACACAGAGGCCCATTGTTGGGCGGCCAACTCCAGCCTCTGGGAAACCCGTCTGTCCCCGGTCATTACCCGCAGCAAAAGAGCTTTATGTCACACAAATCTCTGGCCTCATTCAGCACAGCCTAAAGAGAGATCACTGAGCCATAGAAAGTACATAGAGAATTAAAGGATTTGCACCTTACATCATGGCCTCAACTCCCCGCAGGGAGCCGGCTGGGAACCAAGGCAGCCACTGGCCTGAGCGACTACTGGCCCCAAGCAACATGGCGTGACTTCTGTCATGTAGATACACAGGCGCTGGAAGGGTTACTGCCTGCCTCTGTAGCTATAGGTGGGTGGCTAATATATAGTATTATATATATATATACAGGTATGGGATCCCTTATCCAGAAACCCATTATCCAGAAAGCTCCGAATTACGGAAAGCCTGTCTCCCATAGACTCCATTTTAATCAAATAATTCAGAATTTTAAAACTGATTTCCTTTTTCTCTGTAATAATAAAACAGTACCTGTACTTGATCCCAACTAAGATATAATTACCCCTTATTGGGGCAGAACAGCCCTATTGGGTTTATTTAATGGTTAAATGATTCCCTTTTCTCTGTAATAATAAAACAGTACCTGTACTTGATCCCAACTAAGATATAATTACCCCTTATTGGGGCAGAACAGCCCTATTGGGTTTATTTAATGGTTAAATGATTCCCTTTTCTCTGTAATAATAAAACAGTACCTGTACTTGATCCCAACTAAGATATAATTACCCCTTATTGGGGCAGAACAGCCCTATTGGGTTTATTTAATGGTTAAATGATTCCCTTTTCTCTGTAATAATAAAACAGTACCTGTACTTGATCCCAACTAAGATATAATTACCCCTTATTGGGGGCAGAACAGCCCTATTGGGTTTATTTAATGGTTAAATGATTCCCTTTTCTCTGTAATAATAAAACAGTACCTGTACTTGATCCCAACTAAGATATAATTACCCCTTATTGGGGGCAGAACAGCCCTATTGGGTTTATTTAATGGTTAAATGATTCCCTTTTCTCTGTAATAATAAAACAGTACCTGTACTTGATCCCAACTAAGATATAATTACCCCTTATTGGGGGCAGAACAGCCCTATTGGGTTTATTTAATGGTTAAATGATTCCCTTTTCTCTGTAATAATAAAACAGTACCTGTACTTGATCCCAACTAAGATATAATTACCCCTTATTGGGGGCAGAACAGCCCTATTGGGTTTATTTAATGGTTAAATGATTCCCTTTTCTCTGTAATAATAAAACAGTACCTGTACTTGATCCCAACTAAGATATAATTACCCCTTATTGGGGCAGAACAGCCCTATTGGGTTTATTTAATGGTTAAATGATTCCCTTTTCTCTGTAATAATAAAACAGTACCTGTACTTGATCCCAACTAAGACATAAATACCCCTTATTGGGGCAGAACAGCCCTATTGGGTTTATTTAATGGTTAAATGATTCCCTTTTCTCTGTAATAATAAAACAGTACCTGTACTTGATCCCAACTAAGACATAATTACCCCTTATTGGGGCAGAATAGCCCTATTGGGTTTATTTAATGGTTAAATGATTCCCTTTTCTCTGTAATAATAAAACAGTACCTGTACTTGATCCCAACTAAGATATAATTACCCCTTATTGGGGCAGAACAGCCCTATTGGGTTTATTTAATGGTTAAATGATTCCCTTTTCTCTGTAATAATAAAACAGTACCTGTACTTGATCCCAACTAAGATATAATTACCCCTTATTGGGGGCAGAACAGTCCTATTGGGTTTATTTAATGGTTAAATGATCCCCTTTTCTCTGTAATAATAAAACAGTACCTGTACTTGATCCCAACTAAGATATAATTACCCCTTATTGGGGCAGAACAGCCCTATTGGGTTTATTTAATGGTTAAATGATTCCCTTTTCTCTGTAATAATAAAACAGTACCTGTACTTGATCCCAACTAAGACATAATTACCCCTTATTGGGGCAGAATAGCCCTATTGGGTTTATTTAATGGTTAAATGATTCCCTTTTCTCTGTAATAATAAAACAGTACCTGTACTTGATCCCAACTAAGATATAATTACCCCTTATTGGGGCAGAACAGCCCTATTGGGTTTATTTAATGGTTAAATGATCCCCTTTTCTCTGTAATAATAAAACAGTACCTGTACTTGATCCCAACTAAGATATAATTACCCCTTATTGGGGCAGAACAGCCCTATTGGGTTTATTTAATGGTTAAATGATCCCCTTTTCTCTGTAATAATAAAACAGTACCTGTACTTGATCCCAACTAAGATATAAACAATCCTATTGCAGTTTATGACCTGATTCTGTGCTCCGGCACCTCAGTGTCTCTGGGCCATTACTGTAATGGGGCTATGCAGAATATTTACGGAATGGGCAGGTCGGGCAGGTCGGGCACGTGCCCAGCAGTCAGACAAAGGCAGGACTGAGTCCCGGGGAGCAGCTGGATCTTCGGACAAGAATGGGTTGCTCAGTACTTTAGTTGGATTCTGCTACAGTTGGGTTTGGTGTTGGGCCAAAATAACCTTTTTTTACTCATCTGAGTCCTGGGACCCAGTCAAGCAGGAACGTGACACATACACTGATAAAATAGGGAATATCCTGATGCTCTGATTGGCTGCCTGCTCTAATGGCACATTCTGATTGGCTATTGGTTAGTCTGACCCATGATTTGATGTTTATCAAACTATGTGGGTTCTGATTTGCTACACGCTGGCCACGTGAAGGTTCTAATACTGTCATTGGTTGGTTCTAGCCTTGGCCTTTCCAAATGATGGAAAACCCAATTATTTCAGGAAATGGCGACTTGTAACCAGACTTGTATTCCCTAGCAGCCCACAGCCAAAAGCCTTCAAGGAAATCTGGGAGCTGAAGTTCAGCAACATCTGAACATTTCCAACCCCTATCAATCAACAAACTATTTAAAGGGGACACATACATTGATATTCTGAGGCAATTTGCAATTGTTTTACATTTTTTAACTTTTTGTGGTTTTTCAGTTCTATATTATTATTATTATTATTATTATTATTAACATTTATTTATAAAGCGCCAACATATTCCGCAGCGCTGTTCTTTAGCTTTTAATTCCACAGCTCTCCAATTTTGGGATTTTAGCAGCTGGTTGCTAGGGTTTCGTTTACCTTAGCAACCAGGCAGTGATTAGAACGAGAGACTGGAATATGAACAGGCGAGGGACTGAATAAAAAGATAAGGAATAAAAAGTAATCGTTTTTTTGGCTGCCGGGGTCAGCGACCCCTTTTTGAAAGCTGTAAAGATGCAGAAGAGGGAGGCAAATAATTTAAAAACTATAGAAATAAGGGGCATTCTATAACATATGCGAATTCTGTGGCCTATCGGTTCTTGGTAAACTACAATTCCCATCATCCCCTGATAACCTGAAACCTAAACAAACCTGACCAGTCACCTTCTTGACAGTAATAGGGCCGATCCCTATAGGTCCCTATAGGGCCAATTCTCCAGGGGAAAATAAGTCGGTTCTAGAGGTTCTGCTACAATCGAGATCAGACTTTCCAATATCTCTCTGGGAATCCCATAACCCCCGGGACTTATAGAGCTATAATAGGTCTCCATGATGTCACGGCGCTCAATGAAAGCCCATGGCGCCTGTTGTTGTCTCACCTTGTTTTGGCCCTGAGTCCGACAGGACAGAACCAAGAGCAGTTTTATGGCCTGAGAGATTTGGGAGCCGGAGGAGCCAGATGAGATGGCCCCGCTCCAGAACATGAGCTCTTCCATTTCTGCCTGTCAGAGCGTTGCTGGGAGTTGGGAGCAGGTAATCTGGGAACCACTGCCTGTTTGGGGGGATTAGTGGCTCCGACATTCCTCCCCATTCGGGGGCCCCATTGTATTGCCTTACGCTCATTGTACTCGGCTCTACCCTGCGACCGGCCAAGTCTCTGTAAATTCAACTCCCAGAGAACTCACATTCCTCTGCCAGAGAGATATATATATATATACAGTATATACAGTATATGCCATAAAGCCGGAGTGATGGCTGTAACGAGGGGCTTTATACCAAACTCACCCCCCCCTACTCTCCAGCCCAGCGCCATCTGGGATTCATGGAATTCTGGTAGCAGCCATTTTTTCCCCAGTGTTCTGTCCTTTTAAAATCCATAAAACCGACAGGGCGACCGCTAGCCCTAATTCTCCAACTAACCCTGGGAATGTTCTGGTACTCTGATTGGCTACAGGTCAGTTTAGCCCTGTGAGCTGCATAGTTGCAGGTTGGTCTAGTCACTAGTGTATCCTAATGCTCTGATTGGCTAAAGGTTGGTTTAGTGTATCCTAATGCTCTGATTGGCTACAGGTTGATCTAGGTCTCTAAACATTGTAATGATCTGATTGGCTACAGGATGGTTTAGCATTTCCTAATGCTCTGATTGGCTAAAGGTTATTTCAGTGTATCCTAATGCTCTGATTGGCTACAGGTTGATCTAGGTCTCTAAACATTGTAATGATCTGATTGGCTACAGGATGGTTTAGCATTTCCTAATGCTCTGATTGGCTAAAGGTTGGTTTAGTGTATTATAATGCTCTGATTGGCTACAGGTTGATCTAGGTCTCTAAACATTGTAATGATCTGATTGGCTACAGGATGGTCTAGTGTATCCTAATGCTCTGATTGGCTAAAGGTTATTTCAGTGTATCCTAATGGTCTGATTGGCTAAAGGTTGGTTAAGTGTATTATAATACTCTGATTGGTTACCGGTTGATCTAGGGCTCTAAATTTCATTGTCCAAGTGATAATGACAATACAGATATTATTATTATTATTATTATTATTATTATTATTATTATTATTATTATTATTATTATTAATAATAAACATTGTAATGAGCTGATTGGCTACAGGATGGTCTAGTGTATCCTAATGTCTGATTGGCTTAAAGTTGGTTTAATGTATCCTAATGCTCTGATTGGCTACAGGATGGTTTAGCATTTCCTAATGCTCTGATTGGCTAAAGGTTGATCTATCCATCTAAACATTCTAGTACTGTGGCTACAGGTGGGTCTAGTTTTGTGAACACTGTAACTTTGTGATTGGTCTAGCCCTGTGAAGATTCTGATGATCTGATTGGCTACAGACTGAATCTAGCCTTTCCTTGCTTTAAAGCTGAGGACAAATGAATTGAATAGGCAATTACAGTAATCATAAAATAACTACTACACACGAGCGGGCAGCCTGAGAGCTACAGTCCAACTACATCTGCTGAATTATATTTAACAATCATAACCCTTATTGTCTCAATGTATCAGTGATGAGAATCACTAAGTTCTTGCACTTTTCTTTGTCTCCTGAATAAGAAGACGGGACCCCTCGGCTTTGTATAGAAGGACTGGGGTCATTGTCCCACCTTCACTGATTGGAAACAGAAGGGCATCGAGTAATGAGGCAACGAGCGGCCTCCTCAGTCCATGAGAATTGTGAATGGTATTTGAGCTGAATGTGGGAAGCCCTAGGGGGGGGTAGTTATAGGCTGAGTTATTGGCTGGGCTTCACCCCATGATCAAGATAAAGAATTTGAATTTGAATGATTTCCTTCGTAAGGGACCCGGGATCCATAAACATCTGAGGGACTTTGTGTACTGAGGCCTATTGCCACAGAAACCTGGCACTGAGACAGACGTGCCACGCTTGTGCCAACTTTCCCAGAGACGGCTGACAGCTATGAACTTCAGCCTGT
The DNA here is from genome assembly GCF_000004195.4 of Xenopus tropicalis. Classification (NCBI taxonomy): domain Eukaryota; kingdom Metazoa; phylum Chordata; class Amphibia; order Anura; family Pipidae; genus Xenopus; species Xenopus tropicalis. The sequence continues at coordinate 4,055,269 of NC_030681.2, read as the reverse complement.
GTGACTCTACCCTCCAATGTCAACAAAGGCTCCACAGCTCCCTGGGAAATGGCTCTGGCACACTCATATATCAGTCTGGTCATCTGCTAACAAAAAGGCAGCGAGACCGGCTCAGCCTGATAATGTTTGTAAGAAAACACCTCCCTGTTCCTGTGTTATACAGTATTGTCTATATAGCAAAGAAAGATGGGAACAGTAGGGCCAGATGGGGACAGTACGACAAGATGGAAACAGTAGGGCAAGATGGAGACAGTAGGGCAAGATGGAGACAGTAGAGCAAGATGGAGACAGTAGGGCAAGATGGGGACAGTAGGGCAAGATGGGGACAGTAGAGCAAGATGGAGACAGTAGGACAAGATGGAGACAGTAGGGCAAGATGGAGACAGTAGGGCAAGATGGAGACAGTAGGGCAAGATGGGGACAGTAGAGCAAGATGGAGACAGTAGGACAAGATGGAAACAGTAGGGCAAGATGGAGACAGTAGGGCAAGATGGAGACAGTAGGGCAAGATGGGGACAGTAGAGCAAGATGGAGACAGTAGGACAAGATGGAAACAGTAGGGCAAGATGGAGACAGTAGGGCAAGATGGGGACAGTAGAGCAAGATGGAGACAGTAGGGCAAGATGGGGACAGTAGGGCAAGATGGAGACAGTAGGACAAGATGGAGACAGTAGGGCAAGATGGAGACAGTAGGGCAAGATGGAGACAGTAGGGCAAGATGGAGACAGTAGGACAAGATGGAGACAGTAGGGCAAGATGGAGACAGTAGGACAAGATGGGGACAGTAGAGCAAGATGGAGACAGTAGGGCAAGATGGGGACAGAAGGGCAAGATGGAGACAGTAGGACAAGATGGAGACAGTAGGGCAAGATGGAGACAGTAGGGCAAGATGGAGACAGTAGGGCAAGATGGAGACAGTAGGACAAGATGGAGACAGTAGGGCAAGATGGAGACAGTAGGGCAAGATGGGGACAGTAGAGCAAGATGGAGACAGTAGGGCAAGATGGGGACAGAAGGGCAAGATGGAGACAGTAGGGCAAGATGGAGACAGTAGGGCAAGATGGAGACAGTAGGGCAAGATGGAGACAGTAGGGCAAGATGGGGACAGTAGGGCAAGATGGAGACAGTAGGGCAAGATGGAGACAGAAGGGCAAGATGGAGACAGTAGGGCAAGATGGAGACAGTAGGGCAAGATGGGGACAGTAAGGCAAGATGGAGACAGAAGGGGAAGATGGAGACAGTAGGGCAAGATGGGGACAGTAGGGCAAGATGGAGACAGAAGGGGAAGATGGGGACTGTATGGCAAGATGGAGACAGTAGGTTAAGATGGAGACAGTAGGGCAAGATGGAGACCGTATGGCAAGATGGAGACCGTAGGGCAAGATGGAGACAGTAGGGCAAGATGGAGACAGTAGGGCAAGATGGAGACCGTAGGGCAAGATGGAGACAGTAGGATAAGATGGAGACAGTAGGGCAAGATGGAGACCGTAGGACAAGATGGAGACCGTAGGGCAAGATGGAGACAGTAGGACAAGATGGAGACAGTAGGGCAAGATGGAGACAGTAGGACAAGATGGAGACTGTATGGCAAGATGGAGACAGTAGGGCAAGATGAAAACAAGAAGGAGAACATGGGTACAGTAGGACATATTGAAAACAATAGAACAACATAGGGACATTAGGACAAGATGTCAATAGATGGAGACAGTAGGGCAAGATGGGGACAGAAGGGCAAGATGGAGACAGTAGGGCAAGATGGAGACAGTAGGGCAAGATGGAGACAGTAGGGCAAGATGGAGACAGTAGGGCAAGATGGGGACAGTAGGGCAAGATGGAGACAGTAGGGCAAGATGGAGACAGAAGGGCAAGATGGAGACAGTAGGGCAAGATGGAGACAGTAGGGCAAGATGGGGACAGTAAGGCAAGATGGAGACAGAAGGGGAAGATGGAGACAGTAGGGCAAGATGGAGACAGTAGGGCAAGATGGAGACAGAAGGGGAAGATGGGGACTGTATGGCAAGATGGAGACAGTAGGGTAAGATGGAGACAGTAGGGCAAGATGGAGACCGTATGGCAAGATGGAGACCGTAGGGCAAGATGGAGACAGTAGGGCAAGATGGAGACAGTAGGGCAAGATGGAGACAGTAGGACAAGATGGAGACCGTAGGGCAAGATGGAGACAGTAGGACAAGATGGAGACAGTAGGGCAAGATGGAGACAGTAGGGCAAGATGGAGACAGTAGGACAAGATGGAGACTGTATGGCAAGATGGAGACAGTAGGGCAAGATGAAAACAAGAAGGAGAACATGGGTACAGTAGGACATATTGAAAACAATAGAACAACATAGGGACATTAGGACAAGATGTCAATAGTAGCATTAGTTGGAGACAATAAGCTAAGATGAAGTAGAGCAACACAGAGACAGTAGGGCAAGATGGAGATACTAGAACAACATGGAGGTATTAGGACTATATGACTATATGGACGTAGAAGAAGATGGTGCCAATAAGAGAGTTTGCAGTTTAATGCAATTAAATTTAGGGACAGTAGTACAAGATGGAGACAGTAAGAGAAGATAGGGGGTGTGGGACAAGATGGAGACAGTAGGGCAAGATGGAGATACTAGAACAACATGGAGGTATTAGGACTATATGACTATATGGACGTAGAAGAAGATGGTGCCAATAAGAGAGTTTGCAGTTTAATGCAATTAAATTTAGGGACAGTAGTACAAGATGGAGACAGTAAGAGAAGATAGGGGGTGTGGGACAAGATGGCCACCCAGGGGGCTCTGACCTTTTGCTTATATAACAGATAATTGTCCAATTAGTGTCCCTGCTGCTTCTCTTTAGCTCTCTGCCCAATCTGGGCTGAGACACAGAGGATTCTGGGAAGCTACCATTGTTGAGCTTTGGGTTAAGTAGTAAGGAGGTGGGGTTTAATAACATGGCAGCTCCCGCCAGCTATACATACAGAGAAGGAATGCTGCATGGATTATAGGGAATGTTCTGTACACGGGGGATAGTTCTGCTCCGACGGCTGGAGCTAATTCCCTGGCTAATGAGGGCACGGGGTATTGGGAGCAGGAAAACAGATTAATCCCAGGAGAAATGCCAGTAATGTGCTAATGTGGGGGCACAAGGGGGGACGTATCCTTTGCACTCGGGCGCCGGGCACAGCTTAGAGCTGGTAGTGAGTGGCTCATTGTTATGGGTCGGGGGCAAGAGCGGAGACACCAAGAGGGACAACACTGTGCCCCCTTAGTAGCCTAAAGGTGGCCATACACAGGCAGACACGAGCCCTTCAGAACATGTATGGGCACCCCCGCCGATATCTACCCGAGTCTGGCTGTGTATGTTCTCTGTACTGCTGGTTCTGACTCCTGAAACAATGTAGCAGAAGAAAAATGGGAATACATACCCTCCCATGCAGTTAACCTTCCCATGTCACTGCTGAACAAACATTTCTGCCCTGATGCCAAGGCTGTAACAAGGTACCAGGAGCCAATAGAGTCCCATTATGTGATAAGTGGGTTTGGCCTGCACTGATCCAGTTATACCCCGTGACACTCACATAGAGATAAAGGGTCAGTGACTCCCTAGCAACCACTTATGGCTTACAGTTCCTCACGGGGACATGTAATTATAATAAATAAAGAGACCAATCGCAACATTACTCTATAGCCACATATGTAGCGCTCAGTGCTGCCCCAGCGTTAGCCGGACGCCCCAAGCTCCATCTATTCCAGCCGCCGGCTTCAATCACACGGCACAGAAACCGGTGCCAGTTCCTGGCAGTTTTGTGCAGATGCAGCAAATAGTTGTCCGGCTGGACTAGTGGCCAAGCGTGGGCCGTGCCTAATTCTACTGAGCCCCCAGCATTGTGCTTAACCCCTTGCCCTGAAATTACTTCGACCCGTGCCTGAATGGCCGAGGGTATCCGTGTGGCACTCCCTTCTTTCAGCCCAAAGGTGAGCCCGGCAGCCATGTTTAAAGGGGAAGTACAGCTGTTCCATTCCATTAACTGCTTCTTCCTTAATTGGGGGATTTCTTGCATTTTAATGGGGGAAAGTTTTATTGGGCAATATTGCTTTAAGAATACAGCCCTGATGTTGCTGGACTACAGCTCCCAGCATGCCTCACCCTCCATTATATGTTACATTATTCTGGGATTTGTAGTCCGGCAACAGCTGAGTAACGTTTGGTTGAGCCGCGCTGTGCCGCAGGGTTTAGTTCCCCTTTAAATGCAAAAAGGAAGATGGCACTGGAATTCTCATAGTGGAAACTGCTAGAAAATAACAAGACCAAGGGTATAAACTGACCAACAATTCAGCCCCCTACATGATTGTGAATCACAAAAAAATCACACTGATACTCCTCACCGGCCCCCGGCTGCCCCTATTGTTGCAGCAACAGAAAGTTAAAGGAAAACCTCACTGAAATAATAAACTATTTATCCTTTCAATTGGGTCCTGGTGCCCCCGACTGCCCACAGAGGATTCTGGGAGCTGAAGTCCAAAAGCAGCAGGAGTGCTGCAGAAATGATATCCTTATATTATATCATTGTTTGCCCCTGAGCCCCACCAACATATATAAATATCCGTATACAAACGTCCCAGGACTGGGAATGGCCATTGGGAATGGCACGGAATGTTTCTTTAACTGACAGGTGGAACAGGGGCCCAAAATAGTCACCCCCCCCCCGGAGTAACCTCAGAAGAGCGGGGGTCTTGCCGGGCACAGGAACTGCAACACAGGAGCCGTATTACAGGGGAGGTTTATGTGACCCTTCTAGGAAATGTCACCATATGTTGGGATTAGCGGCAGGGAGAATACACAGTGCAGTAATCCCGGAATTAGCAATATAGGAAAGTTCCGATTCCAACACACAAGGAATTTTTTGTTAAATTCTAATTCTAGGGACTTCCCAGTATCCATTCATTCCTCATTCCCTTCCCTGCACTGCTGGTTCTGACTCCTGATACAACTCCCCAATATCCATTCATCCCTCATTCTCACTGGGTTTATAGTTATGTGTAACTGTCACTGTGTCTGTCCCTTTCCCTTCCCTGCACTGCTGGTTCTGACTCCTGATACAACTCCCCAATATCCATTCATTCCTCATTCTCACTGGGTTTATAGTTATGTGTAACTGTCACTGTGTCTGTCCCTTTCCCTTCCCTGCACTGCTGGTTCTGACTCCTGATACAACTCCCCAATATCCATTCATTCCTCATTCTCACTGGGTTTATAGTTATGTGTAACTGTCACTGTGTCTGTCCCTTTCCCTTCCCTGCACTGCTGGTTCTGACTCCTGATACAACTCCCCAATATCCATTCATTCCTCATTCTCACTGGGTTTATAGTTATGTGTAACTGTCACTGTGTCTGTCCCTTTCCCTTCCCTGCACTGCTGGTTCTGACTCCTGATACAACTCCCCAATATCCATTCATCCCTCATTCTCACTGGGTTTATAGTTATGTGTAACTGTCACTGTGTCTGTCCCTTTCCCTTCCCTGCACTGCTGGTTCTGACTCCTGATACAACTCCCCAATATCCATTCATCCCTCATTCTCACTGGGTTTATAGTTATGTGTAACTGTCACTGTGTCTGTCCCTTTCCCTTCCCTGCACTGCTGGTTCTGACTCCTGATACAACTCCCCAATATCCATTCATTCCTCATTCTCACTGGGTTTATAGTTATGTGTAACTGTCACTGTGTCTGTCCCTTTCCCTTCCCTGCACGGCTGGTTCTGACTCCTGATACAACTCCCCAATATCCATTCATCCCTCATTCTCACTGGGTTTATAGTTATGTGTAACTGTCACTGTGTCTGTCCCTTTCCCTTCCCTGCACTGCTGGTTCTGACTCCTGATACAACTCCCCAATATCCATTCATTCCTCATTCCCACTGGGTTTATAGTTATGTGTAACTGTCACTGTGTCTGTCCCTTTCCCTTCCCTGCACTGCTGGTTCTGACTCCTGATACAAATCCCCAATATCCATTCATTCCTCATTTTATAGTTATGTGTAACTGTCACTGTGTCTGTCTGTGACTGTCAGTCTTGCTAAAACAATGTAGAAGACATAGCTAGTGATTAACAAAGGGATAGATAGATAGATAGATAGATAGATAGATAGATAGATAGATAGATAGATAGATAGATAGATAGATGCTGCTTTCAGACCGGTGCAGACTCCCTTACCTCCTGTGATGCCCTTCAGACAGCCAAGGAGCCAAGCTCAATACATTCCCACAACACAGATCCATGTCAAGCCTTTAGGGCTGGGAATCTTCAAACCAAAGCAGCAAAAAGGTTCCTTCCAGATACAAACACAGGGCTCATTCCAATGGTCCAGCTTCTCTGACAGCCCCCCTCCCCGACTGCTGCAGGGATCTCACATAGGCCGAGCATGCTAAGCATTCCTGAACTGAAATACTCCGGCCCACTCTGTGTCCCTGCGTTCTACTGACTCCCAGCAACTGTACTACTCTCTCTACTTCCCATCGGCACTGCAGCTTCTACCTAATATATAGGGGCAGAGACAGGGGAAAGTGTTGGAAGGGTTACTGCCTGCCCTGCTCTCATTTCCCTACAGAAATAGGGGTTGGTAGCACTAGGTAGGTACCTAATATATAGGGGCAGAGACAGGGGAAAGTGTTGGAAGGGTTACTGCCTGCCGTGCTCTCATTCCCTACAGAAATAGGGGTAGGTAGCACTAGGTAGGTACCTAATATATAGGGGCAGAGACAGGGGAAAGTGTTGGAAGGGTTACTGCCTGCCCTGCTCTCATTTCCCCTACAGAAATAGGGGTTGGTAGCACTAGGTAGGTACCTAATATATAGGGGCAGAGACAGGGGAAAGTGTTGGAAGGGTTACTGCCTGCCCTGCTCTCATTTCCCTACAGAAATAGGGGTTGGTAGCACTAGGTAGGTACCTAATATATAGGGGCAGAGACAGGGGAAAGTGTTGGAAGGGTTACTGCCTGCCCTGCTCTCATTTCCCTACAGAAATAGGGGTTGGTAGCACTAGGTAGGTACCTAATATATAGGGGCAGAGACAGGGGAAAGTGTTGGAAGGGTTACTGCCTGCCGTGCTCTCATTCCCTACAGAAATAGGGGTTGGTAGCACTAGGTAGGTACCTAATATATAGGGGCAGAGACAGGGGAAAGTGTTGGAAGGGTTACTGCCTGCCGTGCTCTCATTCCCTACAGAAATAGGGGTAGGTAGCACTAGGTAGGTACCTAATATATAGGGGCAGAGACAGGGGAAAGTGTTGGAAGGGTTACTGCCTGCCCTGCTCTCATTTCCCTACAGAAATAGGGGTTGGTAGCACTAGGTAGGTACCTAATATATAGGGGCAGAGACAGGGGAAAGTGTTGGAAGGGTTACTGCCTGCCCTGCTCTCATTTCCCTACAGAAATAGGGGTTGGTAGCACTAGGTAGGTACCTAATATATGAGGGCAGAGACAGGGGAAAGTGTTGGAAGGGTTACTGCCTGCTCTGCTCTCATTTCCCTACAGAAATAGGGGTTGGTAGCACTAGGTAGGTACCTAATATATAGGGGCAGAGACAGGGGAAAGTGTTAGAAGGGTTACTGCCTGCCCTGCTCTCATTTCCCTACAGAAATAGGGGTTGGTAGCACTAGGTAGGTACCTAATATATGGACTCATAAATACAGTTCTGCCCATATCACAGCCAGGGCAGGTTTATTCCTATAGAAAGTCTAGATTTCATACCCTCAACCTCCAATAAAATGACCCCACCCCTGAGGATCCCTCCTGCTGCTGATGGAACTGCCCATGACTGAGGCCTATAACGGTACCAGCTGTTCCCCAGACACTGCAGCCCGGCATCCCCGCTATCTCCAGGCTCCATATAAAATGGGTTTATGGGTTTTACACTGGTATCAGGCATGTGGTTCCCCCCGGGGCACATTCCGGCGCCAGCAAATGCCAGTTCTGACTGCCTGAAACTGAGGAGAGTTCCTGGATATGATACAGAGGGATAATATTCATCCTTACTGAATGGGCTCCTCGGGGGCCGGCAGAGATCTGGGTTACCTGTTACCCCAAAGTTTGAGAAAAGGGGCCACTGACAATGTAGGGTGACACCCCCCAGTGCAACAATAGCCGGAGGGCCACAGGGTGAGCTTTTCCCCTAGGGCCACCATAAGAAATCCAAGGAACTAACTAGACCAAGGCAGTGGCCCTGGGGCACCAATGGGGCCCAGTCTAGACAATCACTAAATGCCTTATTTTGCTTTATTGCTGAAAAGAAAATGGACAAAAACCTAATTTCTACCCTGATCCTATAGCAGTTGTCTCTCCCCCACTGGGGGGCAGTTTGCTTCCTTCAGCCTGGGGAAGGGGCCCAATGAGTCCCCCAAAAAGATTATTTATTACAAAAAAAAGGGCTTTTGCCACGGAATTAACAAGAAATAGGGGGGCGCGCTAAGAAATGTAGAAGCTTCTAGAACTGCCAGAGAAATCTGTTGGCCACATGTCCCACCTGTCTGCATTTGGGCCCCTATAACTCCTCCCAGTGGCCCTTAGACATTTCAGGAATGAGAAGCAGGAAGGGGCTTCAAACAGCAAACCCCTCGCACTGAGTCACGTGCCCCCAAACACCACATTCCGAACTCTAAGGATGTAGTTTAACCACTTCCTCCCATACCATAGGCCTTGCCTGCCTCGCTTGTCGTGAGGGGGATTCTGGGATTTGTAGTACAAGAGCAGTTTGAAGCATCAGGTTGTATCAGCTATAGAATCAATAGAATCTTTTTGGGGGGTTTGGCCGAACACCCTAATCCTTCGTGAAAGATTCGCCTGAACGCTGATCTGAATCCAAATCCAAATTGCATATGCAAACTAGGCTCCGGAAGGGTTAAATAGAAGCGCGCGTAACCAAAAGTCACGTGATTTTAAAGGGGAAGTAAACCCAACCATAACGCTGCCCCACTGCGCCCCCTAGTTTTGCATAGATGTTGCTGGACTACAGCTCCCAGCATGCCTCACCCTTCATTATATGTTACATTATTCTGGGATTTGTAGTCCGGCAACAGCTGAGTAACGTTTGGTTGAGCCGCGCTGTGCCGCAGGGTTTAGTTACCCTTTAATGTAGTGATTCCCGGTTCTCGGTTTAGGCAGACACTGAATCTAGTCGATAAAGACAGAATCCCGGACCGAGCACCCCTAGAATCTATAGGATCTAAAGAGTCTCTGGCCTGTAGCAGAGGTGCTGCCATATACAGAGGGACCCGAGGGCTGGATGTAACCTTACTGTGCAGCGCTGGGGGTTACAATGCGACTTTAACTCAAACACCCTCTTCCTTAAATGGAAAGCAGGAACGCTAAGTTGCATTTATGGGATTCCAGCGTATGGAGCAGTTTCCACGATGTCAGGGGCCCCTCTGTGGCTTCCGCAGGAGCTGGAAGGACCATCTGGATGGCTGTGTCCCTGGAACGGGCCGGCTCCCAGGCTCCCAGGCTCCCAGGCTCCCGGGGTCACACAGTGTGGGGAAGAGCCCCATTGCAGCAGGATATTTAAGGCTCTTGGAGTTAAAGCCCACGTGCTTAACCCTTTATATAATGTTTCCTCTGTCGGCTCCGGCCCCCAAGCAATGGCAGGAACAGCAGCATTCAGCAAGGGAATACTGAGCTCAGCAATACGGGGTGCCAAACCCCCAACAACCAATCAGTAAGGAAAGCTCTGGCCTATAGATCTTGTGCTGTAGTAGAACTAGAGCTCACACAACATCCACAGGCATCTGCTGTCACTGTTACTGTTAAAGGAGACATATTGGATAAACAAACCCCTAACCCTGTAGGTAATTATGAATAATTCCCTTTGGGCTAAAAATGATCATTATCTTTGAAACTGGCCCCTTTATTGGAGCTCCCTATAGATCCTCTCAGGTCCCTGTCTGGGTTGCATATGAGGGGTGGGTGTGCCAGAAGCTTCAGTTCCCTATCAGGTCAGCCTAGCTGCTGATTGGTTCCTATCCTAAAGTGCTGCAGGCATCCCTAAACAGCCTGGGGAAGGAGGCAGCAGGAAGTGGCACAGATGGGCGGGGCTAGTGGGGTTTGGGAAAATTTCTCAATAGATCTGCCCAAAACCCATCTTGTCCTACCGTCTCCATCTTGCCCTAATGTCTCCATCTTGTCCTACTGTCTCCATCTTGCCCTAACGTCTCCATCTTGTCCTACTGTCTCCATCTTGCCCTACTGTCTCCATCTTGCCCTACTGTCTCCATCTTGCCCTACTGTCTCCATCTTGTTCTACTGTCTCCATCTTGCCCTAATGTCTCTATCTTGCCCTACTGTCTCCATCTTGCCCTACTGTCTCCATCTTGCCCTAATGTCTCCATCTTGCCCTACTGTCTCCATCTTGCTCTACTGTCTCCATCTTGCCCTACTGTCTCCATCCTGCCCTACTGTCCCCATCTTGCCCTACTGTCCCCATCTTCTCCTACTGTCTCCATCTTGCCCTACTGTCTCCATCTTGCCCTACTGTCTCCATCTTGCCCTACTGTCTCCATCCTGCCATACTGTCCCCATCTTGCCCTACTGTCCCCATCTTCTCCTACTGTCTCCATCTTGCCCTACTGTCTCCATCTTGCCCTAATGTCTCCATCTTGCCCTACTGTCTCCATCTTGCTCTACTGTCTCCATCTTGCCCTACTGTCTCCATCCTGCCCTACTGTCCCCATCTTGCCCTACTGTCCCCATCTTCTCCTACTGTCTCCATCTTGCCCTACTGTCTCCATCTTGCCCTACTGTCTCCATCTTGCCCTACTGTCTCCATCCTGCCATACTGTCCCCATCTTGCCCTACTGTCCCATCTTCTCCTACTGTCTCCATCTTGCCCTACTGTCTCCATCTTGCCCTACTGTCTCCATCTTGCCCTCCTGTTTCCATCTTGTCCTACTGTCTCCATCTTGCCCTACCGTCTCCATCTTGCCCTACTGTCTCCATCTTGCCCCTACTGTCTCCATCCTGCCATACTGTCCCCATCTTGCCCTACTGTCCCCATCTTCTCCTACTGTCTCCATCTTGCCCTACTGTCTCCATCTTGCCCTACTGTCTCCATCTTGCCCTACTGTCTCCATCTTGCCCTCCTGTTTCCATCTTGTCCTACTGTCTCCATCTTGCCCTACCGTCTCCATCTTGCCCTACTGTCTCCATCTTGCCCTACTGTCTCCATCCTGCCCTACTGTCCCCATCTTGCCCTACTGTCCCCATCTTCTCCTACTGTCTCCATCTTGCCCTACTGTCTCCATCTTGCCCTACTGACTCCATCTTGCCCTACTGTCTCCATCTTGCCCTACTGTCCCCATCTTGCCCTACTGCCTCCATCTTGCCCTACTGTCTCCATCTTGCCCTACTGTCCCCATCTTCTCCTACTGTCTCCATCCTGCCCTACTGTCTCCATCTTGCCCTACTGTCTCCATCTTGCCCTACTGTCCCCATCTTGCCCTACTGCCTCCATCTTGCCCTACTGTCTCCATCTTGCCCTACTGTCCCCATCTTCTCCTACTGTCTCCATCTTGCCCTACTGTCTCCATCTTCTCCTACTGTCTCCATCTTGCCCTACTGTCCCCATCTTGCCCTACTGTCCCCATCTTCTCCTACTGTCTCCATCTTGTCCTACTGTCCCCATCTTCTCCAACTGTCTCCATCTTGCCCTACTGTCCCCATCTTCTCCTACTGTCTCCATCTTGCCCTACTGTCTCCATCTTGCCCTACTGTCCCCATCTTGCCCTACTGTCCCCATCTTCTCCTACTGTCTCCATCTTGTCCTACTGTCCCCATCTTCTCCTACTGTCTCCATCTTGCCCTACTGTCCCCATCTTCTCCTACTGTCTCCATCTTGTCCTACTGTCCCCATCTTCTCCTACTGTCTCCATCTTGCCCTACTGTCCCCATCTTCTCCTACTGTCTCCATCTTGCCCTACTGTCCCCATCTTGCCCTACTGTCTCCATCTTGTCCTACTGTCCCCATCTTCTCCTACTGTCTCCATCTTGCCCTACTGTCTCCATCTTGCCCTACTGTCTCCATCTTGCCCTACTGTCTCCATCTTGCCCTACTGTCTCCATCTTGCCCTGTTATAGCAAATGTTTGGCCCCTAAAGGCAGCTCAGTATTCAGACCCCTGTGGAACAGACTGCACCATATTTAAACCCTGTCTGTTCTCACAGGGACAGAACAACAAGGCTGCAATTTACCCCCCCCCCCCCCCCCCCCATTCGCTGCGGTACAGACAGATTCTGGGACAGTGACTTCACCAGGACAGAGACACATTTCTATTTGTCACTGTCTCACCCCAAGTGGCGCTTTGCCCCTCACTGCCCCCTGACTCGCTTGCTGGGAGTTGCAGTTCCACTCAGAGAGTTACAGGTTGGAGGCTGAGGGTCCGCATGCAAATTCTTTCAATTGACCCCAAAACCCATAGCGGGGGGAACATCTGCTCTGTGACTGGGAGTCGAGAATTCCAAGTTGCGCCTGAGATACAATAACAAGCAGAGCAGCAGTGAGTGCGGCACAGAGGGGCATTGTGAGACCCCCCATTCCTGCTTCATTAGCTGCCCCCGTGGCCCGCACCCCCCCCGAATGGGAACCATATTGTGTAAACACCAACGTCTGTACAAGGAGCTGCCGTCTGTACCTGTCTCAGCACCCCAAGCCCACAGCTCCAGTGCATGATGGGAAAAAATAAGAACTGGCATTAGAGAGGTTAAATCAATGTTTTTTAAAGGAGCTATAACTTGCCCTTTAATGGGAGTTTAGCGCCGTTTAATAAGATATAAGGCCAAGGATATTCAACCTGTTGTGGCTGAACTACAACTACCATCATCCTCCAGTGCACAGACCATTAACCCCAATTCCAGGCACTGGAGGAACAAATGGGACAAGTATTCCCCCAAAATAGTATCGATTGTGTCCAACTTACCCTTCTATCTCATCATCATCATATTATATATACACACATATAGTACCAGCAAGTTACTCATCACTTTACATTAATAGTCACATTCTCTACTTGTTCTCCTACTGTCCCCATCTTGTCCTACTGTCTCCATCTTGTCCTACTGACTCCATCTTGCCCTACTGTCTTCATCTTGTCCTACTGTCTCCATCTTGCCCTACTGTCTCCATCTTCTCCTACTGTCTCCATCTTGCCCTACTGTCTCCATCTTGTCCTACTGTCTCCATCTTGCCCTACAGTCTCCATCTTGCCCTACTGTCTCCATCTTGTCCTACTGTCTCCATCTTGCCCTACTGTCTCCATCTTGCCCTACTGTCTCCATCTTGCCCTACTGTCTCCATCTTCTCCTACTGTCTCCATCTTGCCCTACTGTCTCCATCTTGCCCTACTGTCTCCATCTTGCCCTACTGTCTCCATCTTGCCCTACTGTCTCCATCTTGTCCTACTGTCTCCATCTTGTCCTACTGCCCCCATCTTGCCCTACTGTCTCCATCTTGCCCTACTGTCCAGCTTGACAATGGGTTTGGACCCCAAAACAGAATTCCATCCTATTGTTTTTCTATGGGACACATGAATTCTGAAATAACTGCTTTAGGGCTATTAGATCCTTATTCAGTGCTATTCAGAATCAGGGAATCACTGCCCCACTGAGCTGACAATCAGGTTTCAGTGTCAGGGGGATAATATCAAGATCTGAAGCCAGGTCACCCCGGGTCACTTAACCCCAGAATAGCCATGTCCCTTTGTGCCCGGCTATGAAGGCTGCGCTTCCCATTATAACCAGTTCCCTGACTCAGCAACTGGGAATGCACAGAGCTCCCCAACCGGCGTCTCCTTGTGGGGGGGGGACAGGGGCAAATGGACAAAGTCATCAAAACATAAGGGGGGGGTGGTTTCAGTACGGCCCATTAATAATACAGCATAGGGCTGGCCAACCTGAGGCCCTTGAGCTCTTGTTGTACTATAACTCCCAGTACTCCATGGCTGCTTTCTGTACTGTAACAACTACTGGAGGTTTGTAATTTACTGAAGATACTGTCTCCATTTTGCCCAGAGGTAGGTACAGGGGGGTATGGAGACAGCAGTGACCCCCCAAGAGGGGAACATGTAACAGTTTGGCCGTTTTTGGTTAAGAAAAACAACGGCCTGAAACTGAGTCGGAACTTCCCAGTTTAATGAGACACTGGGGGGGCGACAGGTTAGTACTGGGGCTTGGGAACCGCTGTATCAATCACTAGCTGTCAGGCCGAGGCAATCTGCCAGTTTGTGCAGAGTTAAAGGGGAGGTTAACCTCAGGATTAACATTCAGCAACTCATGAACAGAAGTATGGGAATGGCCAAACTACAACTCTCATCCCTGACGGACACAGGCTAAGTGCAGCAGACTTGGTGCATATATATATATATATATATATTCCTTATCTACCCAGAATACAGATATGTGGCCTATTGAGTACAGCAAAGGTGGATAAATGCAGTGCATGTACTCTCAATGGCCCACTGGGTTGTTTCTGATAGATCCAGAGGAAATGATTGGCTACTGTCAGTACCCAGAGAAGTTGTACCTGTGGCACTGCTGGGAGCAGCTGCGCCCCCTGTTGGGAGAAACACACACTGCGCTGTAGCAGCCCCCAGGCAGGACTTGGCTGACTATAAACAATACAAGTCACAATTGGTTTGCCCCCCAGGATCCCAGAAATAAGCATCAAAATAGCAGGACACACAAGTCTGCGGGGTCCCCCTGTTGCACCCCAAGGATTTCCTTGTCACCTAAAGGAACTAAATAAACTCCACTGGCTAAAAGGTTAATTAAGAATTCATTATATATATATATATACATTCCCCATGGCTGCACAGAAACCAGCACAGCCGACAGCGTGAAGTTAACGAGCGGCTAATTAGCAGCAGGATTTGGCTTTTATTATATTCCCCAAGGGGCCCCGCTATTTCCCCCCAATGTGGCCCCCGGGGGTCAGTGAGCTCCATGTCGCTGTGAGTTCACAAGGGATTTACCAGCCGCGCAGCCTTTTGTTGCGACAATCTGCATGGCTGGCGCATTTTTCCCTGCGCTCGTCAGTCGGAAACGTGTGGCCCTTTCAAAATACACAATGGGCCCCGCAGAGTTTGCTTTTTAACTCTGCCTGCCCTGGAAGGGTTAAACCCCCATGCTCTCTAGTGATCTGTATGAGCCCCTAAGTGGCTAATTATCAATTAAATGAGATGCACTCTGCATGGCGGTGCTGACAGCATTTCAGTCTGCAGCAGGCTTTTACACTAACTGTCTATTTAGCTGTATGTATGTATATCTTTATTTATAAAGCGCTTTTATCATGTAAAGGGGCAATGCCAATGGGGCACCTCAGCTTTTTACAATAGGGATGAAGGGTTAAGTATGGCTGTATGGCACCATAGAATTCAGTGCAGTCTGCAGCAGGCTTTTACACTAACTGTCTATTTAGCTGTATGTATGTATATCTTTATTTATAAAGCGCTTTTATCATGTAAAGGGGCAATGCCAATGGGGCACCTCAGCTTTTTACAATAGGGATGAAGGGTTAAGTATGGCTGTATGGCACCATAGAATTCAGTGCAGTCTGCAGCAGGCATGTACACTAACTGTCTATTTAGCTGTATGCATGTATGTATATCTTTATTTATAAAATGCTACTTATCATGTAAAGGGGCAATGCCAAGGGGGCACCTCAGCTTTTTACAATGAAGGGTTAAGCAGTAATGTGTTTAGACGCAGGGCGTATGGCACTATAGAATTCAGTGCAGTCTGCAGCGGGCATGTACAGTAACTGTCTATTTAGCTGTATGTATGTATATCTTTATTTATAAAGTGCTACTTATCATGTAAAGGGGCAATGCCAAGGGGGCACCTCAGCTTTTTACAATGAAGGGTTAAGCAGTAATGTGTTTAGATGCAGGGTGTATGGCATGGTGGAATTCAGTGCAGCCCGCAGCGGGCACAACAGAAGTGAGAGCAGCTTGTACAGATCCCAGCAGCTGACACAAAAACCATGTGTTCCCTTTTAATCAGCCCTTCATCCCCCCCCCCTCCCCGCCTCCTACCCCTTTAACCCTTTCATATCAAACACACAACAGCTTCTTTTACAGTGCAGCTGCTGGATTGGCCAGCTTGTGCTGCAGGGGTTAAACGGCATCAGCAGACAGCGGGCATCGGAGTAAAAGCAATCATTATACTGGGCATGGGGGCAGCAGGATACTGCGGGTGCCCAGGGGCAGTGAGATCTGCTCCTACTGGTTAGTGAAAGGGTTAAAGCTGTATGTTGGGGCAATTAAAGGGAAGGTGCGGGGCTGTTTGTGCAGCTGTAGTGCTAATAACAATGTGGGGCAGGAGGGGAAGGGTGCTGGGGGGTTAAGGTGGCACTTACCGGAGTTCCTGTGGGTGAGTGATGCAGTGACGGGCACTAAGGATCCCCCTGTTTGTGCCCAATGCCAGGGATAGGGGTAGAATGCTCCGCGGTAGGTCCTTTGGCAGTGGGTGCCAGTCTCTAGCCTTGGCACAGATATGTGTAAGCCTCCTGTAAATCCCTGATCTAATGGGTCTGTCCCTCTGGCAATGCCCGGAGTCTTGGGTACCACTGGCAATACTGCACCAATGCCCTTCTCTTTGTCCTGGGTACCGCTGAGAATGCCCTTCTTTTCCCGGGCACCAGTAAGTACCCCTCTCCGTCCCTGGGCACTGGTAAGAACACCCTTCAGCTTTCCCTGGGCACCACTGATAATGCCCTTCTCTTTGTCCAGGGCACCAGTAAAAGCACCAGCAA